>NC_081249.1:135603016-135906046 GCF_030490865.1 Poecile atricapillus | reverse complement strand
AAACAAAGTGGAATCAGCCCATTTTCATTTTGTTGATTACCTCAGAACTTGGTATCCTAAAATACAAGAAGTCATACAGTGATGTTCTTTTAGTTGCTAAAACATGAGGTAATGTTAAAATTATTTGCACAGAACATGGTCTGAGTGGTTTCAGAAGGAGGTGCTACTTGCTTTTGCAAAGTGCAAGATGCCCTGTCCTTGTGGAGGGCTGCAGTGATACAGAATATAATAGGCAGCTCTGGTGTTTTTGAAAGGAAAATTAAGTTTATCAACAGAAATACCATTGGGAGGGTTCTTTATGCTTCAGAGGCATCCCAAACCACATATCAGATACTACCTGCTGTATTTGGCTTTTCCTGCTTTATAGCACCTGTCATTTGAATTGGATGCTGGATCTTCAGCTAGATTTATGGGAATATTTTTCTACCTTTTATACAGCAGCAATGTTGCTTTCCCTTGTGAAAATAACTTTTCCTTCAAACATTTGCTCCTAAGAAGGATGCTTGAGGCACTTAACACCTGCCTCATTTTTGGGAATGGCATTTATAATACTCTGTTATTTTCTTTGGAGTGTGGAACTGTTTTTTAAAAGGAAAAGGAGAAATTATAGCTGTGACCACTTCTAGTTGCAATGCCTGAGAGATGAGAATTTGTGCTTGTGTCTGATGGTATGCCAGAGGGAAGCGCTTCAGCTCAGAGGCATCTTGAGAAGCCAGAAGATAAGCCAAGAGAGAGCCCTTAACAAGAAATGCAAAATTCCGCTTTCTTGGGAGGCTAACTCTGGTACAGGCTGGGAACCAAGTGTCTGAGCTGCTATGCTGCTGTGAGGTCCTTCCAAGCTGTGAAGAATGTCAAGCTGAATGTTGGCCAACATGTGACCTAAATGTGAATAGGTGAACCAAATGCTGGGCTGCATTTGAAGGACTGTGGCTACCAGATTCAAGCGAAAATGTCCTTCTTCACTTGAGACTGGTGAGGCTTTGCCTGGCATGCTGGGTCCAATTTTGGGTCTCTCTTAAAAAGGAAGGACCCACAGAGACCTACTTGGGTAGGTAGGAGCTGAGCATATGAATTGTGGCAGAGTTTGAGAAGGATGGGTTTGTGTACTCTGCTGAGGTCAAGAAGAGGACTAATCAAATAACAACCCTGTCGTGGTTTTAAAGTAGTAACTAAAAAATGACTAGAAAACTTACTTATTTCTTGCTGTGAGATGTGGATTAGAACAAGAGCAAAACAGGCTTAAAACTTAAGAGGAATAAAGTTTATTAACAAAAACTATAAGAATAAGAAAACCAGAATAAAACTTCCAGAAAACCCTTTTCTCCCCCACTACCCAACCATTCTCTTGTTCACATGACAACATAGAGATAAAAAAACCTTGGTGTTTAAAACAGTCCCAGTTCTTGCTAGACTCTTCTCATCAGTCTTTGTAGAGAAACAGAAGTCTTTTTCTGCTAATTTATAGAGTTTTTCACAAGAAAACTAATTTTCTTCATAGCTTTCTGTTTCTCTGATGCCAGCTGCCCAAAAATCTGTCATCAGTTCACTCCTCCCATTTCACATCACTCTGAGGTGTGTTATGGGTCATGAGTCTAGGGATGTCATTTTAAGGATGAGTTATTCGAAGTCAAAAGTTCTCTTCATTTGTTTCTGTGAGCCTCTCTGGAAACAGAAGTTTTCTCTTTGCCTCTACAAAGCTACAAATCTTCAACTATTGCTTCTTTCTCTCTATTCCAGCACCTCACTGTATCACAACTGCTTCACTTTTTGCTCAAAATCCACACTTTGAACTACTCTATTCCTCCTTATGTACTCTGTCATGAATTAAAGGAGTTTTTTCAGAACACTATTTTCCATCTCTATAGCTTTAACAGAAAAATATTTCAGCTTATTAAAGCATCTCCTTATTCTCTACCTCTTCTGAAGCTTAATTCCTTTCTTTACTGTCTCTGATAGTTTATAAAGTCTCTTTACATGTTGATTACTCTCTCTTTCTCTCTCTGGAAAAAAAAGATTAATCTGCAAGTCTCATCTGGGTAATGAAAGGGTTAAAATTTTGCCCAGGCTTTGTAGATGGTTCTGTGATCTCTGCCGGAGCAGCAGCTGGAGCTGTCTGCGATGGAAGATTCTTCATGGCTGATCTGGAGAGTGTGGTCACTGTCTCAGCCTGCCGCAGGTCAAGAGCTTTTTTTTTCCTTTCTTCACTCGGCAGTCTCTGGTGAATTCAGTCACAGCAAAAACTGCAGCAGAGCCAGGGACCGGCCTGGCCCGGCCAGAGCCCGGGGTGAAGCCCCGCAGGCCCCATCTCCCGGCTGGGAGCCACTGGGCCCAGCCCAGCCCCTGCCCGGGCTGCACGGCCTGGACAGGGAATGGGAGGCCAGCCGGAGCTCTGGTACCTTTCACAGCCAGGAAACAAAGAGACAAAGAAATTCCCAGGCTTAGGTCTCAAGGCGATGTTCACAGGTTGATCTCACTTTTCAATGGTCAAAACTGCTGTCAATTCTTAGAAATGGCCAGTAGTTGGCTGGGAGAAAAACTCCCACCAGCCTCCAGCAGTTTTAACTTCTTCGGGTGTTCCTTTTTGTTTTCTTAAATGCCAATCTATCACAAACCCACAACTACTTAAAGGGAATTAAAAAAATGACAGAGCCAAAACCTTCCCATTAATTGTAGGTGGTGGGTCAAGGGTGCAGTGACCAGAAGTGGCAGCTTAGAATCTTCAGCTACTTAAGATAAACTTTTTCACTTGTTTGCTACTGCAGCTCTGTAATAGCACTTTAATAGTACCAAACTGCAGCTTGGTCCTGAGCTCTAGAGGTCACGTATCTCCATTCTTGGACATTTTCAAGACTAAGACCAAAGCCATGGCTGAGCTGACCCTGTGTTGGCCGTAGTCCTTGGAAAGCAACACTGGCCCAGAGACCTGCAGAGTGCCAGCCAGCACCTCTGCAGTCTGTGCAGCCCCTAGTTCCTGGACAGCCCCCTAATCTGAGGAGCTGTGGTGAAGTGGGAGAGCAGTGTCACTGGAGTCACGCTCAGCTTGGTGTCCCAGAACACTGAACTGCTCAAGGTGGGATTCAGCTGGTAAAAGGATGAAGGTTTGTGTTTATCTCTTGGCATTTCCCCCATTTATTTGACACGAGCCATGCTTGTTGCTGCCTCTGGATGAGACTTCATTAAGAGCACTCAGCTAAAAATAGACTGTACTGATCTAGAGTTCCTTGACTGATCTGAGAGTGTGCCCTGCTTCCACTTCTTACCATCAGCTGTCCTTTTGCTTTTAATTAAATTTGGGTTTTATATTTTGAAATATTTTTTCTCTCCCCTGCCCCCTCCCCCGAGAATTTCATGTCTGTACCAGAGGGCTGAGTTTCTTCTGGGCTTTAAAAAGCACAAAGTTATTAGCTGATCTATAGCATTTTCCGCTGGCTATAATAAACTGTGGTTTCTGTTATTCAGTCTCTAAAGTTTTCTGGTCTTCAGTGCTTCTTGAAACTTCCAAGAGACTTTCTGGTTCGGTGATGGAGTTTAGAGAGTGCCTTGCCTTGCTTTAGTGGCTCTGCTTAAGTATTTAATGGTGCTTGTGACCAGCGATTTCAGCTGAAGCAAAAATCAGATTTTCTGGTTAGCCTGGCTGGTTCTCAGTTGGTTAGACTACTAATGCACTCAAAGATAAAGTGTATCTTTAAAAAAAATAAATGGGACCTTATTCTCTACTTGGTTAAACTTCCACAGTGTGGTTGATTTCAGTGAGGTCAGTCATGATGGTACAAATCACATCATCCTTTTAGGTCTTTTTAGCTCTATGTTGCATGTTGGATGGCATAGTGGGGAACAGAATCTTTATTGTTGTGGAGCAGTTGCTGGAGTCCATCAGGTGGAGGAATTTACTGCATTGTTATTAGGTGGATTAAAAATCGTTGAGCGAAATGCAGATAAGTGCTAATAAAAGAAATTTGGTATTACTTAGGTCTGCTGTTTTCCATTCAGTTTTTATATTTTCTTAAAAAAATAATTTATATGATTTGATATCTGGAAGAATATTATTTGTTAGTTCCATTAAGTATTTGGAAGAAGTGATTAGGAAGATAGAAATTCTGAGGTCCATTCAATAGTAAGGAAGATAAAGAAATATTTTAAAGAAACTTGGAAGGGTGAATAGGAGTAAAAATGAGAATGAAATTAATCATGGCGGAATCCAAGTGAATATGTCTGATAAAATAATTTGCACTGATGTTTGAAGGAAATAAGTAATTTCAGAAGTGGTAAACAGGACAAATCAGATGGTGCATGTCTACAGTATGTTATGACAATAGAAAGCACAAGCAGCAGTGCAGGCAGGTTTTGTTGAGTAATGATTATTTTGTTATTTATAATAAGAAATATATTAATTAGTTTTTTATAATAATTGATTTGTTGAATAAATAATAATAAATAATCTCATAATCAAGCAGTCATGACTTCTCCTTTATCTGCCTTTCAAGTAAGATCTATCAAATTTGGTGCTGAACTCTCTGATACCACTGGGCTTTCATATACTGCATGTAAAATTACAGGAGAGGAACTGGAGGGTCAGAAAAAATACTGTTGTAGTTGTGAGCAGCATGGTTTAAGAATCTGGCAGAATATGGTGAAGGAAAACAAGTATTGTAACATGAAGGATAAAATTAAAGAAGAGGGAAAGGAATTCTTTAGGCATAAATGAATGAATTTTAGAAAGCATGAGTTACTGGGGAAAAAAAATCTCCTTTTCCTTTGCAAAAGTCTTAGTGGTGTTATCATGGTAAAATGAAGTGGTATGAGAGGTAAAGTGTATTTAACAATTCTGCAGAACCTGGGAAATCACTTAGGGTGAATTAAATAGTTTGTGCAAAGTGAGTTCAATGGCAAATTTCAAAATGAATGCAGCAGTTAAACCCCAGAGAAGAGTAAACAAATGTGAGATGCGTACCTTGCCATTTACACATACGGATTCATTCTAAATTGAGTCTTTGTTTCTGACTTTTGACTTGAGGGCACTAGGTCTTGCCTTTCCATGGAGAGGCAAAAGTAATTGCAGATCATTTTCCAGTCTGGAACACTGTGACCTACCTTCTATGGATTCAGTAACTTAAAATAACTCCCAGCTCATTACGTGCACTTTAGTGCTGTCCAAGTCTGAGAACACTTCTTGGTCTCCCCAAACTCCAAAGAGGTGCTAGCTGCTGCATTAAAATCATCACATTAGCACTTGGCTTTTATCCTGAGTTCTCATGAATTTTCATGCACTGAAAAATGTCTAGGAGGTGTCAGTCTACTAAAAGTATAAATATTTTCTACTGAGACCAGATGATGTGTTACAGCTTTGCTTCACATAAACTCTTCCTCTACATTCTTTATGTAGTGTGGTTCAGAATGAGTGTGAAAGGGGCTAAGAGAATTAACCACCTATTCTTCATAGTTTCTGCATTTAATCTTTCAGTTTATGATATTAATCATTAAGTTTCTTGCACATACAGAAGGTTCAGAATACTACCAGTTTTTGCTCTGACAGACAAAAAGTATGTGTAGGAAGTCTGAAGTTTAGAGCTATAATTTAGGCACTGTATATAAATTATTTCATTTCACATGTTGGACCTCATTCTGCCTTATGCCTGTGAGATTTTTGTATTGCTATTTTTTATTTGTCCACCCAACTTTTCAAAAACTGTTTTGTCATTTCATTCAGCATTTGTCATTTTCATTTCAGCATATTTCATAGTTTCTCCTATTCAGGGAGCCAGATCTGTGTCCAGCTGAATTCTGTGTGAGGTACTGAATGACTCCAGCAGAATCCAACCTAAAGAATGGAGGCAACCTCAGGGCCTCCATCAACACAAATGACATTCCCCTGCCAAAATATTTGCATTGCCACTCTGGAGCTGATTGCTCGAGGAAGATGTGCTCTCAGCTGGCTTGAACTGCAGAAGAACAGTGAAAGATAATCAGTTACAGAATTGCAACTGGATTCAGAAGGATCTCTGGGGATTGTGCAGGTGAGCTGAAAGCAGGTCTTAGTAAATGAGGTTATTCCTATGCTTGTCCAGTCCAGTTTTAAATATCTTCAAAGATGGAGCTCAGGCTCTGTGTGAGCCTCTTCCTGTGGTTGACTACTCTCCAACAAATTAATTTGTCTTCATTCTGTAAATACATGACTGCAAAAAGAATGATGCAGAGAAAAAGCTTGGTCTGAGGCATTTGAAAATCTAATGAAAGCAGAATGACTTTCTTGCTCTTATCATTCCCTGCTATAAACCAGTAGTAACAAGCTGGCTATGAGGCAGTAGGAAATGTCACAGTATTCACAATATCTTCATTAATTCATTGCTGTGAAATGGTCTTTTTGTTCCATCACCATTTATCTGGATGAAGGAGTTAAGAAAAGGTCTTGGATGATTTTTACAGTCAATATATTTTTTCCCATCCATTCTACAGAATCACCTAGGGGAGAAAGCTCTTGCAGTTTATACCTGTTGAGACAGAATCAGCAAAAACAAAGTGTTCTCCACAGTATGAGAACCTTCCCCATGATTGTGGGCAAATCATGTGAATTTGATGTATTAGCCTTTTCATGGGTATCACACTGCTTGGAGTTTGTTTGAAGTAGTTGTTGTCTTTATATCTATTGACATAAAAAATAAACAGTGGACCATCTAATCTGATCTCCTGTATATCTCAGCTTGAGGAATTTCACCAGAAAGCTCCTGCTTCTGTAAGTAAGCTGTGAAGTGCCTGAGGTGACATGGTGGGAGGCCTCCTAGGTGTCTTGCATTTGCAGTTTCTCAGTGGCCCACAGGAACAGGGGGTGCCTGATCTAATTCTCTCAGTCACTTGCATTTCCTTACTGTCCTCGTTCAGCCATTTCAGCAACTTGCTTTCTCCTTCCTTTGCAGACTCTTGGACAAATCCTGAAGTCTATGGCTTTCGCTTACATCTCCACTTTACATTAAATGGCCTTTCTTTTCACACAACTTAAAAAGATGTGCTTGCAAACCTGTTTAATTAGATTGCTTGTTAAGCCTGATTAATGGTATCTTTAGCTTGTGGAATTACTGGGGTTTAGGTCTCACATACGTTACTTCATTAGCATTCACCGTTTTGTCTAAAAAGTGTTAAGCCTGCATTATTATGGAGAAGGATCCACTGTTGATTTTATGTGTGATCCTGTACAGCATAAAATGTTCCTGGTAAGACGGAGACTTGAAACCCACAGCCAGAGATGAGAAACAGAAAAACTGAGGATGACTCTTACCAATAGCGAAAAACAGCGCTTAGGTGCCAGGTTTCTTGCTGGCTGATGGGAGGGGAGAAAGGAACCATATGATTAGAAGAAATTAAGAATCTTTAATTAAAGCCAAATAACAAAAACAAACAAGCAAAAATCCTTGAGCTATTATCTCTGATCTCTATATATGCTTTATTTTGTTTCTAGGGTTTCCCTACTGCCCTTACTCTTCTGCAAGATTTCTTTTTTTCCCTGAGATTTGCATTTAGAATTAAATTTACCTTCCTTCTCCCATGTGCATGCAGGAAAGAAAACATTTTTATTGCTATAGCTGGTAATATCTACTCATCAGTAGGATGTGAAAGGCCTTTCATATTTGGTTTGCTATTTTTTGTTTCCCCTGCTACCTCTCCTCTGCGAATGTCAGATTTTCAGCTGCCAGAGTGAGCTGGTGGAAGAGAGTCTGCTTGAGGGAATTGTGACGTGGATTAGGATTGAATTCTGCATGCTAAAAACTACCCTGCAGCCCTGGTAAAAATCTCTCCAGGTCATTTCCAGTGCTGGAGTCCCTTCCCTTCTCTACTGCCAAGAGTAGCACTGGAAGAGATGGCATAGCTTATAAAAACAAATGTGTTCTCCAACTCATACGGGATTTTGAAATTGTATTTCTCTTCTGGAAAATAGCTGTGTAAAAGGTACACGACTGTATTTCTTGGACTGTGTTGCTTGTGGCATCAGAATTGGAGGTGCTGAATACAGAGACATTCTTTTCTCATCCATTTTAGGAGATTAATGTAGCAAAATGACAGTGTTGTCCTCATGGAATTTTCTTAGTACTTGCAGTATTTGCTATTTTTCATAAAATTCCAACTTTTACATGTTAATATTTCAGAATATTAATTTTTATTTTTTTCTGTGAACACATTTTAAACTTTGTTTTCCAGAGGAAAAAGTGTCACTCAAATATCACCCTTTCTAGAATTTCTCCAAAGTTCTGGAATGTTGACTCCCAACATTCAACAAAATAAATGCATCCTGAATTTTAAGCCAGTTTTTAGGAGTTTGATTCCTGATTTCTCTATGTGTAAGATAAAAAGTATTTAGTTGAGCTGGATTTTATTCCTTTTGTATCTGCAGCGTACTAGAAATCTAGTGAGCTGACTCAACCGAAGTCAGTTATAAATCAGAAGCGACTGTGGAAGGTGGTGAGGTTGCCCAAAGATCATTTCAGGTGTAATGGGAAGTTGTCAGCGCTGTCTTGTTACCACTTTGGGTCAGCTACGTGACTGATAATGTGAAAGATGAATGGAAGGTGCTGTATATTCTTAAACTTTTAAGGAGAAAATGTCCAGTCTTCCAGAATCAATTACCAACTGTCCTCTTGATTAAGAGAAGTTGAGACAAGTGGGGGTAATGTTGTGTCAGTTTTGCGACATGGTGTTTCTTGACACAGTAGCAAGATGACAAATCCTTGTGGCCAGTTCCATCTTCAGCTGTAACCTGTTCCACACAGGGTAATGATTGGAGTCAGGAGAAAATAAATTCAAGGAAGCCCATAGTTGACACTGAACTTTAACATTAATAAATAATTTAAGCAGAGGACATGGGTTTGAAGTGAAGTGACCAGATGCTTTTCTGTGTGTTTATACACATTGGTTTTATCTTTCTGTAGCCACCTTGCATAGAAAAATATAATAATTCTTGGCCTGCTTGTTTTCTTTTACTATGTGATCCCTGGCTTAGACTCAACTGTTTCAGAGATTTGTTTGATCTCCACTACAGTGGCTGGGATCCCTGAAAGTCATTAGGACAAATTCATCTCTTGGATTACCTACATGCCTTGTTGCTTTTGTTCTGCCTTCACTAACAAGTTTTGACAAGTAAATTATCAGATCAATAGCCCTTGTCAGACGAGGCTGATGGAAAAAACGGGAAGCAGCTTCAAAGCTCAAATGGTTTATTGTCTCAAGAAACATAGCAGATCTTCAGGGATGTTGAACCCAATTATCCATATCCTCCTTGGATAATGCTAAGATGTTTCAAGCTAATTACCCAGAGTTTACTCCAATCTGGATATGAATTTCATCTAGTTCTAATGAACTTTTATTCTTTACTGTGCTCATCTCAACTGAAGTGAATTTCACTTTTGAGTTAATGTTGGTTTTGTTTTAATTACATCGCAGCAGACTAATTGGATGGCTCGGGACTAGATGCTTAATAACTTGATATTGCATATTATTAGTGTTGTCATTTAATATTAGAGGATGAAAGAAAGTTATTACTAAGCACAGAGGTTTTGGAGCTTATTCTTCCAGGAGGAGCATCCTGGATTTTTCCACTACTTGGTTTCCTCTCCTTTGACTTAGTGGCTGGTAGAGCTCTTAGTAAAGTCTATAAAAAAATTCCCATTGATTTGAACAAAGCCTTTATAGATGCTGATTTAGGTCTTAATTTAGAAGAGTACTTTAGCAGGTGAATAAATAAGTTTTCCTATCAACAGAACTTAAGTACATGCTGAAAAAAAGCACTGAAGCATGACTCAAGACTTAAAAGGGTAATTTATTTAGAAATGCTTACCTTCCAACTTACCAGAAGAAAATACTAAAGAATTTTAAGGGTGGGCTAACCTTTCTCTTTTAATTTTTACCTTGTACTCATGACTGATTTATCTTTCATATTTTTGCTTTGAGAAAATAGGGAGAAACCTCAAAACTTATTCCCGGTCTGTCTGCTACTTAATTCACCAACATCTTGTATTTTTCAAGTCTCCTCCTCTTTTCCCTTACTTATTTTAATGTTGGTTGAGTGGCATTTGATCTATCTAAACTGAGTGGAAGTATTACTGCTTAATTCACTAATTAAGAGATTTGTACCCACCAACTTCAGAGAGATGGCTCATGTTACACAGCTTGATGTGAGACCAGAATCCAGGCTTTGGGGTACAGGGCCTTCATGTGAGCTCGGTCTTGCATTTAGCAAAACCCTGGCAGTGAAGTTTACCTTTGAGAACTGCCAGGGAAGTCAGTGCAACTGTTCATCTCCATCAAATTTAACATGCAGAGATGTTTTTAAATAGGGTATTGTCTTTACAGAACAGGACTATATTCAGTGCCTGATTTTTGCATCTTCCAGTTAATTTCATGTCTTCAAATGATATTCCAGTGTTTACTGTCTCTGACAAAGCACATAATTATGTTCTTAACTGTTCCAATTGCTACTTCAGCATCCATCTCTGTGCAAAGTGCAGATCATCTGAAGGGAAGGAAGCAAGTGAGAAGATGAAGTGTTGCACATTGCTATGCTCCCATCTTTGTTTCTTTAAATTTTAGGTGGAATTTTCATGGTCAAAATATAAGTTTTTATATTAAATCCTTTTATTAGTTATTTTGTTTAAACTCACTTAGGTTTTAGAATGACTGCATTACTAACAGTCATTAAGATATTGTTGGAAAAAAACTACAATAAAAAAATTGCTGTAATGCTTTGCTTTCTGCACTTCTCTTAGTCTAAGATAATAAAAATTAATGGGTCGGTTATGATTTTTGTGACTCACTAGATCAGGACATTGTAATTTATTTAGAGTTCTGGAAATAGAATGTATTTTGAAAGAAAATCTATTCTCATCTGGAGGAAAAACAGTAATATTTTAGTGATGTGAACTTTAATAACATTTCTCTTAAATTCCCATCTGCACCTCAAAACTTACAATGCATGTTGAAACATGAAGATACAGCTAAGTGAAACTTCAAGTCCTTCCATATTTTTCAACTTGATGGAATTTACATTTTGCCAAGGCTGATCACAAGCTTGCACTGCAGTTTCTTTAGGGTGATGAGCAAAGGCTCAACTTACTGGAGGAGTCAAACATTCCAGTCTCTAGCTAGAAAACAATGAGACTTTAAACAGACATCTGAATGGTTTTGTTCTTATTTTGTTAGGTCTAAAGTCCTTTTTAGCTGTTCTTTGAAACCATCAACTGTGAGAAATTTTTATTGTTAGCAGAGACTCTGCTGTTACCTGTGGTTACCTGTGGTTCCAGGAGCTAGAACTGTAAGAGAAACACTAAATAGATTGTGGATAATAATCTGAGTTTTTGGCAATCTAATTGCCATTAATAATGCTGCTAAGATGCAACTCTTACAAAATATTAGGAACAGTGGAATTTGTTGTTTTACACAGATGGTGCTATGCCAACCATACCTCATCTTTTCACTGGAGTGACTTTTTTACATATGACTCTGTTGCTGTTACATTGTTTTCTGCTAGCCAGGTCATCCCTACCTAAGAGAGAATCTGAATCTGTATGTCTAGGCTTACTTGCAGTTGGGTGCAGTAACACAATGGGAATGTGAATAAAACATCACGCAGACCCCTGCCTTTTCAAGTTTAGGTGCAATTAGAGTAAGAAAGATTTGCATGTTAGTGCACCAGAGCTTTGACTGAATAGCAGACAGCTATTTAAATGTTCTGAAAAACTAAAAAAATCTCACAGGCATAAGCTAACTAGTTTAAATGAGAGAAAATGCTGTACTGCAGAGTTATTTCAAATAGGAGGAAATATGAAATACTGAAATGTAATAGCACACCTCCAGAATGTTCTCTTAGAGATTCTTGGCAGGTAACACACTGAATAGAATGCAAATAAATCTGGTTTTAATAGTAATCAATAGATTATTGTGTGGGTGTAGAACAAATTTACTGTTTGGATCACACATGGCAATTCTACACTATGTACCCATTGCTCTTCTTCTGCAAAGTCCCATTTCAGTGAGAAGCCACAAGATCTGCAAATAAATGTGTGTTGAAGTCACACCCACCATACAGCTCAACATATGGATGTATTGCAAACAGTGTTTTTTACCAGTGTCTCCTCGATTCTACCTAATGTTGGAAAATCCTTCTTTTCAAAACGATCCAAATTACTGAACATTAATCCCAGCCCCTGTATGAAAGCAGTGTTGATCTGTGAGCTGCTGTGGAAACACTGTTGTGCCAAGCAGGTCACCAGACAGAGGCTGCGTCCTGTGAGAGGCGTCAGGAAGGCTGAGGGGTTGTGCCTGTGCATTTTGACCTGAGTGAATCAGTGCTGGGAACATGCAGCTGGCAGAGACCTGAACACATTTACCTGCATTTTCATTTTGTAGGTGAGGTCTTTGGTGAAGGTAGGCAAAGAGCAAGTTTGGCTAGCATTCATACGTATGCAGCTATATGGCTGCTCGGTAAGGATGAAAGAGGAATTAGGTAGAAGATAAATAATTAGATTAAATCCTATATCCAACAAAGCACAGGAAATACATAACAATCAAATATTGAGCCCTAGTTTTAATTTTCTGAGTCCCCAGGCCAATTCTTTTTAACCACAAAATAATATTAATGTCACCACAGATATTTTTTTACAAGATAGACAATATTAGAAATTATCCCTGGGTAGCACATTATAGCATGAATAATAGTGAAGCTTCTAAGACTTTTTTTAATGTGTCTTTCAAAGCATAATGGAAGCAAGACTAGCTTTCCAGGAAATTTTATATTCACTGCTGTTACTTCATTTCTTTCTATTCTTGTTACTACTGAATTGGGGGAGATCAAGCCTATTCTTTACCGTTTTTTCTTTTTACATTATAAAGCAGCAGTAGCTATAAAATATGTGCACTAGTATGAAAAAACACTTCAATGTCTAAAACAGTCAGCAAGGAATCATAAACTGGAATGCAAGTTTTGTATTTCTGAGAAAGCAGCTATTGTAAATTAAGTCAAGTTTATTTATGAGACTTATTAATGTGAAATATAGAATTGGTCAGTGTACTGTGGTTTTCACAGACGGCTACTCTCTTAAGAGACAGGGTAATTATGGTCATAAATATTGTGTGTAATCCTGATGGTTAGAAAGGGGAGGAAAGGTTAGAAAGGAAAGGCTGTGAAAGGATTTTGAGGGGCATGCTGTTGCCAGCAGGGGTTTAACACTCTGTTTGGAAACCTGATTAGAAGTATGAATGCAAAAAAATCTGCATCACTAGCAATTTATTATTACAGACTTCTTCTTACTAAGTATTTGGGGAAGAAAATGACGTTTGAAATGGGTCTGCCTCAAATGAAGACAAGGTAAAAATGATGTTGTTCTTCAGAGGTTCCCAGTGGAGATAGGCAGAGCCCTTGTGGGGGTTGCCCAGCGGGAGCCTGAGTAAAGCTGTGGGCTCCTTGAGGGGCTACAGCAAGCGCTGGCTGAGGCTGGGGGCCCTGCAAATGTCATAGAGCTTTTAGAGAAGCAGACAGGTTTGGTCAGACCTGGCTGAGGGCAGTAAGGAGAATTAGTGAGCCCCTAATCCAATACCTTCAGTTCTGGTCCTGCTGCTGCACCTGCTCTAAACAGGCCACTCTCAATCTGTGTGCAAAACGTGGAGGGAAGCCTTTGCAATAACTCCATCACATGCTGTAGATACCTTTCAGAACAAAGCTGCTCCACCTGCACACAAGACATTTTGGTGGGCACAGGGCACCAGGAGGGCATGATGGCCCTGCCCAGCCCCCTGCTGCAGTGGGAGCACCGCAAACCACCTTTGCTGTGCTTAATAAATGTCATACTCGAGAAACATGTGAGAATGAAGCTTGGCAGGGGTTCCTATCTGTGGTTGCAAATGTATATTTGTATCCCTGAGCTGTGACCTTTCCATGATCTCCAGGTATGGGAGATGGCTGTTTCGTTCAGGTGTTGCCTCAGGTACCTGTCAGCAATCAGTGTCGCTGTTGCAGCATCAAAAGTGCTCATTGCTGAAAGCCTTCCTTGGTGGCTGTCATGTTGTTTACCTCTACTGCCTGCTACACAACAGCAGCACAGATGTTTTCAGGAGATGCTTTTTTCCAAGTGTTTGTTGGAAAAGACCATACACTGGGGAGGAGTGGAGGCTACAAATACATCAGAATAAAGCTATGCAGGAGAAAGAGCATTGTAAAATAGAAGTCTTTCTGTGAGAAAGTAGTGACATAGGAGGTGCTGTAAGTCTGACTTCAAAAGAAAAACAAAGAAAGGGAAATTGTTGCAGCCCTCGAAGTTCCCTGCAGTAGTGCTGCCTCTTCCAGAGGGAGGTTGATTTTTCCCTTGTTCTGCTGGTGAAATGGCTTTAGTATAGTTGGACCATGATGATGTGATGGTTCCCATGTGCTTTATCCTTGCATTAGTGCTGCTTTTGGATGGGCATTTATTTGGCAGTAAGTAAGTGTTCCTTGTAGTATGACTTATTTAAACAGCATGTTACTTAAAACCTACCAAACAACCCTCAGTGGATAACAGAGACTTGCTGCTGCTTTACGCTCAGGATCTGGTTTGAACTGGTAACCTGTAGGTGAGTAGGTCCTGTGTTATCAGCCTTTTACATTCCTTTTTCCTGGCTTTTCAAAAAAGCAGGGAGAGTAAGACCACTCTGGGCTCTTTCTGACTACCTGCAGTTTTAGTTTGTTGCTTCCCCAGTCTTCTCATGACCCCTGTGATACCATTTCGTGTTAGATGTTTTCTCTCAAAAGGAACATTGGTTAGTGGGCACCGCTTGGTCATGATGCATGAGGAAATGGAGATGTGGGAGCCATTCTTCTTCTTGAGGTGCTTCCTGAACAGAGCCTGTCAGCAGAAACACACAGTGAGGAACCTGCCACAAAGGCATTAAAATTCCAAAGAGGAAACTTCTCCAGTAAGAAGAAAAATCCTCCCTAACCTGTGTGACAGGTTGTTAATTGACAGCACTGTCCCCCAATGATGCAAATGTGTACAGAAGTGCAAACCGTAGCACAATAAATACTTCAGGGTGTAACCTGATTAACAGCTGGGATCAAGCTGAGCTTCCTCACGTAGGTTAGTAAAGGGCTGTTTGACATAAGAGAGTGCAACAGTGGCTGACTCAGCACACTGACACTGGGGTGGGTGGGATAGGGATGCAGCAATAAGGATGACTGAAGCTCATACACCTGATAGATGGTGGAAGAAAGCTGGGTTACTGGTTGTGGCTCTCATGATGGGGTTATCTTGTTGACTTTTTGCTCTGGCAATTATTATAGATATTAGCAAGGGAATTCTTGGAAAGAGGGGATGGGTAGCAAATGCAAGACCTGATTCATTAGCCCAAGCTTGCTTTGTGTTCTCCCAAATACACAAAACAATGGCAAAATCTGTTCAGCTTGCAAAGTTTGTCTATATGTTACACAGGTAGCATATCCGTATGGAACTGAATGGGCCTGGAGTCCCCCTGTGATGGATTTTGTGGAATGAACTATGAGGCCATCAGTTATCTCTGATCCTTTTTACCTTCCTTTTCTGTACCTACCAAGGGGAGATTAAAATGCCACATCACCTCCAAAGCCACCCAGGATAGTAATTTCAAGACGAGGCATGATTTCATAAGGATTGAAAGCTTTATAGAACATGGGACTAAACACTGCAAAACTGGAAGTTAAATGAGCATCTAAATAGCAGCTGCCCAAGCTTTACTGAAGGCACTCACATTTCAGAAAATTGAGACTTCTGTAATGAAAAAAAATTATAGGAGAAGGGCAAATTACTCTCCTTATACACCACTTAGTTTTACCTTTGAAATTAGAGGAGGGAATTAGCTGTGATTATAGCCAGGCAAAATTTGAAGTTTCCATCACAGTGGGAATGCCTGCATTTCAATATTTGAGTTTGTTCCAGGTTGGTACTAAAACGTGAAATAGGACACTTTAACATAGTGGCAATTCCAAAACTCTCCATTTGATTTTTTTTTTAATTAAAATGAAATACTTTAATACTTTTCGGGTTGAAAATACTTAATTTCTATTATTGTTTGGCTTTGCAGTTTTTCATTTTGAGCCTGTTTAGTATTTCAGCTACATACCAGATGAGGACTGTAAATAAGACGCATGATGTGTTTTCCATTCTCCCTTTTGGGTTGGCCTGCTTTTCTGGACTGCATCTCCAGGGATTATTCAAAATTATGCAGTTTCTATAGTATATCATACAGATCCCTCAGAGGAAGATCTGCATTGCATTATAGGAAATGTAATCTTCTGAGCCATTCCGTTTATGTTAGAAAATGTGGGCCCATACCTCAATTCACAAAAATCAACATGCTTTTAGGAAAATGCAGTTTAGTAATTTCTTAATGCAAATTCAAGGAAACATTTTTTGTTAGATCCAACTAAAAATAAAACTGCAAACACCTTTTGGAGTAAGGAACTCTGAATGAGGTATTCTATCTGGAATTTCCTTTGATGGTGGTAGTAATAATAATTAATGGTTTTCAGTGGGAAATACTGGGTTTAGAAAGTTGCATATTTAATTAGCAAGCTCTAGTATTCATAAAATTTGTATTTGTAGAAGTTTTGTTCTGACTGGGTGAATAAACCCAGAGGTTTTCCCTCTGCTGATGGCTGTACAAATATACCAATCAGACACTATGAAATTTTGCCATAGAGATTCTGTAGGTGCTATCAGTTTGCCATTGCCTTCCAAGATGTACTGGTCACTAAGACTCCATAATGGTTTGGTTTACAACTGTCAGACTAAGGAATAAAAAATCTAAACTAACCTGCTGACAGAGTGCAGGGAGTGGTAACCTGCACTGGTCAAGGTTTTAAAGTAATGAGTGCCCATGAGATTGGTTAGGGAGAAGTGTGGAGAAAACAGCTGCCATCTGATTAGGTATCTGATATTATCCAGTTCATATTAGCTTTGTTAAGAAGCTTATCTTAGGTATTATATTATCTTAGTGTAGTCAATCCAATGAATGTATAATTGGAAGCATTTGGGGATGTCTTTTAAATTTTTTTCACTTATTTTCTTTGTACTTTTTTAGTTCTTTTGTGTTGCCTGTGAGTTGTCTTTAAACAAGGCACTGGCTGACAGACACAGGGGATGGTGGATAAAATAATCCTAACAGCTTTTCAGAGTGGCATAAGTAATTGGGATGAGGTTTCCCTTAACTAACTGCAGTCCAGTATTCTTTGTTTCAAGTTGTCTTTGAGTGTTGTGCTGACACCAGTTTTCAGATGAGATTAAAGAGGGCTTTAATTTGAAACGAAATGTGGTTGTCGCTGCCTGTGTTGGCAGATTTCCTTCTCATTCAGTTTTTTCTGTCTTTTAAAAGCGTATTTCTTTCCATCACCATTATGTTGCAGATATGCTTCTATGTGGTAACTGTTTCTGAAGGTTGTCCAAGGTCACTGCTCCCACAAGACAAACAAAAACCTACTGCTTCCCTCTCTGTGTTTTGGGAAGGATGAGGGATGCTTTGCAAGCTTCCTTATGTTAGGATAATAATAGGAAACAATAGTCTGTTAATGCAGACTTTGCCGTATTGAATTAGCTCATTGCCTCCTGTGGCGTATTAGCACACTGCCTGCAACAGCCATGGAGCTGGATCAAGGTGACCCACAGCTCGTTGCAGTAATTTATCTAATCAACTGTGCAGTAATTTACTTAAGGTTGAAAAGGCAGAGGAGTTACTTCATGACCTTTGTATCTGTCAGTTCATACTCCAAAGTGTGATTTTTTTTCCCTACCTGTTTTATGTGAAGTTGCATAACGATAACAATGGGTCCTTTTTAAAATTCATTCCCTGCACCCGTTTTAACAAATTCTAGCAATTTTGTATTCCATGAACTCCCTCTGTATTGCCTTAAGAAGCCTGCCTTTGTATTGATTTTTAATTCACTGCCCTTTAGCTTTATTGATGTACCTAAATATTTCAAAATATAGAAACGCAGATTGTACCATCCAAGCATACATAAACCTTATGGCAGTGCCTGAGAGCACTCTTGTGTCAAATTCATCCAGACACTATAAACAAGTGTAACTCTGGTGACTACAAAGGCTGAGCCTGGCAATTGCATTAAAGTCATCCTCATGCATGGAAATGTTCTGAATAAAACCCATATTTAACTATTTCTTCACTCTCAAATTAGCTAAGTAATAATTTTCCAGACTTCATTAGGTTCCTAGATGCCACCACTCATGCAAGTGTCATTAATCAGCTCCCTGGGCAAATTTTGAAGATCAGTTTATTAAAATAAGTGCAGTTCATGGATGGAATAAAGAGTTGGTGTGATGATGAAACATAAACTAAAAACACAGATACAAAGGCAATTTTTTCTACTTAATGAAGTATCCCTACTTCATAGCTTACACTTATCAAAATCTATAGTCTAGGCGCATCTCAAATTGCATCTGGCAGGGGTCATGTGGGCACCCCCATCAGAGAAATCCAACACCATCCAGTGCTGGTGGTGCCTTCCACAAGGGCTCAGTGGCCACAGCTCCTGCCCAGGCTGCTGAAGTTCTCTTCCAAATCTCAAGGGCTTTGGGTGTCCCAGTCCCTGTGCAGTGGTGTCCTGTGTTTAATGAGAAAGGACTGTTGGAGACTCACTTTTAGGGTGCTAGGGTGCCGGTTGCTTCACTGCAGCTTCAAAACTCTTGATTTCAAATAATTTTTCAGCTGCACTTAATATTTCTCATTGATAAGGTTGCATCCTTTTTCCTTGGCATCTAGTCCCATTGTGAGGTGGGTGGGTGTATTGGTGAGCAGGTGAGCAGCAAATGGCAAGTGAACTCGGCAAGTGCCTAAGAGCCAGTTTGCGTTATGACTGTGTGTTGTTACGTAACAGATCCACCAGGTGTGCATGCTTGGAAAAATGAATTCCTCACCGTGCAGAGGACTAACACTGTATGTTTATCTATTCTCTCCTCCCAAGTATATAAACCTGTTAATGAGACAAAATAGTATACACATAGTCCCTTACAAGAAGTTATGGGTACTGTCCCAGACTGCACTGTCTGAGAAAAGAACTGGCTGCTGGCAATGTTTTATCTTGTAAGGGGTCAGGTCACATGCACTCGCTGGAGAGAGCAGAGCAAAACTGCATGGATTCAGAGATCTAGTGTTCCTTCAGAAGTACAGCTCTTAAAAGTTGTTCAGAGTTCTTCAAAAGCATGGAGATGCTCTTTCTGGAGCAGATCTGCCAGGTCAGGTCCTCTATTGCCTGGCAGGCAGGATATAAGCGAGATTTTGCCCCTTTAATCAGTTCAGGATAATAAAAATGATAGGCTAGTCTAGACAGAAATAGAAGTTAGCCAGTGAAGAGTAATCACTGACCAAGCTTTTATAAAGCCATTCTACTTAATCAGAATTTTTTAAGAGTGTTATTGGGCCTCTTCAATCTCTCCTTACTCCTCTGTCCAAAGGGGAATGGCTGTGGACCTGTGTGTAAATACAAATGATGGGGCACTTAAAAACAAGTGGTGGGAGAGGAGAGAGTGTACATCTTGGTTCTGTATTGCTGAAAAAGGCTGAATCACTTGAGGCTTGGAAAGTGCTGTGTTAAACCCAACTCCTGGCTTTTCATTACCTTTGTGCCCTCCAATGTGCTCATATTAAGTGAAAATGGGAAACAAAGTTGGTAAGTAGAAGAATGCCTTTGTTACAAAGCATGCCTCCTCTTCTGGCTGTATTTCCCACAACCTTTCCACTCAAGTGTTTCATTAACATGGAAGTTTTTGCTTTATAATTATAAGAGGGTGCAGACAGCTGCCATAACCACAAAGAACTGTGCCTGTGCAGTTGTGCTGTGTATCTATTTCTGAGTTGCTCAGAGGCACCAGGCGGTGTTTGACATTGATGTAGTGTGGTGCATCCCCTAACACCTTCATTTTCACTTCAGACACGCTCCCACTCTCCCATTATGGCTGGCTCCAGCAGTTCTTGTTATGATCAGCATTAGCACCTCATTTCCTCCTGGCCTCTCCACCTCCCTTCAAGGCTCCATAAAATCCATCTCATGTCTGGTTCCTGACAGATATTTCTGGGCACCTTGAGGCACTCTCTTGTGAGAGGAAAAACGAGGCTCAGGTGTGTCTGCCTCTGTAAACCAGCTAAGGGCAGCATTAGCTCCATTTCAAAGCTGTGAATGTGGTATCCCTCTGTCCCTCCGTCCAATCCTCTGTCGTCTTCAGTCATTTCTTACTTTTCTCTTATTGCTGATGGTTTTTACCTTGCTCATGGAGCCTCTTACGAGGTTTCTCCTTTATGCAGTCAGCAGGTGGCTCACTCTTTGCTGCAGAACTTTCTAGCACTTTTCTTGCACATCTATCTCAGATTATTCCTTTCCTGCTGTTCGAAAAACCTCTGTATTATTACTGTAATTACTTATTTTTATGGTGTTAGTGCCTGGAGATGTGCAGATAGTGTCAAATCAGGCTACAAATGTTAGCAAATGTGGGCTTGTAGAGTAGGTGTTTATTTCTACCGAAACAGGTTTGCAAGCTGATATATATTAAGAGTCATTTTATATCTCAGCCTATGAAGTTGCTTTTTACTTAGGATGTGCTTCCTTTTGCTCACTGTAAGGCCCATTATGAATAATAAGGGTCATATATTTATGGCCTTAGTTATTCTCTCCAACATTATACAAGTGTAGATAGCAAGTAACATTCCCATCAGTGGCTTTATCCTCTTGTGTCAGATGCTGTTGACAGAGTGAGTTTTTGGCTGAAACAGGACAGCATTCCTGGTCCAGGGATGGGACACATATGAAAGCAAAGAGGAAGGAATGGTAAGGGAGCCTATTCCCTGTTATTTTAATGATGTAGTTCCTCCATATGGGAGAGGAGGTAATGAATAGGCAAAGGAATAGAGAGAAGGAAGCAAACAGGCTGCCATGAGACATTAGGTAATACGAGAAAATGATGGCTGGACTTCTGCTTCTCCTGTCAGCATTTTGACTTCACTGCTGTTCAGGGCAGTGACAACTCATCCACTGCCCAGCACGTGCTCCTGGCTAATGCTGCAGAGACCTCGGCTGTCTTGGGGAAAGTGCATTATTCCATTACTCTTAGGGGGCAGGAAAGACTCCTCCAGACCCAGCCTCTGGTGAGAGGGACAGTTGCTGTCACAGATACCTGTCTTTACTGAGCTCTGACACGAGGGAAAGGAGGTCTTTTCGTAACTCGCTTCTTTCTGTTTGAGAGTACAGTAAACTCTTCAAATGCCATTAACTCTTTGGGTGCAAATTGGGTTGTTATCTATTTTGTTGAACTGTTTTAGCAAGCAGATTTATGTTTTGTGTTTCCAGTTCCAGAGAAAGAAGAGGAATAATCTTTTTACGAAATGGTGGGCCTGTGTTAAATATTTGAATAAGTTGCTTGTACAGGTATCCTCTGGATTTCATACTGGGAGAAGGTTGAGGTGGTTCTGTGATTCTAAATTGGATCTGAAAATGTGTAAATACTGATTAAAGTATGAAAAGACTGACTGGCTTTCATCCATAATCTGGATCACTCAAACTGAGAAACCTCCAGTAGCCAATTTAGAATAGTAAATCAAAGTATGTTTGGAGATTTGAAATTTGCTATTGTCTGCTGTTAGGTATGTTTGGTCAAAAGTAAAATATATCCATGGTTAAGAGACATAGTTTAGTGTAAAGTGAGAAAATT
The DNA here is from genome assembly GCF_030490865.1 of Poecile atricapillus. NCBI lineage: Eukaryota > Metazoa > Chordata > Aves > Passeriformes > Paridae > Poecile > Poecile atricapillus. The sequence continues at coordinate 135,884,351 of NC_081249.1, read as the reverse complement.
TCCACCCTTCAGTTATCCTAGTATTTTAGCTACCTTGCATGGGAGACAATGTGGCTTTCTTGCAGGGTGCTGTTTTAGACCCAGCCTTGTCAATGCATGAAAATGAAAAGTATGCAGCTCTTACAGCATATCAATAGCGTTTGGACACTTGGTTCTCTTCATCCACCTTGGAAATCCCTGCTGATTGCAAAGGCATTTTGCCGAGTCTTCACACTATGCTGTGTGAATTAACACCCCTTTGTGGATTCTGGTTGGTAGTTTTATTTGTAGAGATTCAGGTAATTGTGCATTGTGTGAGTTACATTTGCTGTAAACTGAACTTCAGAAGTAGGATAGCTTTCAGGGGAGCAGACTTGGTGCACGCCCTTCTGTGCATGACCTTTTAAAAAGCAGCCAAGCGTCCAACCCACCCTCCTAGTGCCACACATGAATTATGAAGAATATATTTTTCAATTCTTTAATGCTGAAAACTCATTTGTCTTCTCTGTCCTTAATCAGACCTACAGAAAAAGAGATATAACTTAAGTAATTTACTTTGCAGAATGAGGCACTGGCAATTTACTTGATTAATGATATGTACTAGCTTTTGCTCTGAATTTGAAATCTTACAAAAATCATTTGACCTCTTTTTACAATTATCTCTATAGCGACAAAGGAAGCCAAGCCAAAAAAATGAGTTCAGGGTTTCTGAGAGTGCCAAAGGTTTCAAGGAAGCTTCCTGTTTCTGCCCAAGATAGCTGATGGCTCCTGTTGAGCAAGGCATATTTCTGCTCAGTGGTTGCCTTTCATACTGTGGTTTCTTTTAAGACTGCAGACATTAAAAACCAAAGTTGAGATGTTGTTTGTCTTCATTTGTTAGGTCTGTGACAAAGCAATGCCTGAAAGAGCGGTATTTTATCTGTTACTAAGCTCCTATTTCAGCATGCTGTTTTGTGCCAGAAACTTCATAATCCAATTAATTGAATACAAACAGAGCAAAAGTATTATTTTAAATTAATTAACAGGAGGCTAAAAATAAATGCAAATGAAACATGCTTCAGGATGTTTGGGCAGAGCAAGGTCTTGCTTGTAGAGGGTTTACAGTCACTGGTTTGGACCAGGAGTTTGGCTGGTGGGCTGAGATGCAGTATGGGACTGATGGTACCATGTTGTGTTCTGCTGTTTTCCACACTTAAGGAATATGCAGGTCCTGAATTGAAGGAGACTGCTCTAAAAGAAAATAGCTTCAGTTTATGGAAACTGACACTGTGAAGACAATAAAGCTAACTCTGTTTTTCACAGGAAACTTTGTTAGAGCTTTGTGCACCACAGCCAAAGAGGAAGATCTCTAAGGCCCAGTGCTTCTGGCCAGGGGAACAAGTTTTCAGATATTGCTGCTTTTCTCCCTCAAATTCTGACTTATTTGCCTATATCTGCCTTAGGATTACCTCTGATTGTTTCTAGCATGCATGTTTCCCCCTTCATGTTTATTCATTTCAGCATCTGGGCTCTAACTTAAGTAATTCAATTCATGGAGTTAAATTTCATATTCATTATCCCACATCTAATTGGGGCAGGTCAGGAATTAAGGTACTAGAACACTAGTTTTAGAAATTTAGTAGGTTTATTTGTCTTAGAAGGGCTAGAGTATCTTCCAGCTTCAAAATCACTTGAGCCTTTTGTTCTGCCTAATTTTTAACTATCAATAAAAATTGCTAAGGAAAGCCCTGTAAAAGTAGTAGTCAATAAGGGAGGAGTTTCAAAACCAGGTAACTACATATTTCCTAAAACTTCAACTATGACTGAGGTTTGTTGGGTTGGATTTTTTGTGTCACTCATTTTAATGACAAAATGTCCTTTCTATAAAGTAAGGAGAACTAAGTGCCTCTGCTTGGACAATCAATAGCAAATCACAGATCCCATCAGCAAGCACACAAGAGGCTGCTGTAGCTCAAATCACGTTTTTTTCACCTTTAATGAGGTAGAAAGTTGTTCAGTTGATATATTGTGCCCTGGCCTTTTCCCAGTAATTGACCTGGACTGCTGGGCCATGCCTTAATAAATCTATTGTATAAAAGGAGGGAGAAATCAGAAAAGGAGGAGAGGACCAGTGAGTTTTGTCTAGACTTGTCTTACTGCTCTGGGTTTCCTCATTAGTTATTTCAAGGATCCTTCTGCTCTGAACAAATTTGCTATCAATGCGTAAAACTGACCCAAGTACAGTTTGCCTTCTGGAATATAGTTTTAATTTTGCCAAAATTGCTTTATGTGTAGGGCAGTAGTTAGAGTCTTCTTGAGGATACAGTGAAGATCCTTGTCCTTTCTGATGGCTGCTGTTTATAGCAAAGGACTGCTGTCTGACCGCTCTGTAAGCTCCCTTTATCAGTAGGGGAAGAAAGAGTCACAGGGTGTTTTCCATGCCGGTAGATGTCCAGATTTCAGGAGAGAGGACTCTTTGCAGGAAAGGTGGCATTTGTCCATACCACTTTAACCAACTGCCTGATGGGACTGGCAGTGGACACACTGCTTTACTGCCTTCCTCCCTAAGCTCAGGTGTCTCCACAGTTCCAGCTGTGATCTCAAGCTCCCTGGATATTGGGAGTAAGGCCAGTTTCCAAATTTTTCCTGGTTAACATTGCCCATTGGGTGGCATCAAAAAGCAGAATCTTTCCTGTCCTTTAACAGCAAGAAATGTTTCTTCCCAGGAGCCTAGCCATTAGTCAACTTCAGGTGTATTTCCATAGTAAAAAAAACCCCAAAAACCTAAACCTGCTGTGAAAACCACAGGGTTTGGTGGGATGTTTCAGATGTTAATTCCATTTGAAAATCAAGTCAGCTATATTTCAGCTGTATTTATATATGAGCACAGAGACTAGAAAAGAGTATAACTTAGGCACACTAGGTGTTTTCATGTTTGTAACTGAACCACTTTAATAATTAATATTCCTTTGAATATTATGTGCTCTGTTTGGGAGATCTTTATGAAAGCATGCTTCTTCGAGCACAAAGGATACACTGGAACATTTAACCCAGATTCTGATTCAAAATAAGCAATGTCTTCATGATGAAATATTAGTCAGTATCTGCACAGATACATTCAAGTGCTGAATTGTCAGCGTATCGCAGATGTTTGTATGCATATGTGTAACCATAATAGTACTTAAAACTGCTGAGAACTGTCCTTAGAGTGACTGTGGGATACAGGGAACTTCAAGCCTCTCTACAAGTTAGTGAATTGTTTTTTTAATTTAGTTTTTTTAAGTAATGCATAAAAAGCAATTTCAGAATGTGACATTGTTATTGTTTCACACCTTCTGCTCTTAAAGCTTTCAGCAGCTGCATCTTTCACACTGGCTCTAGGTGTAAAAACTGTAAATGCTCGAGTACATGTGGCTGGCATGTGGCTTAAAGAACTGGGTGTCAGACATCGGCAGATGAGCTGGAGATAAGTCAGAGTAGCCAGATTTCCCATTTTATAAATATTTGAGTAAAAACTCTGAGCCACATAGTTTTGGTTTGACTGCTGGATTAATTCACTTCTCTAGCTGGTTAATTTCCCACCCTTTGGATTGGAATGATACAGTTTATTTTTGGTGAATATTCCCTGTCTCAGAATAAAGACAAACAGGATGCTTTCATACTGTCATAAAATTGTGCATAAATACCATCAGTCTCCGTGTCTGTTTATGTGCCAAAAAACCCCAAAGGAATCTTAATAAAACTGCAAAGTGCTTTAAAATTAGGAAACACCAGAACTGGAGTAACTTGACATTTTCTGTGTTAAATGACTTATGGTAAAGATTTAGTAGTTGCATCCTCTAATGGTGGCAATCCTATCACATCCCACTGAGGAAGATGCTTCACATTCATTGATTTTCTACCAATTTTGTTAATGGAGTAACTAAAGTATGAGTACCTTGGGGATTTTAATGGAAATAGGAATAAGACACAAATATTTTAATATGTTGCAAAGCTATTTACTAACAGGAAGGGTATTTCTGAAATGCTGAGATTCAAATTTTAGATTCCATTCCAAGCTTTGGAGGTCCATAGCTTTTTTTAGCATATATATAAGTTTCTTTATCTCATCTTCTTAAATTTGGATACTTCTTTGCTTTCTGTTCGGACCACGTTCCTGCGCCATTTTTCCCACCAGCCAGAGTCTGAGGAGAAACAAGAAACTGTTTATGTTCTTTTGATGCTGAGGATGAGAGAGGAATCTGCATTTGTAGGAAAACCTTGGCTGCCCTCACACAGCCTTGGCTGCAGCCTGCTCAGAGGGGAAATGGAATTTTCAGCAAAGTCAGCTGCAGCAAATTTCAATAATTTTGCTAAGGAGTGCTTGGCTTCAGTTCATCTGATGTCTTGTGAGTTGTTATTCTTCCTTGCCAAGTTGCACTTCCACACTGTATGTGTAGAGCTTCTTAAAGAAAATATTATTTTACTTTGCTTTTTAAACATGAGCAAAACAACATGAGTTTCTCTAACCTGCTCCTGGGAAATGGCTGAACTGTCAAGTCTGAAATTTTCCAAAATGGCTTAATAGCTAGAGGCATGCTCCTGATATGGCAAAGTTTCTGGCATTTGAAGGGTTTTGGCCCTAGAAACAGCCCTGTCCTGAGCAGGGTACCCTTTAAAAACATTTCAGCATCAGCTTGCTGCTGCTGACATTGTTTGTCAGAAATCAACTTGACAGGGAAAATTTTGTTTAGTTAAAGTTGTTACAGATGCTACTGTATACCTTTCTAAATATGTAAGGCTAAATGGCACATTGGCCTTTTACAGGAAGCTATCATTTTGACCTTAATGGGTTCTTTATTCCCCAAGACATTTATTTGCCCAACAGAACAGAGGTCTTGCAGAGGACATAAGCAGTCAGTCTGAAATTAAAAAGTAGCTTCCTGACCAGAGTACACAATTCACAGTGAAATCAACAGATGTTATTAGATAAATAATCTCCAAGTTAGAGAGGACAGTCATAACAATAATTTCACATTTCCATCATCCTTACATATATTTTTTCTACTTCCTGATTTCTCTATTGCAGTGTGTTTCTTTTGTAGAGATACTCCTCTGTGTCTTTTCTGCATGAACTCTTCCGGTTTACCATTTACTGGAATCTGATAGTTCCTCCAGCTTGCAGAGTGACAATGCTTGTTTTTAGCTTAGGATTTGTAAGCTGTTGTTTTGGGTTTTTTTATCATGTCAGTACTGATTCTCATATGTGAGCTACAAAATTTACATCTTTTTTTATAAAATACTCTTAAGGCTTTCCTTTCAAAGGAACTGCTGGAGTGTAAGTGAGGAGTTAGGTTTGTGGGAGCATTCAGAAGGAGGAACTATTAATGATGAGTGTTCTTCAGGAAGACAGTCGATTTTTGTTCCTGTCTTCCCAACAGAGTCCTGTGTACCTCTTTGTGTGGCGTTATTGCCCAAGAGTAAAGAGTGATGTTAAAGTTTTCTTCTACACATCTATGATTACATAGTTGTATTTTTAACATTTTGTGGAATGCATCAGAAAAGCAAAATAACAATATAGGTTCATCCTGCTAGCCTTTAACCAGTTAATGAAACAAATTGTAAGGTCAATAAAGCAGTTTCAATTGTAAATCCATTAAATTCAGCTGAGTAAAATATTCTTCTTTATAGCAATTACAGATCTTCCCCAAACTTTCATCTTTTCAATGAAAACCTAGATGGAAAAAGAATTTGTATGAACACCTATAAAGATACCTAATTTGTTCTATAAATGCATTTTGAAGTGCATTACTCTGAAGCTTCAATGGAGCACTGTCAAGTAAAGTCAAATTTAATTGTGTTCCATAGACAGGAATGGATTCACAGAAGGACAGATTGCTCATAAGATGTGCCTGCTGCGGTGGCCTCAGTGTTTACCCTGCTACATGTTTTTCTCACCTCAGCCTTTCTGAGCTTTTCCTACGTGTAACACATTAATTCTGTGCAGGACTAATTTTTTTTAGTCTTCAGGAGAGTTTTATCCTTGATAGCAGGTACAGGCATTTGCTGAAAGGTGATGATGCAAATTGCACATGTGTAGAGTGATAGCAGCAAAAACACCTCTCCATTAAAAGGTGAAGTAGATTAATAAATTGGTAGTAACTTAATAAATTTAGTTAAGTATAAGGAGCTATCTTGGGATATTAGAACATGTTGGCAGTTATTAGGTTAGTTTTTATTCTGTGTTCTGTAGAGCTGGTGTAGCTGGTATGCTCTAGTGATGGGTGGGTTTTTTAGTATAGATCTTGTTTAGAATATGTGAAGTGTTTATAAATTGCTATTTGTCCATTTTGTCCAGTTTTGATTACTTTAACAACACTTTCTACAAGCAATTTACTTGCTTAGATTAACCCTCCTATTTATTTGGTTAATTAAATATGTTTTATTTGCAAATGTGTATGTCCAGAGATCACAAGTATACCATTAAACTGAAGAAGGATGTTGGCAGTTGCATTTGGCTTTGACCTCACTTTCCAAGGTGATGAATAAACAGTCTGTTTGAAAATGGAAACAGTGGAATTGCCTATTTCAAGTCATTCATTCTTCAGAAGGAGAGTTGCAGTCTTTAGAAAAGCTGATAAATTACTAATATCGTGAAGCAGTATAAAGGCCATCTCATCAGAGCCATGTTCGTAGTATAGCATCTTCTGCCTGCCTCTCTCTAATCGCCACTGCTGGTTAGAGCTGCTCTAGTTTATAAGAAGCTTTGTTCCCAAATCTGTGCATTTTTTTGCACAGATTTTGTGCACACAGGAATTTTTTGTGACACAGGAGTGGGTGGAACAACGTGTGTCACACCAGTTGGAGTCCTCGGTTCTCAAACCACCAAGGTCTTTCCTGACTTACCTGGGGGATCACTAAATTCTGAACCTATAGAACCTATACCTGACACACCCATGCAACCTGACAACTTGACACAACTAAATTAAAGCAGAATAAAATCGATTCTATCCTACCACATAGTTACCTCAACATTTGTCCCTCCTCTCCTTCATCTGCCAGCATACTTTGTTCTCTGTTTCTCTCACCCAGCCTCTTTGGCAAGAAGCACATCATCATTTCTGAATCACCATGACCTTGTCTGACTGATGAGGACAGAGCAGCTTCTTCTCCTTGGTATGCTCCAGCCTAACATTTACTGAAAGCATAGCTCATGGGGGAGAAAACTGGGATGCTTCTATCGTGAGGAAATCTTTCTCTAATGGGGCTGCATCAGCACTTCTAGTGCATTAATATTTTTATTAGACTGTATAGCAAATACTGGAAGTAAATGCATTAGCATGGATCAGCATTTCTGAGCTATGGGTGTGTTTTATAGAGGCTATCAACAAGACAGTGCATTTGAAAGCTTTGTTGATCTGGATCAACAATTCAGTGTATTAGTGATTCATGCAAATGCTTAGGCCCTGTGGCCCAGGGAGAACAGAGATGTGTTGCTTTGTGTCACTAATTTAAGGATTATTAGCCTTTGACTTGAAGCTGAAGTACAGGATTTGATGAATATTGATTATCATGTGAAAACTTTCTTGTTGATGAATTTACTTCACAGTGAAAATGGGGTGGATGTGCTTGTCAGTGAGTGATTATTTTTGCCTTTGAAATTTAATTTATTAAATCTTTTTGGGGGAAAGTAAAATTCAATTCTAATAGCAGCCATAAAAATCCACTCAGCTCTTAATGACTGTATATGACATGCTATCAAATGGAGGCAGAACCAAAAATTAAAAAAGAAATGTTTCCATTACATTGACACAGCAATATAGACCTGATGTAATCTCTAGTCTTCCTGTCTTGTCCTTGACCCCACTTTTTGGTCTTCTGGTTGTCCATCTGAAAGCACCTGAGGCAGTTCAGACCTTAACTTCTGCTTGCTTTCTGAGCTTTTGGTCTCCCACCCTATGGGTTTTCCATATCTCCTTGATCATCATCCCCTTTGGATTGTAATTACATTGGAACTAGAAGAACAGCAGCAGTGGAAACCAGAGGAATTCGGTTTTGGTCTTGAAAAGGGGAAAAAAAGTAACAAAGGAGCACAGTTAATGTGGGTGGAAGGAGGTAGTGAAGTGAGACAGGTAATTGTTAAGGTCCAAAACTGAGGGGCAGAGCTCTTAAGTTTTGTTTGTCTAGGAGAGACAAGATGCAGAAAGGAACAAGGCCTCAGTAAACAGCAGGGTATAGGGGAGGAGACAGAGGTGAATCCTGTCCAAAAAGAGACTGGTTTTAATTCACAGTATTTATTTATTTATTTATTATACAGTATAATTGTTTATGTAGTGTGACAAGTATATTACAAAGTATATATACAGTCTGTCTTTCCTCCATTACCAAGAAATGTGGTCATAGAGGAGGAGTGGGTACTTGAGACCAAGAGAAACTCATCATTTCTCTTTCCTGAGGTAAGAGATGTGGTGCACTCTTAAGGATACAGGGATGCACTGCACTGTTCTGCCTCGGGGCATGGACATGAAGGCCCAGTAATGGGGACATTTTTGTTCATATCCAAAATTATTTACTGATTTTTAAGAAGTGCAGCAATTTTTTCTGTTTTTCCTAATGGCTTTGACAAATTCAGTCCCTGTGAGCATCACACTGACAGAATGTGGTGTGAAAGAGAATAAAGGCCACTGAGAGTGTCGGCTAAAGATCCCTCACTCTTTGCCTACTCAGATGAAAGAGGATGCACCTGCAATTTCAGTATAGATTTTCAGCACAGGAGAAAAAGTAGAGGAAATAATTTCCATTTCATTATTTTCCTCCTTCTTCAGTCAGTTCTAAAGGTGACGTTGCTGTATTCTATGAATTCTTCAGAATTGCAACAGTTTCACCTAAACCCCATTTCACCTTGTTTTAAAGTTGTGGTAGTGTCAGAGGACATCAGTATGAGATGTAATTTAAACATGCTCACATTGTCTGCTCTGGCTCCCTTTATCAACTCTATTACTTAATACCTGCCTGTTACATTATTTCTACCCTTCCTTTCAGCACACAGGTGAAAAACCAGAGTAAGCTGGCTTGTACTTTGTCCATATTCTGATAGCATAAGCATGTTCATGAGTTTTACATTCTTTTAAAACTTCTAAGTTCTTATCATACAAGGGAAATGAAAATGTATCAGTGCTGTAAAGACATCTGGGCAGTCAGGTTGAAGTAGCTCCATGAGTGTTGCTGATTCTGTTAATAATCTGCTCCTGCTGGGTACAGATTACCTTTGTGGGTAATGACCTGAAGAGGTGCCTAGCAAAGGTTACTGGCTGAGGATTTGGGAAGTGCTCTCTCAGGTGCCCATTCTGGGACACAGAAATTTAGATGTTTTGCTGCTTTATGGAAAACAGAGAACTGATCTGATGGTCTTGGCTCTAAAGCAGCTGTCGTCTGCTTGTGCTTTTTTCATGTCACCAGTCAGATTAAGCAGCAGAAATGGCAGTAGCAGCAGCAAAACTGTCACTCAGTCTATTTATTTCTCTTGAGCTCCTTTTACTGTGCTTTTGGGATATAATTTTCAGATACATATTGGATATCCAGAGAAAGATATTCAGAAACAGCATGTTGTTGGCATGATGTTCAAAGCCATAGAATGAACTCATGCACTTGCTCCCAGGTGTCTGTATGAGCACATTGCCCGCCTCTGTGTTATTAAATCCTGAACAAAATCAAGAATGTTGTTCTCTGCTTGTGTTTTGCAGCCCCATGGAAGAGTCTGGTTGTGATGTTTATGTTTTTAATGTGCTCACAGATTGCTCCTGCAGATTGAGGGACTCTGTGTACCCCTCCCTCTGGTGGGTCACTTTTGTTTGGGCACCTCTGCGTGCAGAGAGATTGGGCAAGCAGGACACATGCAATTTAAGGGTACACAGTGGTAATTCATTGCCTAATGCATGTAGTAGTAAACTAGGATCAATGTGCCCTCCATTGCAGATGCAGAAACTTAATGGGTGGTGGGTTAACTGGCAGATTGGCATCAATCAGCTGGGAAAGGGCTCTCTACTGCTCAAGCTAATTCAGTGTGCTAAATTGCTGTCTTTTAAGTCTCCATTTTTCTTCCTAGGGCTTTAGAGCTTCTTTTGTCACTGTTTTTGTCTTGAACCACTGACTGGAGCCATCTGAATAGTTTAATTTCTGACTGCATTTTTTTCTTGCTTGTCTTAAGCTTATCAGTTGTCTCACAGCTCAATAACCATTTTTGTATAACAAATCTGAGTCAGATTCTCATGGCTGTTCTGCAGCATGCCAGGTGTCAGACAACTGAACCCCAGGGATGTGGTTGGTCTTTGGGGAAGTGCCAATAATTGTCTATGATGGTGCAACTTCTCTTTGGAAAGGGGATAAGCAAGTGGGGTAGGACAGATTTTCTCCCTGGCTTAATTTTAATGTTTTGGTAGAATGGAGGTAAAACTCTCTTCTGAAACCAGGGATGTGGATGAAGTAAGCTTTTGGTGTTATTCCTGTCTGTGCAAAACACAGCTTCTGCTTTCCCACCTGACTAAGAAAATGTTCTGACTGTGTACTTCCTACTGCTATCTGAAAGCATTGGAATGTTATAAATGTCCCTTTTTTGGGTGGGTGTGGGTGTTTGTTTTAGTGTTTTTTTGTTTTGTTTGTTTTTCCCCATATGATCTGTTTGGCAATATTTGGGTAATAGAGCGTTCTTTTAGTCATAGAGGTTATTTCCTGGTAGGTGTGTTCTTGTTCTAAGTGAACGAAATCATCAAACCTCTGTTGGTCTGCGTGGGAGATCTGGGCTCAGTCTCCAGAAGGAAAGAACAGGTGGAGATATAAATGGCATGAATATTAATGAAGAGAATGAAAGAGTAAAGTTTAGCAGATCATGGACACACATACAAAAGGGATCCTTTAAAGTGTGCCTATAGCAGTGGGACTGGAGTAAATCTTTGAGCATCTCAGCAGGAATCCACTAGAAGTGCTCAAAGACTTGAAAAGGGAAAAACACTTGAGGTCCTGTGCTTGCAGGAGAGAATCTGTCCTGTGTGAAGTCTGAGTGAAGGGCCTTCAAATACAGAAATCAGAATCAAACCTTACTTGTGTCTTCTGGGTTTTGCCTCTCATATCTGTATTTTAAGAATGAAAAGAATACAATGGCTTTTGATGCTGGAGGTGACCCTGGATACTTAAGCTCTTTAGCATTCTAGTTTGTCTTTGCCATCACCCACACCTTGAAATGAATCTTCTAGATTAATTTTTTATTGAAGCAGGATTTGTATCTTTTGAGCCAGGATTCCATGAAAACCTGCCCATCTTTTCATGTGTTTTCTTTTTAGTCCCTGTGCTGTGACAGTGATGAGCGTAGCCTGCTCTTCCACAGTCTGTAAATGTCAGCTTTGCAAAGGCAGCTCTCTGGGGTCTCCACAAGTGAGAGCATTCCTGATGGTGATTAACTTAGGGGAAATGTTCCCAGTAAGTCACAAGGGAAATGATGACAATGAATAATCATAGAATCCTAGAATGGTTTGAGTTGGAAGGGAGGTTGAAAATCCTCTAGTTCCAAACCCCCTGCTGTGGGCAGGGGCACCTTCCACTAGACCAGTGTACTCAGAGACCACCCCCCATTCAACCTGACCTTGAACACTTCTAGTGATAGGGCTTTCTTGTAGGCTTCCTTTAGATACCTTTAGGTACCTTTAGATACCTTTAGATACCTTTAGATATAGAAAGGGCTTTGAGGTCTCCCTGGAGCCTTTTTGTCCCCAGACTGAACAACCCCAGCTCTCTCAGCCTGTCCTCATAGGAGATCTTCTGGTCATCTTCAAGTCTCTCCTCTCAACACACTTGAGCAGGTCCATGTCTTTCCTGTGCTGAGGGTTCCAGAGCTGGATGTAATACTGCTGGTAGGGTCTGACCAGAGTGGAGTAGAGGGGGAGAATCACCTCTCTCAACCTGCTGGCCATGCTTCTCTTGATGCAGTCCAGGATGTGATTGGCTTTCTGGGCTGCAAGTGCATATTGCTGGGTCTCATCCTCCAGCAAAAATCCCAGTTCTCCTCAGGATTGCTCTCAATCCATTCTCTGCCAAGTCTGTGTTTGTATTTGGGATTGCCCCAACCCAAGCGCAGGACCATGCACTTGGCTTTGTTGATTTTCATACGATTCTCTTGGGCCCATGTCTCCAGCCTTTCCAGGCCCTTCTGGATGGCATCCCTTCCCTCCAGTGAGTTGACTGCACCTCACAGCTTGGTGTGTCTGCAGTCTTGCTGAGGGTACTCTCAATCCCACTGCCCATGTTGCTGACAAAGATAGTGAACATCATGACGGTGTGACAGCTCTAGGACGTGTGTGTGAAAGAGGCATCGAGATCCTGAATGAAAAGTAAAAATAAGACCTTTAATTGGTACTTCTTGGTTTTGGCTGCACTTAACCCATCTGTTGTCGCCCTGAAAACTCAGCTTCTGAGCTTGCTGACATGGTTTTCTAAAGACTTTCCCAGGACAGTAACTATAAACATAGATATGTGTACATTCTTTCTGTTACACGTCTTGTGATGGACATCTCTCATGGCCAGTGCAGTGAGAAAGTGTTATCCTGACCATCCAATCCCTGGCCGTGGTCAGAAGCCTATAAATCCTGGGAGGAAAAATAAACTTTCTCTTTCCCTCACCACACCTCGACCTGTGTCCGTGTGATCTGTTCATCTTCAGCGGCAACAATCTGTGACAGCTTTGAGCTGATTGTTTGGCTTGGTGTGAATCATAATGCTGTAGCCAAGAGCCTCAAGCTCATGGACACGTGTAGGCACAAACATACACTTGTGCACACACACAGGGTAATTATTGTGAGATGATTTTTTATGGGCAGGCAGGAGTTAATCATGGTGGATGTACATGATTACAAGACACAACTTTCTTGCGTTCATTAGGCCAGACAGTGTGAACAATCCTGCAGGTAGACCAGAAAGGTCACAGGGTTTCATATTACAGACTGTGAGTATGGCTTGGGAGAGGAAAGGGACTGTAAGCCCTAAGAAGTAGTTACATTTCTTGGGCTTTTATGACTGGTATATCAGATCTGAGTAACTGCTCCTTGATCTTCCTACACACTTTGTTAATACAGAGAACAAATAAAGTACCCAAAAGGAGGTGAATAAGTTGAATTGTGAAACAGTGATTCTATTCAGCCCAGTCTGTTGTCTTTTTTTTTTATACTGTCTGTATAGTAAATTGAGTGTTTTTTCATGAGCAAGAGCACTAAAGAAAAAATGATATAATAAATATCATGGTAAATCATCTTCTACTCAGATGCTCAATCAAGATTCCTTATATTAAGCCCGAAGTCCAGGCAGATTGAGGAGTTGCTTTTCTCAGGACATTAAACTGTGCTCCTAGCAGTGAGCAGCAGAGATGAGAACTGTATTAATACATTAAAATACATTAATACATGAAAATACGATTTTAATTAATTCATGATTCTAACTGGCAAGCTATGCATTGTGCAAGGGCCATAGGCAAAAAACCTATCCCTTGAGGCCCTTGCAAATTTCCTTTTCAATATCCCATCAAATAATCTGCATGCTTCTGGGCAGCCAAGTAATGCTCACCAGCCAGCCCTCTAGAGGACTCCACTGCAGGAGAAGGAGGACTCTCCTGCAGAGCACAACAGCAGCTCTCCATACAGTGCCCACAGCTCTGACTGCAGCTGCTCTGATGCCTCAGACTAGTAAGAAATATCAGCCAAGGAAAAGCCACCGTGTGCCTGGTCAAACATGCATAGATGGAAAAATCTTTCCTGCTTCCCTCCACAGAGCATCCAAAGCTGTGTAGTAAGTTTTGACTTTACCCATGCTGCAAATAGAGAAATACAAGATCAGGAGATAGAGTAAATGTGGTCCACTTTTGGGAGAGTCAGAGTCAGGAGGGTTCTCTTGGAACACTCAGAGCAGTTTCTTTCTTCTTTCCCAGCTGTCTAGACCATAAAATCTCTTCTAGAAGCGGCATTAAAATACACGTTTTAAAGTCTTCAGATCCAGGCAAGTCTATCACCTCTTTTGGTAACCAGTTTTGATACTTAATTACACTTTCCCTAAGAAATTTTCCCTTGAGCTTCAATCTGTCTCACATGAACTTTCGGTCAGTTGATCTTGCTATGCTATTGACAGTAGGATTAGAAATGGTACATTATCTGATCTCCTTTCTATGAAAAAAGTGCTTCATGTTGTCCACATCAACTCCAGGTTTACTCTTTAGTACACTAAATTCATCAAAAATTCCTTAGTCCTTGCATTGTCAGGATGGTTTTGCCTGTTCCTGGGCAGTTCTATGATCCTCCTTTGTACTTGCTTTATGATGCCCAGAGCCACATTGTTATGTATAGGTCAGAAACGCCAGTCTAGTAATGTTCTTTCCAGTGCTGTGCACACAGGGCCAGGAATTGCTTCCCTGGGTGTTGTTAGGACTGAAGTTACCCTTTTTATAAGCTTGCTGTTCTCACATGTTGTTGGCTAATAATTATCTATTAAAAGCAGCAGGTTTTTTTCTTAGTTACTCTTCCTGCAGAGAGTCTCTCCTGATGCAGGTATGGTTGTATTTGTTGTTCCCATATGCACAGTGCTCCTCGAGGTCATGCTGAATTAAGTTAGCAGGAACTCATGATTCTCTGCAATCTGGGCAAAGTTACTGGCCCAAGAAAGCAGCCTGTGCTGAGCTAAGAGTGAGGCTCAAAGAGCTGTCTGCTTTCCTCTGTGCAGAGGAAAGGATCCTTAGCAGCTGGCCTACATGAGGCTTAACTGGTTGTCCTCTGTTTCTTCTGTGACAAATGTAGAGATTAAAGGATGGAAAAACAAAGCAACACACTTCATAAGTCAATAAAGAGAAACTGCACTTGCATGATGCTTGGTAAGGCTTTCTTCCAGGATATATATGTACCTTTTCAAAAAATAGATTAAATAATGGGGAAATAGTTGGGATGAAAAGTCAAACTAATTTGCAAATCAAATATTTAAAGATTTAACAGGTAGGAAAATTAATCGCTGCTCAAATTGTCTTACCCAAAGCTGTAAGCATCATTTATGCAATGATGACACATGGGTGGAATCACTGATGAAGCAGAGATTTGCCAGATATAATGTAAATACTGAGCAAAAAAACATTATCTGCTAAGAATTTTTTGATGTGCTCATTATGTTACAATAAGATAGAATGTGACCACAGTGTAGTGTAAAGCACTGGCTGGCTGAGCTAGATCATACTTATCAGAATTTTTAATCAGGGAACAGGAGGCATATTATAGGTTTTGCCACCCCCCCCCCCCCCCATATTCTCATGTATTTACCATGCCTTCCAGTGTTTGTGGGTTTCTAAAGAATTGTAGGAAACTATAGGATAGTGCTTTTGTGAATCTAGTGATGATGTTTCTTACATTATTACCTAGGAAAATACACTTACTTCACTTTTTTTGAAAGTGGCAATGATATAAGAAGTTGATAGGTGAAAGCCACCAGTGTAGTAAACACGGGAATTTTGGTTCACTGTCTTAACTCACCCTCTCTCTGCTCATGCACTATGCCAGAGTCTTCAATTAGGTGGTGACATTCTGTTTTGTTACTCGTACATCAGACATTTGTAGGACTCTGCAGGGATTGAGTCTGATCTTGGTAGAGCTCTTACCTTGTTTGGAAGCTACGCAGTGAATGTGGCCAGGGATTGCTGATAGGCAGTGGATGTCAAATGTGCAATGCCAAAATACTCTGAGTACAGGCTGCACATACTTAATTATGCAGGTAGACGGTAACATGTATGTTAGGCCAGATTTGCATAAATGCTGAGCCTTCCCAGCTGCAAGAATGAGGCTTGGATCTGTGCTCTGCACATCTTATGGTACATGTGGGGTGCCATAAAAATGGTAAGTACTTTGGAAATATCACACTCCAGGGGGCTCAAGTTTGTTCCTTAAATGTAGAGCTTTAGCTGCTTCAGCTTTACTCATGGCTAGCTTTAGTTTTGTGTCTGCCAGAAAAAGACTGTAATAATGCCAAATGTTTTAAGAATATTGAGGCAAAACAAAAATTTCTGATGCTAGCTAGTGTAAAAAAATAAAGGCTGATAGCGTAATGCAGTTGTTTAGGGTTTATGGATGTACAGAAACAAGATGTGGTGCAATGAGCTAAATGTCGAGGTTGAGAAGAACTACCAAGTAACTATAGAGTCACAAAATGAGCTATAATTCCTAGAGAAACATGGGGTTTTTGCAGTGCATCTCAGTCCATGTGCACTGCAGAGGAATCTGAAGTGCAACAGGCAACTTGTTATTGTCTGGCATTGCAGTCCTAGCTCTGATGTGCTGGAGGGCTTTCTGGTTTGTTTTTCAGATTTAATACAAATATGTCACTGAACTTCACCAGCTATTTGTTTGATGGGAAGTGAAGACATCTGAGCCATTAATGCCTGAGGCAGGCCAGGTGTGGCTGTGGAAGGTGGTCCTTCTCTTCGAGCCTAATGAGTCATTCAGGGAGATGACTGTACACTGTGTCACTACATCACTGCTGACGCCTGATGGAATTCATAATACTATTTATATCAATAAGATTAGCAGCAGATAGTTTCAGTGTTATTAATGGTATAATTAGCAGCTATGAATTTGTATCAGTGGTGTGTAGTGCCTTCTACATTAGCATGCCCTAAAAGCTATCACTGATAGTAAGGAGATGTCAGGTGCTGAGTCAATGAAATGCCTGCTTGCACATAATTGTAATTTAAGCAGCCACATTTACCTCGGTGAGTGTAATCTTTTCTCTCTCTAGGGCTTACCATAATGCCATGGATAGCAAAAACAGTACTAGAAACTGGAAGCATCTAGCCAAGCTCCAGGGGTCGTGCAGGTGTTCTCAATGCATCTTACCCACTAGTGTCAGTTTTACCTGTTCTTGAATATTTACAGTAATGGTTCCTAGCCAACATCCCTGGAGCTGTTCACTTACCAGTTATCTTTTTCCTTACACTGCCAACTTACCTACCAATTTCTTTCATTTATACATTTATGTTATTGCCTTGAAGATATTTATAGACTGTGGTTGTCCTTCCCATGAGTCATCTTGTTTCTAAACTATTAGTTCCTCTGGCATTTTCTGTATGTTTGACCTGTTTTTCTAATTTTCTGGGTCACTGATGGAAAAGGGGAGCTGCCAACAGTTCGTAAATAGGGTGTGGGTCAAAGGAGAAAAGACTGTATCAGAATTCATACCTGAACTTACTATCCCAAACCTTTTTGTTTCAGTCCCTGCTGAAATTATTGTAAATTTAACTTGGTGTCTGCTGGTTCACATTACTGGTTCTCAATATAACAAAGTCAAACATTAAATGAACCTCAGTCATTTAAGTTCATCTGTATTGAAATAGTTGTCCACAGCCATATTGAATTAAATGAAATGGTGTATTGAAGATAAACCACTGAAAAATTAGCTCATCACCTGCTCAGGACTCTTAATTCAAGAGTTAACTTTGAACATCTGCCTGTTGGGCTTGAGAGTGTTTTGTACTTTGCAGCAATAATGTAGTATAGCTAGCAGGGACCAGATCAGGCTTCTTACTTACTTAGCTTGTATGCCAACTGCAGTGGATCTCAGCACAGCTGAATTTGTCTAGAGTGCAGGTACACTGAACATACACATATGTACACACACATTACAGCTGACTTGATGTTAGCACTGAATGTTCTTCTGAAAATAAACTCTAGCTATCCTATGTAAATAAAATGTGCAGAGGAGAGGGTAAGCTCTAGTTGCCTTGGAAAACTCAAATTTTAAGGGCATGTTTTAATGTTTCAGGATATAGTAATTTACTCTGGCATCCTGTCATTGTGTCTTCACTGTATGCATTCACTATGTTCCAAATAAGATCAAAGAAAAGCAAATCCCTATCATCCTTCAGTTAAATAAATATTTAATTTGAAAATAATAGGACAAACAGTGCATTAAGCATGTCATTCAGCCTGAATCTGATGACCTGACCTAGTTCCTTGTTTGCACAAAGTTCTTACGGTGCATCCTAAATTACAAATATTCTTCACTTGAGAAAACTCTTCAGCACAGTGTCATGCTAAGTACAACAAAATAATAGAGCTCATATGAGATGAAAGTGTCTTCAGGGACTCATAGAACAATGTCTGCCATAACACTGATGTATTTTATAGACTCCTTGCCCTTCCTTTAGTTCTAATCTGCTCTTGAAAATTGCTTGCAGGAAGTTCAAGTGTTTGTGTACCAGCCAAGTTACAACCTCTATTTACAGCTGGCTCTTTCAAAATGCTTGCTTCAGCTCATGCATCTTTATCTTAGAAGATTCTCCAAGTGATATTTTCTTCATATTTATAGTGGAATATAAAGTAACTTTTCCAGCTGTGGCTGTATAAAATACTTCATGTGTGGTAGAAAAGCTGTCTCACTTGTGCAATAATCGGCATTGGGCATTACAGAGTGTCATAATCCTGGTACTTGCGGTGTCTCTCAAGCAGCAACAACCATTGCTGTCAAAACCATTCTGAATCCACAATATGTACATAGAAAACCAAATGGCTGGTAACTGCCCCATAAATTTTATGTTGATTGTCTTTATGTTACCGTTTAACATAAAGGGAAAAGCTCAAAATATTGGAATGAACAGTTTTGTTATGTTCTAGCATTTAGTAGAGCCTCAATATTGTTTCCAGAAAAGCTTTTACTTCAGTCTGGTGTCCTGTAGAAGTCAGACCTAGTCTGGATTCTAGCTTCTGTATAGACCTTACAATTGAAATTTCTTAACAACTGGTGGGAGAGAAAGAGCCCAGTGAAGGCAGTGTCAGTGTAGCAATGCTGTTTATGAATTACTGAGGGCACCTTTGGGGATCATCAGTAGGGAGTAAAGAGATATGCTTGGTTGAACAGCAGTGTAACTGGAGAAACTTTCAATTCATTAATCAATGTATGAGCAATGTTCCCTCTCACATAGGTGAGACAGTAAAATACGGAGCCAAGAAATCCAAACTGCATCACCAGAATGCTTCCATAAATAATGGAACATATAGCAAAGAACAATAGCTTTAGAGTCTCCTGAAAATTCTAGTAATAGGGTTTACTTTTAACTGAAGCATTGATCTTCATTACTTTAGGGATGAATTGTCACAGCCTAAAAGTACATGTAAGCATGCAATGTGTGTAAGTATAATGAGACATACCAAATATACATCAAAAACAAGTACTGTATCCACCCTCTAGATCTTACGTGTTGTCTGTTAACTTTTGTCCATTAATGCTGTTTGTGTCCTGATTATGGGTGCAACCTCATAGTGATTCTTACATGGGTTAGGATCCATGGGTAAGAAAACTCCATGGAAAAACTGCTTGCACCACCAAAAAAACTACAAGCTTCCATTTGCTTCCACTACTCTCTGAGAGAGTAACATCATAAAGTGTAGCCTGCTTCTATGAATGTTATTCATAGAAAAATATCACAACTCTTCACACTGTGTTATATTCTGTATATGAAAACATATGTATTTTAATTTAGATTTTTCCCCCCTTCCTCCTCAAAGGAAAACTAGATTTTTGACAGCCTCTTCTTTTTACCTACTTATTAAAATATTTTAGCAAACTTGAGCACTGTTGTAAACAAACTCATTTAAGCCTGTCTTCCCCTGATAAGGATTAACACAAGCCAGACATTCTTCGTCTGTTTGCATCTTCCTGAGAAAGTCATCTTTGTGGCAGACCTTTAAACCAGTGATTCAGGCTGCAGTGTGCTGTCTCCCATTGCATTCTCTGGGATTCAAGTCTGTGAACCCACTCCTGCTTCTGCAGAACTATATAGAGTATTACTTTTATATTTTTCAAGAACAAAGTGGATCTATCAGCAGCCCAAGCCAATAGAAAAAAAATAGTATTTGAACGAATGAATCCAAGCAGAGCATAATTATCTGGAAGGCTGTGCAAATCCAGGGACCTGAAGGTAGGTGTGTATGTATGTATGTATGTATGTATGTGTCTGTCTGTCTGTCTATCTGTCTGTCTGTCTGTCTGTCTGTCTGTCTGTCTCTGCAGAAACAGTCACAGGTGGCTGCCCTCTGAATGAGCTGAAACTGTTGAATGGCAATGTGCAGGGTGAGGAAGATGGGGCTCTTCATCCTGGAGACGATAAGGTTGTGTGGAGACCTCACAGCAATGTTCCAGTATCTGAAGGGGGCCTGCAAGGAAGCTGGAGAGGGATTCTTTGTTAGAAACTAACAAAGTAGTAATAGGACAAGGAGTAATGGGTTCAAACTGAAAGAGGGGAAATTTAGGCTAGGCAAGGTTGGTGAGGCACTGGAACAGGTTTCCCAGAGAAGTTTTGGATGCCCCATCCTTGGCAATGCTCCAGTTGGATAAGGCATTGAGCAACCTGGTCTAGCAGGAAGTATCCATGCCCATGGCAGGGGGGATGGAGCTGAATAATATTTAAGGTCCGTTCCAACCTTTAACGTCCTGTGATTATTGCAGTCAATCATTGACCTTGTCAGTTCTGCAAAGGCATTGAGGATGCAGGATAGCAGTGGGTGAGAAGGCTGGTAGGGAATACCTGGGCATCTGACAGTACCTGGGCACCTCTCGCTCATTAAAATGTGAAAAAGTGGCTTAAGCACATAAACTAAGCCTTGATGTCACCTGTTGTGTTCCCATACTGTGGTGCAAGTTCCAGTATCCCTCAGCAGCAGCTGAGGCAAAGTTCAGAAACACTCTGGACATAGACCACAAACAGTGAGGTGGGCTGAGTCATCTTTCTGCTATCAGTGATGTAGCAGATTGGCCACTCCAGGAAGCTAGAGCTTCTCCATCACCCCTCTTGTCATGGAAAACAAGACTGCTGAGTAAGAATATGGATAACGAGAAGGCAAGGAAATAGCCAGGAAATTTTACCAAGTGCAGTTCATTCTGTGTTGCTTGATCCTAGCACTGCAATGGCCTGTACCTCCCACCCAGAAGTTAAATGTGAGCAAGAAAACTGCACTGTATTTGTATACTGGCAGACCTACATGTCTTCAGTAGCAACCTTTTCTTTTTTTTTTTTTTTTTTTAATCTTAAGGAATAAGATTACTAGGAGACTTCTCCAAGGTGCCTTTGTGGAGTTTTTCAATACTCTGAAGTCTCTAATAGGCTCTTCAAGCCACTCTAGAGATGCATCAGTGAAAGTACAAAACCACTAAAATAAGGGGGAAAAAAACTGGATGTAATTAGAAGTTGTAGCAAGAAGGTAACAGGCCTACATTGCATTCTGTACATAATTGCTTTTATCTAGAGCAGACATCCTCTTAGGACATGGAGATTCCAGAGATAAATTGTGTAGGACAGGCTGAAGCAAAGGTTTTCTTGCTGTTTTGCACTTTCAAGAAGTGTGTTTGTTGATTTGAGAAGAGAGTGAAATGGTTAGAACCAAACTTTCAAACTTAATTCATACCTTTTGACCACTGCTTTCTTTTGGTGCAGCAAAACAGCACCTTCTCTGGGGTGAGTTGCAGAGGAGAAAGAGCAAGTCAAAACAGCCTAGAAGCCTCATGCATAGGCTGAGGGACAAGGAGCATGGAGGCCACCAAAGGGAAGCACTGCTAAGCAGTATTCTGAAACATGGCCCCTGACAAATGCCAGGAAGATTCCTTACTCACTGCTGACAGCAGAAGGCATAAATTGAGGCATGAAAGCCTCTGTTCACTGAGCAGATGGAAATGTTTGGCCACTTTGTGGATTTCTTCTTGCAGTCTGGACTGGAATTACCCTTGTTTTTGTACCATCCAGCATTAATGTTTCCCAGGGTTGCCCCTTAAACAAAGCAAAAATACTCTACAGCATATTAACAGCATGAGCATATCACAGTAATGGTTTTATACATAATACAACATGGTCATTAGCCAGCTGTGCACATAAAACACCAAGTGGAGGCAGCAGGATGTAAACCAGGTTCTTCAGCTCCAAAGGCATTAGGCACAGAGGGCTAACGGAGCTCTCCCAGCCCTTGTGTTGCAATGGAGAGTGCTTTTCCATCTGCAGTAGTCATCCTTCTCCAGGGTGTTTTACGACACTGCAAAATGCCTGTAAGCCATGGGCTAGCTCGGTGAGAACAAACTAATTACACAGCAGGCAATAACTCCTCTGTGATAATCATAGATCTGTTGGCCATGATAAGTTTTAAGCCTTCCTAAATTACTGCCAGTCAGATTTGGACAGGTTTATATCTTGTGATGTACCACAGTTAGAAACATCTCACACTGGCCTAGCCTAAAGTCTGAATCTACCTGCTCATCATATTACTGTATTTCTATATAATTAGAGAAAGAGAAAATATTTGACAATATAGCATAGAAGGTTTTTATTAGCAAAAGTTTATGGCCACAAGTTTTATTGGCTAAAGTTTTATATCCACACCAAGTTTCGTATGTCATCCTTAACAAGGGCAAATAAAACTTATATATTGTGCCACATACACTGTCATGTATTCAGAACATGCCTCAGGACCATTTCTGTTTTAGTGTCTGCATTGCCTCTTTGACAGTAAAAACACAAAGAGGTGAGCCTGATGGTCCTGAAAGCTCCACTGGTGAAAACCAGAGCAAGACACTGATGTGGGCTCCCTATTCTCTTTGCTGCCTATATATTTGGTATGTCTAGGAGGTCTAGTCCTACATACTAGGACTAGTATATGCCATGGTGGCTGGCTGGTTTCTGAAAAGTGAAATTGTATTTTCTGTTGTCCAGTAGGAGGATGGAACTAGGCAAGTAGATAAGTTGATGATATTTGATAGACAGATTTTTCAGCACTATTTTGTCTTGGTTATAGTTGAATTTTATAGTTGAATTGCTTATAGTTGAATTGCAAAGAGTCAAGGAGATTTGTTGTTGTTGTTGTTGTTGTAAGCTCAGTGTAAATTCAGGGAGCAGTTAAATAGCATAAGCAGATGAACATCTTTTCAGGGGCAAAAACATTTCCTGAGAAAAACCTGTAAGTAATTAAGAGTGCATCAGTTTTCTATAAGGCCTAACCTTAGCTACTGTGAAGGAAATGAAGCAAAGGCTTTTGTGCTTCTTTATTTTAAGGAATACAAGTAGTTTACCTTTCCCAATTTACACTGTCAGAGTTTGTGCAGTGCAAGTGAGAGAGGAGAACTTCAGATTTCTGGAACATTTGAATCCTAGATTTCACCCCAGTGTGAAACAAAGATGGAGTTTCCTAACCCTGTGCTATGCAAGTGCACTGGCTTTCACACCTGAACTGCAGTGGAGTTGAGCTGGGTGGAGTATTTAAGTTTATTTCAAGCAAATACCTCTCTTTGTCTTGAGTGGGAAAGAAAACCCCTTGGAACTGCAGATTCATGTCAGTCTCTGAGATACCTATGCTGTATGAGATCACTGTAAGAGGGAGAAGAAAAAGCAGGAGCTGGCTCAGAGAGAGAGATTCAGCAAACATCAGCAAGCTGCAAAGTGATCATTTTACTGCTGCAGTTGTTTGCCTCTGCAACATTTCAAGGACACCCATCAGAAAATCTTGATAGGGAAAAATCCTTTTAAAAGGGGGAATTCTGTGGTGGCAGCTTCATTTGGAAGAAAGAGACAATGCAGTATTTTTTTTGTAGAAGAGAAAAAAAGAAGATTTGACAATAAACTCTTCCTATATTTGCTTTGCTACTATTACATTACATTACCTTATATAAAACACTCCCATTTAGTGTTATCTCCTATTAGTATGTGCCTAAAAACTCTGTAGGAGCCTGAGATGGAATTTACTGTGTGTACACTGTATTTCTGTATCAGTTCTCTCTTCCCTTAAAAAGATACTAACAATAGTGAACAGCTTTACAGTAAGAAAGCTGTCGTGCTTTCTCATAGTAATGGCAATAAAGGAAAAAGCATTCAAGAAGAGTAAAACAAATGGCCTTTTTAATTTAAAGGGTAGTGAATACATTCCTCTTTATCAATGATAACAGGTACTGCTTAGAGAGGTTTCCTAGTTGAATGGAATGTTTCCAAAGGACATGAATATGACTAAGTTGTAACCTAGTGTTCCCTGAAAACTTTCAGCCCACAGGGTTTGCATTATTCTTTCTGTTTTGTCTTATAATACCTCTCCTTTTCTTAAAATCGATGGACTGTTAAGTTTTTATAAAAGTGTTCTTTCAAAGCTTGAAATCTTCTGACTAACCAAATATTTGTGGCAGAACCATTTAATTTCAAAGGACTTGTACACAGTGTCATAATTCAGCCCTGGTTCGCTTGGGTTTTGGCTGAGACAAGGGCTTTTCTCAAAGCACCAAGTGATATGAACTTTGCTTCCCTCAGTCGTGCTCTTTTCAGGTATTTGTTCTGATGCTGTCACCTCTGTGTTAGCTGGTGAGTGCTGAAATAGAGCAGAAATAATGTGGTGCTTTACTGTGGCAACTTTACATATAAATAACTCACAATTGGAGAGGTTATTACCTGACATTATGCATTCAGTTGTATTTTAAGTATATGCTCTTGGACATTTTTCCACAGCAGTTCTGATGGGAGTGGGGTAACAGTACTTTTTTTGTTTTATTTTTCCTGCAGATACAGAATTTACACAATGGAACTGCTATAAAGAGTAGTTTTTCAAATACCAGAGCTACACAGTCTTGGGTTTGCTTGCACTTCTGGGAAGGGAGTTGCAAATCTGCAGATTTTTTAGTCCTCAGGCCAAAGACTCCAAAAAATGTGACTTGTGTTGTGAAGAGTGCAGTCTTTGCTATTGATCTTGGTGCAATGTCCTTGCTGGTAAACCAAGAGAGTATAAAACCCCTGCTCTCTTAAAGAAGGCACTGGGTTAGGTTAGGTCTGCTTAGGATCATTGGATGATAATTCACAATCAATTGTCTTGTAAACCCCTTGTTGCAGAGTACAGCCATTAGCTTGCTACTGCTAAACTGGTTAATCATAGATGAGTAAGAATCTGGGCAAGTGAGCTTCCAGAGGACACCGACATCCTATTTTATACAGCTACAGACTTCTCCTGATGCTTGAGAGGGAGCAAAGACTCCTTCTAGAGCAGCAGAGGAATCAGCTGCTTTATCTGTAAATTCTGGGACTTCTGTTCAAACCTTGTCTATGCCCCATCACAGTATTACATTTTTCTGTATTACATTTGCCTGGGCAGCTACTTCAGCGTGCAGTAGCTGTCTCCATCCTGCTGTTCATCCGCATCAACATAACCAACCTTCTCCTCAAACCTAATTCTGCCTTTCAAGAGTCAGAAGCTGCTGCTGAAATATCCTTTCATAATCTTTGGTATCCTCTTATCACATCTCACTGTACCAACAATATAGCCTGGGGTTTTGCTTACTGAGCTTGCTGAGATCCCGAAAGCAGAGATTATGGGGTGCCATGTGGCAGTGATAGCAGCAGTGACTGCAAATAGCTTTTGACTCCATATCAGGCCCTGTGCAGAGGCAGATGGTTAGGAGTTGTTCAGGCAATATTCAGTTTTCTTGAGAGGAGAAGGTGGTCGTCCTGATTCCTGTTTGTGTACCATGGTTTGGGAACAGTTCACATAGCCAAAAACACACGAACACCTCATCATAGATCCTAGAGACTTGTATTGGCAGTGGCTAGAGTTTGCAAAAGAATTACAATTTATCCCCAAAAATATTTCATTGGTAAGTCAGTCTACTAAATATCACAGGAGTTTTCCTTGCTGCCACAGTACTGTACTATTGAAAATATCCCAGAACAGCTTTATTTTATGTCTCTGTACCACACCTCTCAGCTCCAGTTTGGTACAGGCATAGACTGCTAATTCATAGCATTATTGCCATATCTGTGCAATCCCAGAGTCATCAGTGATGAGGGTGCAAAGCAAAGCAACCAGGCAAATTTCAAATAAAGAAAGGGAAGCATGTGTTTTTTTTTCTTTCTTCCATTATAGTATTTTACATAAATTCAATTACTCCCTTTTCTTTTTTTCCCACATGAATTTCAATAATGTAGTAGGGATAAGTAACAGGCCCAGTATGCTATACTGGAAAGGGATGGGGTTATTAAGAAAACAGATCAATTGAAGCTTCTGTTCATTGGAACAGCTGCTGTTGTAACCAGACTGAAAACCCTGAAGTACCATCTTTTTAAATAATAAGAAAACTTTTTGAAGTGCTAAAAAATGTCCTGTGCCTGAGATGAAGTTTTTTGTATTTGATGAAAGTTTGAATCAAGTTGGACTGTGATGGTGTCTTAGTTCCTTTGTTTGCTTTAAGAGTAAAGTTTAATCGCATTTTTCCAGACCATTTATACTTTGCTTTGGAGTGTGTTTGGCTGACCCTTCGTAGTCCCTTGTACTAAAGCAATGCTTATTAAATCAAGTGTGATTTTATTAGAACAAGAATATTTAGACAGAATGGCCCTTGACATTAATGTTCCTTATCATATGGAGCCTGCTTATTAATTTTGATTGAATGTGTAAACATTTTTAAAATTTTTTTCTCTGTTCTTCTCCTGATATGGGGTTAGTGAGGAGAGAAAGGATATTTGCTGTACAAGGCAAGTATTTTTGAAGATGTAGTGAAAACTGTGCAGTTACTGTTTTTAACATGAGCTGTTTGAAACCAGAGGCCTTATCCACACACTTTTGAACAGTCACAAAATACATGGATGCTTTTCCTCAATAGTGAATTAAACATTGGTAATATCTGTCTCAAGAGCAGATTTTCATCTGCAGATAAGACCTGAAGGAGCAGTTAATGCCAAATGCATCTTTAAATTTTATTATACAAGACTGAGGAGAGTAGAAAAATAGAGGCTGAGACAGAAGAGGTAGTCAGCTGTTTCTGAAATCTTATTGGTTGTGGTTTCTCTCAATTTAAAATGTTTCTTTTTTGTACTCTTTGAGATTTTCTTTCTGATGAGTTATTGGGCTTTTGATCAATTGATATTAATTATCAAATCTTTATAAAGAACAAGAATTATCTGATATTAACAATAGAAATTGAGAAGAATTGACTTTAGTATAGTTGAAGAGGTTTCAAATAGTTTCATAGAGTATGTGAAACAGGTTGCTAGATTTTTTTTTTCTGTATTTTGTGCACAGACAGTTCAGTAAAACGTTTCCATGTATTACATTGCATGGGCTGTTTCCTCCCCCCAGCATCTCATTGATTATCAGAGCCTTCTGATACCATGAGACAGACTTCAGTGGGCTTCAGATCAGGTCACAGAGAATGACCTGGTGGAAAAGAAATCAGGAGCAAAATGGTAAAGATGTGTCAAAATAAAATTAAAATTTTAAACCCCAGACATACAAGACTGCAAATCTTTGGGTTGGAGTAGTTTTTGGACAGCTATTATCTAGTAGCAGGTCCGGTGCGAAACAGAGGATCCAAATCACAGTTCCTAGTTGACATCCTGTTGAATTTTCTGTCTCCTTTCTGTGTGTTCCTACTGTGATGTAAGGAAAATGTTTTTTGAAAGAAATCTAAAGATGTGACTGCCTTTTTTCATATTTCAGGATACATCTCTAGTCTAGTTCAAGTTGATGTAATTTACTCAATGCAGCACAGTGATATCTGTTACTGTCAGGCTGAGAATATGCAATTCTGTCCACAAGGGAGATACTTTTCTCTCTACAGCAAGGCACAAGAGATAAGATGCAGGACAATGTTGACATTTCCAGCTCTCAGCAGAAAATGAAGACTTGACAAAATAAGTCTTGTTAGGAGTCAGGGAATATCCTTGCAGGCTGTTTTTTGGATGTGATGCACAAAAGGGGAGATGGTGTTAAAATGATGCTGTTTGAAAAGGTGCTTCAGGGAAGAGGATAACAGAGGTCTGTTTTCCACTTAGCTCTAGGACAAGGGAGAAGGTGTTCAACGGTGTGTGTGCTGTTGTGTCAGTAGCGTGAAGATTATTCCTTTGAATGATGTTTAATGTTGCAAGCAGCAGCATATGTTGTCATTGCAGCACAGAGGGGAATGCTTGCATGCAAGAGTACTGTTTTTGAAGAGGACTTGACTAGAAAGCCCAAAATTGTCCTTGTAGGTTTTCTGGGACACATGGCTGATGAGCACTGCATGAATATTTAAAATTACTTTTATGGGGTCCTTTATAAGCTTCACTGAATCTGCAGATGAGGACAAAAGTGGTTTTGGATTATGTATGCTAACCTACCCAAATATACTGATCTAACATGAAGAAAATATAATACCTGAAGTGAGCAGATTCTCTTGCCTGGTCAGACAGTAAGGTTTCCTGGTATCACTGAGCCTAGCTCTGTGTTTGACAGTCCTCCTTTCCTACCCTGGCAATTCAGAATAAAGATACTGCTGAGATTTAAGCATTCTCACTTGTTTTTCTTACCACTTCAGTCCAGACCCTTGCCTCTGCTTAAATGCTTTTTTGAGTCAAAGGTGCCACATAGCTCGTAAAAGCAATCACATTGCAGAAATGGCATTATTTTCACAGAAAAGGCTTCTCAGCTTTTTTTTTTTTTTGCCTCATTTAATGCTTCTTTCATGGTGAGACACGCAGCAAAGCCAGTTTGCTCCTCCTCCTTGGCCTTGTGAGAAGAGAAAGCTTTTGATGTGAGGTTGCATTTTGAGTCCCATGAAGTTGCACTGGCTGCTGGCTGTGACCATCACAGTCATGACCTCCATGTGCTGGACAGAGTTAGTTAGCAGAGTCCCTCAGCAGCTTTGGGCCAGGATATCTGCTAGCAGGGCTCAGCACTGGGCTTCTAAGTTTCCACGCTGATTGCCAGCAGCACAACCTGGTTCTGCCATAAATTGCAGAGTTATTAAACTAGACGAGAAGGTCGTGGAGGTGAAGCCCAAGCAGTGCTCCTTTGGGAACAGAGTTGTGATATGCTATAAACATGACTGAAAATGAAGGCATCAAATGATAGTGTATTTGAATCCCATGGATGACATTTATTTGGATTTTCACTCTATTTCTACTTGCAAAAAAGCCCACCCCTGAATGCTGTCTGCTGCATAGCAGACTTTTGATAATTGTTTGAATGAAGCAGTCAAGACTTTCCATTAATTTCTCAGGATAACAGTCTGTATTCATTCTTTGTGGCAGGCTGTGTGTTTGACCTGTTTAGTCTCAAGTATTTCACTCATGTTCTTGTAAACGGGGTGGTTTAGTCAGGGGAAACCCTTGAACATGGGAGAGAAATCACA
This sequence comes from Poecile atricapillus, assembly GCF_030490865.1. NCBI lineage: Eukaryota > Metazoa > Chordata > Aves > Passeriformes > Paridae > Poecile > Poecile atricapillus. Next base: position 135,855,236 of record NC_081249.1, on the reverse strand, counting down.
CATTCACTGGACACCAGCTAAGAAGGAACTGGAGAAAGGGGCTTTGGGAGACACTGAGTATGGGAGACAGGAGAGGCATTGCAAGGAGCTGAGAGCAGAAGCTCAGGGGACAGAGAAAACTTCCTAAAGACCATGTTCTTAAGGACTTCTTACAAAGTGGGCGCTATTTGCTGCAGAAAGTGACTAATGGCAAGGACATGCTTCTAGGGAGACCATGGGTGAAGAGTGTATTGGTTTAAACCCATCTTCATTTCTCTTCCCTTTGCAGTAGTCTTTTAATTTTTTTTTTCTGTAGTTTAAATGTTAACTATTCTATTTTATATTTTTAACAAAGCCTGACTTTCTTTATTTTAAAAGTCCTTTGATCTGTTTTGCAGAACTGTCTATAAAAAGAGGGTTTGGGACCTTTTCACACATTAAATATCACACTAAATAAAGTTAATCCTTATCTCCATCCCTGCTGTCTGCCACATGACAGTACTAAAAGGGCAAGGTGGAAAGGGATAAAGCACCTTATACTGCAAAATACGAAACAGCCTTGACCTTATGCTCAGTCATTCCCCCAGCAACTCAAGCACAAAAATCAGCAAAATTATTACAAGTGTGCAGGGTTAAGTATCAAGCAAATCCTATAAGGACAGAGAAATTCAAAATGGTGTTCAGTGCTCAAGGACCAGTTCAGTGCCCCCTGACCAGTAGCTCATTGCCTGCAGTGGGCATCACAGGAGGGCTGGGCAGGGTGCCCTGATGTAAATGCCATCCATCCTATTTGTTTCAGGACCCTACACTCAGCATGGGGGATGCACAAGATTGCATATGGATATATATACAGTTATATACATATATATGTATGTTTGTAACTGCAAATACATTACACTTTAAATCCATTCAATTAGCTTCTGCATTTGCTTGGAAATGTTAAGAGTTTAGCAAAATACAAGATCAATGTAACCAAAGCTTTGCATTTTCCTTTTTTGCTACCTTTGTCACCTCTAAAGGCTGCATGTCCTAAGCTTTTGTGTTCTTTTAGATGTCAGGAGGGTGTAAATGTTTGCAAGGGATCCCTAGAGACAGGGCAAAGCAGTAGGGCTATAAAGTTGTGCTGTTCTGATATGAAGAGGCAGAAAGCCAACTTTGGTTGTTGGTAAGTACCAAACAAATAATAAACTATATGCAGATTCTGTGTCCAAACCTCTCCTGCTTTCAGTTCCCACTGGGACACTGTTCCAGTGCCCTTGTTCTGTTTGACTTTCTTGCAGGGAAATTGGACAGTATCCAGTTTTAAAATTACCTGTTTTAATTTATTCTGGTTTTGATGTTTATTGCACCGTATAAGTAATGGTCCCCAGATCTTTTTCTTAGTCTGTAATTTACCTGCCCAGTGTCTCAAAGGCAGATACCACTTACTTTAAAAGTTACGTATAATTGTAATATCCATATGTTTATATAATGTATGAGATTTGTGGGGTCAGTGATGAAGGGAGATGATTTATGCTTCATGAACATTTCCAGCCATTCAAAAGACAAGTGAATTTCAGTTTTACAGAAGCATCTTAGCAGAAACTTGCACAGATCCAGCATATTTAATATAACTTAACTCAGCAGAAAAATAAACAAGCTGTTCTCCCTTAGGACTTAGTACCAACCTCACAGAACTAGGCATGATCCAGCTAAATGTATTCCTTTTCCATGCTAGGGTTTTTTTTAAAAGAAAAAAAACAAATGCAGAGATGAAGGATTCTGGGAAAAGGTGTATGAATTATGAAGCACTGAACTTTATATGTCAGGATTTTGGAGTACTAGATTACAGTTTCTACTGAGGCACCTTTACTTAAACCTGGAAGTGCAATGGAAAATCAGTGAAACAAAGCTGTAGCGCTTGCTAGGCCCTCTTCAGAACAGCTTAAAATTAGATAAAGCTCAACTCCTAAGCTGTGTTTCTCTCATGCTTTCAGGACTCTAGGAATGGGAGTTTATATATATATATAAGTAGAAGATAATAATGGTGAGAATTATATTCTGAAGACTGGGCACCTAAGGGCAGAGAGTAGCTCAGGAAAAGTAAATCTGAGCAAGATGTCCCATGATTGCAGAGCAGCTGGTGGATGTGAGCTCTGGTCCAAGGTGAGTGCTGATTCCGGAGCCCTGCGGACACTCACCCGCTGGCTGCCGCATCGCCTCTCGTGGCTCTCTGTGACCAGCCATGGACATTGATTTCCTCTTGCATCTATGCCTGGTATGATCTCTGCGTGCTCTTGCTGTTCTCCTGGCATTAAGTTGTTCAGACATGGTGGAAAAGGAAATCAGCCAATTAGCTGCAAAGCAAGTTAATGCATCTTTTGTCACACATCTTGCAGTTTCAGATGTATCATCTCCTCTTGTTTTCACTTGCACATATGTGCTCATTCAGAGCCAAAGGTGTTGTGACTTTCCTAAAGCCAGGTAGAGGCAAAAAGAACTATAGAGATCTGGAACCTTGTCCGATGTTAAGAATTCTGATCTAAATAGAAAAGCATCGTGTATAGTTTAGCATCCATTAGCAACAGAAACAAAACTCCTATGAAGAATGAGACACCTATCTCTATTTCAGTCTGTGCTTGAAAGAAGTGGTAACTTTTCTTTCCGTCTAAAAATGATAGTTCTTTTTAGGGGAAAGAGGGAGTGCAAAGACACTGCTTACCTCATACCTGCACTGCCCAATAGGTTATCCTAAACAATGTGAAATGTTCTTTTGTGTCTTTCTAAAAAGCTGCTTCTTGCTCCTTTTCTTTTATTCTTTGTAGGTGATGAAATAGATTGACTCCAGCTCTGCCCTCCTGGCATGCCATATGTGCTGTGTGATACCCTTCTTTGCTAGATTGTTCCAGCTTTTGGAGAAGTGGGAATTTATTCTTGGAATCATTCCAGTGTCCAGATCACTTTCATTGTCTTTATTAGTATGGACTGTAGCTCATCATCATTGAGGAGAGCAGTTGGTAGGGAGCACATGAGATAATTGCCTAAAATGAACTCTGCCTCCACAGGGCACAAAATCACTCAGTGGCATTCAAGTATTCTTAGTCTGGCTTAAGTCACCTTTCTCCCTGTAGGCAGTATCTGTTCTTACATATGTAATGGGGACCATATGCTCAGCCTAGACCCAGTCCCAGGCTTAGACCATCTGCCTATAAGGCAGTACACTTTTTCTTTTCTTTGGACCTTTCTAGGTAGCATCTCCATCCTTCAGGTGCATGGATGGCTGGCAGCAAAGAAATAAGCTTTTCTGCATGCTCAGTATTGAGCAAAGCTTACTGGGTCCAAAGTGTCAAACTCTTCCCTTCTGCTCATTCCCATGCCTGGAACAGCTCTGTGCAGTAGGCCCAGCCTCTCAAATTATGCCTTATGTAAGTGTATATGACTTTCACAGAATCATTTAGATTGGAGAAGACCCTTCGGATCAACAAGTCCACCACTAAAACATGTACCTAAGGACCAGGTCTTATAAATATCTTCAGAGATGGTGACTCAACCACTTCCCTGGGCAGTGGTTGATAACACTTTCAGAGAAGAAGTTTTTCCTAATGTCCAATCTAAATTTCCTCTGGTGCCACTTGAGGCCATTTCCTCTTGTCCTGTCTTGTCACTTGTGCTAATTTACATGACTTCACTGTTTTTAAAATCTCTTGTCAAGTGGAGTTTTCACTTCAGGTTCCTTCTTGAAACACATGTGGTTTAAGCAAAGAAAAGAAGGTAAAGCTCTCTTCTCAGGAGTAGCACAACCCTGCAGCCTTGTGTGCCTTGGAACAGCTGTGTCCTATCACAGCTCACTGTAGCAGCTGGAGGGCCTCTCTCAACTCTTGAAGGGGAAGAGAGTTTGGCTGTTTGTTAGGCTCTTGTGTGGCCTCCCCCCACTTGAATTTGTTGGGTTACTGAGGAGGGAAGAAGGCTGTGAGCTCTTGCATTCTGGACATAAAACCAAACTGCAACCATGGCCTGAATTAAAAGTATCAGGGTAAGGACAAAACCTCATAAACCAGTGAGCTCTTTTACAACCTACTGTAAATGTTTGTTTTACCCTTCCAAAGCCTCACATCTCTTTGTCACTTGAGTGAGCAGGAAGCCTTATTAGAAAATGTTTCCATGCGTTTGTGTCCTGCTTGGTTTGCTAGGTTCCGATTAGTTATTAATTGTTTCATTAGTGTAGAAGTAGGTGTCGTGTTACTTTTTTGTGTTGGTTTTTATCCCACCCTGTTGTTGCATGAACACTTCTTACAATTATTTGCTGCAAGGAAAATGTGAAACAGGCTGTACAACAGGAGGCAAAAAACAGAGAAATTGCCTTAGCCTTGGAAGAGCCTTGCTTCTTGCCCTCAGCTGGCATCAAGAAACACATCAATATTAAAGTCAAGTGTGAGCCAAAATGACCCAGCTTTACAACTGGAAAGGAAAGGGTAAGGGGAAGTTGAACCAGGGCAGATTAAGAGACTGAAAAAGAGTAATTTGGAGGTTTACATTGCTGAAAGCACACCAGTTTCTAGTCATTACTGGTTGAATGAGGAAAGGGTAGAAGCACTGGTGTGTTTTATAGGGTCCCTTATCTGTTTATACCTTTACTTTCTGAACCGCTAGTGTTTTCTGATCATGGATCCCCAGCAGGAGTCTCTTTTAACTTGGCCCTGCCTCTGCAACAGGGTGGCACAAGAAAGCAGTGTCAGTGGGTCTCTTGTGGTCTAACGTTCACAGAGTGGTGCTGGTACTACCTGATTCTAGTGTCTGGAAGAGCTGCTGTATTAACCACTAGTCTGTCCAGCTGGGTACCAGAGGACATAGATCCTAGCCAGGTATGGCTTCCTGACAGCAGCTGCTAAGATACGTGTGGTATTATTTATGGTGAATAAATACTGAATAGTTTCAATATATAATGTACTTATCCTGGAGTGATGGAAATTTAAAGGTGTGTTGTAGGGGGTGAGAGAAGATTTAGCAAACCTCTTTTCTTATCACCTCAGAACCTAAAATTTTCTGCTTCAGCTGGGAAGAGAGAGATGGAATATGTAGGGCTTTTGGAGAAAATGTATTTGAAGAAGAGATGTGAAAGAGGGGTTGAATGAAGAACAGGAGGAAGCTCCAGGCTTTTGCAGTTGAAAGGAAAGGGAAGACTGTACATGCAGACATGCAGATTGTGTGCTGTTTGGCCGTGGAGGAACAGGCAGGTAGAAAACAACAGTTAGCAAATGTCCAAAAGTAATCTGAGGCTTTACAAAAGACTAAAAACAGTTCTGTGGGAAGCTAGGACCCGGCGTTCGGAAGATATTGAGATGTAATGGAAAGATAGTCACCCCCCTCCTCCATAGTGTATGGTAATTGCCCCGTAATTAGCCAATAGCACCTAGCTGTGATGAAAGCAGATGGGAGTAACACTGTGAACCTAGATTATAAAGTGTCAAATTCTCCAGCAATAAACGCCATTTCTGCCATCCATCACATTGATGTTGTGTGCGGTTTGGACCGAGTGACCAGAGCGGGGACACCGTGCTGCTCCTGAACCAGGGTGCCTGCCTTGCTAGGCAACAATTTGGTGCCGAAACCCGGGATTCAAATTCGAAAAGTGGGATTCAAATCCGGAGAGAGAGGATCGCCTGGGAAACGGGAGCAGCGGTCAGGACAGCTGGACTAGTCCTGGCGCGAGAGATGTTCCTGGGCCCTTGAGGAGATGGAAACACTGCTAAAGGTTGTATCTCAATTACATAATCAATGGGGAATAGACTGTAAGTCTAAAGATTTTACACTTGCTATTTCAAAGCTTTTGCATATTGGGGTCATAGACCAACCAGTGGAAATTCTCCACCCTGAGGTGTGGGAGAAACGTACCAGAGCCCTTGCTAATGAAACCATGGATTCGGGCAGTGGGAAACATCTTAAGTCATGGGGGAAGGTTGTCAAAGCTTTGCAAAAAGCTAGACAAGAGCAAGAGACCTGGAGGGCAGCAAAAAACTGTCTGTTGGCCACCCTGAAACTGGGAGTTGGTGCGGCTACTCAGACATTGCAGCCCCCAGACGAGAGTGACTTGGCTGAGGCGACACGTCCCCTCAATTCCCGAATCCTGATCTGCTCTCAGAGGGACAACAAAGAGCAGAAGTTTTTTGGAGAAAGTTAACAGAGGAAGCCAGGGGTGCTGCACAGAAAGCCCAGGGGGAACCACCGCCCTATGTATCCCAAGATGGCGCTGAGCAAAAAGACAAAGAGCAAGGGGAAAATGTCCTTGGTGAGAACAAAGAACAGACACGGGCATTGATGAGCGAACATGGTCGGGGGGATGAGAACGATAAAGTATGTCAGAAAGAAAGAGAATGTGAAACGAAAGAGATAGATGCAGGGGAGGTGTTCAGAGAGAGAGGGAAAGGAATGTGAAGGAGAGGGGAGGGGGGGCCAGCCGAGAGGGGGAAAGGAGCAGAGGGTGGAACAGAGGGAGGATCAAAGGGCAGAGTGGAGGGCGGAGTGAAGGGTGGGGAGAACCAGGAGGGAGGGAACAGCCCACCCACAAGGGACATAGACGGGGCCAGAGCCCAACAAAAAGGCACGGGAAACGGGAAATAGCCAGCCAGTCGAGTTCAGACTCTGACAGAGATACGACCGAGAACAAGCAGTCCAAAACTGACGCCTTAGAGGAGGAAACAACAAAGATAAACAAGAATACCCCCCTCCACATTAAAAAAGAACTGAGAGATGATACTCCTCTCACAGACTGGGGACAGATAAAAGCTGCATGTGCCAGCTGGGTCCCTTCAGCTGCGCTAGCGTTCCCAGTCCAGGTGACAGAGAGGAGACAGAGAGTTCACTCACCAGTAAACCCTAAACTGCAAGGCTCCAGCCTGCAACAGCTGATAAGCACAGACAGGACGATGATTACCCTATGCCTATCAGTTTATAACTTCAGTGTTTCTAATGATTTTCGTGTGCAAGTTGTGATTGTTCCCAGGGTCCTGTACCACCTGGATGAGGAGTTAAACCTGCAGGCGGAGAGACTCACCTGACTTCAGAAAAGAGAATTAGTGACAGGTGTGACCATAGCGATGCTGCTTAGCCTGGGAGCAACTGGTGCTGCCACAGGTGTCTCTGCCATAGTGACCGAACAACAGAGACTGTCTCAGCTACAAATGACAATTGATAAAGGCTTGCAGATAATTGAAAAACTGTGTGTTTTAAATAGGCTTGTGTCGTTTGTCAAGAGCTGACTAGAAACGGTCAACATCCTGTTTGTAGAAAGGCAGCAGATGCTCTAAGAATGCACTTGGTCACCGGTGTGCCTTATGTTTGTTAATGAAAAACTCCGGTGTCTATTTTATAAGTTTTTAACCTTTTAGTTAACTATAGTGTACCTTATATTTTACTCAAATTTATGATATCTACTTTTAAAACTTTTCGTAATACAGATAAGTTAAATAAAATGTTTAGAGATAGATATACATAAAATAATGTTAGAACTTTCAAGACTAATACACCTTATATTCTAGCAAATTTAGTTAGTCATAAGGAGGGGGGAAAATGTGGAAAGCTAGGGCCCGGCGTTCGGAAGATATCGGGATGTAACGGAAAGATAGAGTCACCCCCCTCCTCCATAGTGTATGGTAATTGCCCCGTAATTAGCCAATAGCACCTAGCTGTGATGAAAGCAGATGGGAGTAACACTGTGAACCTAGATTATAAAGTGTCAAATTCTCCAGCAATAAACGCCATTTCTGCCATCCATCACATTGATGTTGTGTGCGGTTTGGACCGAGTGACCAGAGCGAGGACACCGTGCTGCTCCTGAACCAGGGTGCCTGCCTTGCTGAAGGCAACACAGTTCAAAGGTCTTTATGATCTTTATGTGTGCAGGACAGACATGTAGTAACTCTGCATGATGCCATTGTTTCAGTGGAGCCATTGGAAAAACACAGAACATGCTACTGGAAGTGCGTTTCTCTCTCCTTTGCCCTGTGTATCTTGACATCAAAGGCTTTGAGGCTTAGGGCTTTTATGAAGGATTATTGTTTTTTTAGCAGAATTAAGTGGCAGGCAAGGCAGTATAACCACAACTTTCCTATGAGAGAGGTTGGCCTAATATCCCTGTGACCTGCTGTGGCTCTGTCCCCTCCTGGACCTTGTGGTCACAGGGACACTGCTGATGCTTTTGTTTTGTTGGTAAATTGAAGAGGCAAACAGACATGTTGAAATTCAGGTGTAGTCTTGGTATTTCAAGCGGAGGTTGTACAGATACTTTTTTGCCCCACAGATACCTGTAATGCAGAGAAAAGAGCTGCAGCAGACAGGTTTGAACATTAAAGAATTGATGAATGATATGTGAAGCACAGCAGTCTGGTATTGGCAGTGCCCGTTTTGTGAGAGAAAAGGGAGTGATAGTAACAGTGTATGCCACATGTTAGTTGTAGTTTTTCTCACTGGGGCAGTAATGGGAGCTGCTGGGCTGGGAATGAACAACATGGCTCCTCCTTGAGCTGTGGAAGCTGAGAAAGGTTGTTGGGCAACGGGGACAGAAGACTTGTTTTGGGCAAAGCAGGAGGAAAGGGAAGAGAAGGCAGGGAGGACACATCAACTCTTGGCAGGGCTGTACTGAAGAGCGTTGGAGTTGGCAGACCCTGGGCTGGGTTTGCTGTCCTGCAAAGCAAAGGTGGAAGGAGAAGGAGGAAGCAGTGGTTAAAAAAAATTCTCATTAAAGGTGAAGGTTAACTGTGGAAAAGTAAAGGGCTAATACTCTGCAGTGCTTTAATGTGAGGTCTGTAGGTCTGTGTGACAGCAGACTTGCGGAGTTAGTGCATGTCAGAAGCTGTGAGGTAATGCTTTATAGGTAATTGGTTCAAGTGATTTGCCAGGAAATTAAATGTCCTAGAAGTTTTCCAAGCCTTTCTGATTCAGCAGCAAAAAGAAATTACTACACTTGCTGGCCAGTTGCCACTGCATACTTAAAATGCAGTTATGTCTTTGCAGTGGCAGTAGTAAGACCTTGAGTTTCCTTGCAGCTGTCTGTGGTTCTTTCTAAACCAAATTTGCGTCTTCCATCATTCTCTCTTTTTTTTTTTTTTTTTTTTTTGGCCATTCAGGATTTTGAACTTTTATTAGGAAGAGCCACCTACAGGTGTTGAAAGTGGGCTGTATTGGTATGAGGCATCTGAACACCAATAATGATGATTTTTTCTTTTTTATAGTTAAAAGGTTATAGGTTATCTTCGCTTTTCATAAGAGCTTTGTAAAGAGCAGGCTTTTATCCTTCATGTTGGGAGAGTATTTTCATTCTCAGTTTGTATATAGAGAGACTGACATGAAGAGAAGAACAGTCCAGCATTTTCAGAAGTGTCTTGTATTAGGAGGCAAACATTTCCCAAGATTTTCAGAGATGCTGATCATGTGAGGCATCTCTGGATATCAGCTAAAGCGCTTGGTATTTATCGAACTGGAAAGCATTGATACTGCACAAAACTTGAGGCTACTCTGGAAAACATTGGCCTAGGAGACTTCCTTGGTCTAAAGGGCTCAAAAGGAATCCTGGATGTCACTGTGCTTAGTACTTCTCTGCTCCTGTACTACAGATTGTTCTTTATACTTTTTATTCTTTAGATGGTGGCAGTATTTGCCTTGGCCCCCATCTTCCCAGGCTCTGTCAAAATCCTTTATGGGATGAAGTTGTTCATTTGAATCTCGAATTTTGGAGTGTTGTTCTGAGTAACCTTAACCATGAGCAGTACAAGCAGATGTTGTTTTATTTAAGCCTCTCACTGGACACTTGGATGTGGAAGAGAGGAGAAACCCCAGCACCCTCAGAGAGATTTTTTACCCATATCTGGGTTCCTCCTGAATTTCAACTCACAGCTCATCTCAATGTTAAAAGTGTTGATTAAACAGTTTTAACAAAATGTTAAGGAAAGAACAGTGATCAAACTGGGAGCTCTCTTGCCAATGAACTGGCAAAGCTTTGGTTCTGACTCTGTGTCTCCAGTGTACATGTGACATGGTAGTATCTCATTACTGTATTTTCAAGCAGTGTTCATTGAATTGCTTTATTTTACATTTATTGGTGTGGATATGCATGAAAAATGAAACCACCCTTCTTAATTATAAGCCGAAAAAAAGTATTGTGCTTTAATTGTTTTCGTTTTTGGCAGAGTTACTTTTTAATGCAATTATGCTTGTGCCTAGGGGCATGTGGGACTGGAATATCAGGTATGCACCTTCCTGCGCTCTTTCAGACATCCTGTACTTAAATTATGTGAACCCTTTGGGAACCACACCATTGTATGTGTTAGCAGAAATTATCATTTTTGCAGACAAACATACTTCTCTTCAGAACCATTTTGTAGGTAACTTTTTATTGATCTAAGTGCTTTGAATATGGACTTTAGAGTTGTTTATAAGTAACTTCTTACGATGATGTTCTTCTGTGTATGAGACAAGAGACAGCTGGGGAAAATATGAATCACCTACTCTGGCCAAGCATGAAAAGAGGAAAAGGGAAAAAAATAAGTCTTTTGGGAAAAATAAGTCTATTAGTTGAAATGCAAGCTCTGGTAATCCTTTTTCAGACAAGGCTTTTATTATAACAAGGTTAATTTTCCACAAATCTTCTTTGTTTGCTATGGCTTTTTGTGTTTTCTAAGTTTTGCAACACTTTATGGAAGATGAGATGTGTCTGAAGTTTTTGTAAAGATGCCTTGACAGGAGCCAGTTGTTGCAGGGAAGAAATTAAGGCTGGTATCCCATGCTGCTTATGTCAGTTTAGCTTAGATTTTGAGGTTTTTTTAAGTATTCATGATTAAGGAAAAGGAACTTTTTCCATTCTTATCCTGGCTTGTCCCTATTTCTCATATGATCTGAAATATTATAAACTGTTTAGAAGAACATGCACAAAGTTGTTTACAATCAGTTAAGCATAACAGCTTTGAGCCAGATTAATATAAATATACTCTGTAGATTTACAGTAGTAACTTGTAAACAGGGGCAATACAAAATGGTTTGATTGAAGTTCTGGCTTCTCTATAGCCTCAGCTAAGTTGAGGGATGCAGATGTTTTGCCATGCAAAGACTTGATGTGAAATCTGGTTTAAACCATGGTGGTTCCACCTCCTTTAATGTTGCAGTTGGTGCAAGGCGAGTGAATGCATATCCAAATTTTCCAGTATGTGTCTGTCTGTACCTCTATATATCTGTAGCTATAGAGATCCCTCCTTCTTTAACCAAACAGATGTGTACACTGATTCATTTTGTGTGACTGTCTGGCAGGTTATTCCTTCATTGTTTCTTAACAGCTTTCAAAGATCTTGGTTCCTCTGTTTTAAATGTAAAACACTCTTACTCTGTGTATGTTTAGTGTATACTCGTGGTTACTAAAATGTATCTATTTCTTCGTAAGCCAGACTGATGATTCAGTGTCAAAATTAATTTGTTTCTTGAGCAGAAATTTTCTCTTCGGCTGCTGGTCCAATTGGAGTTTTTATGGCTGGATCTTTGCTTATACACAGACGTGTTCTTGTGATTACTGAAATTACACTTGATTATTTACCAAAGGATAATAATATGCACTGTGTGTAACCTCTTCCCTTGGCTTTTATTTGAATACTAAAAGGAGAGAAATGATCTGCCTAAAGAGGTTTCCTTTGTGTTTCCCTTCTCATCCTCTCTTTCAGAGGAGAAAAAAAACCATAAAAAGCCCAACTGCCATATTCTCTAGCTAAAACCCATTCAAACAAAAGAAGTCTTAAATCTATATTAATCACTGCTACCTCTAATTTTTCAATCACTGCTTGATTAAATTGCTGCCTAGATTTGTCCTTTCACTGATAAGGCCTGGTGAGTGCTCTGCAGTGAACTCAAACAGAGAAGTAATAAAGTGCTTTCTGTCACAGGCACTCCCCAAAGTGCCAGACACAACACAAGTTATTAAAAAAAAATATCAAAGAGTGAGCTCGTATAAACCGTGCACAGAGGAAAAAAATAATTATCCAGGGAAAGGGAAGAAGATTTTAATTTCACATCTGCAATTGTGAAGGCAAATACATCTGTATAGAGGATATTTCAAAGTCAAAAAGAAATGTGCAAGCTTGAATGGCTAGGCCTGTGTCAAGATGCAGGTTTGTAATGGTTTTACCACTGTCAGAATGCAAGTGTCTGGTTTTTCTTTCCCTTTAGTATAAATTGCAGCACAGAGCATGTCTATCAGTAAACTCACATTGATCCACAACCACAGAGTCACAGAATGGGTCAGGCTGGAATGGACCTCAGTGGGTCCTCTGGCCCAACCTCCCTGCTCAAGCAGGGCCATCCCAGATCACACAGCACAGGAATGTGTCCAGATAGATCCTGAGTATCTCCAGTGAGGGAGACTCCTCACCCTCTCTGGGCAGTCTATTTCAGTGCTCGTTCTGCAAAGTGGTCCTTCCTTATCTTTATCTGCCTTTAAATCTTCCTTCTGAGAATGCAGATATTCCAGCTCTGATTCCAGTGAAGGCGAGCAGGGTTCTTCACAACCCTTTTCCAATTCTCCACAACCATTACAAAAATGATTAATGCTGCTCCAGGATGCATCAGTAGCCCTGTGGGTCCTGAGCCACCTTCCCACTAGTGAGCAGCCAAGGTGCCATTCCCATGCTGGGCCATTGTTTTGAGTCCAGCGCTGGAACAGAGGATACTGTGTAGCCTGAGGTGAGCCAGCAGGTCTTTTGTGGTGACTGCTCTCACTCTGGAGGTGAGCTGAGTGGTGTTACATTCTGATACAGGTGGATTTTGTCCATTACAGCACAACTGCCAATCAAAGCACATTAAGTCAGTGTTGGCATATCTTGATGTCTCAACACATTAGTTAGAAGAATACGGCATTTTACAAAGCCCTGTCCTTCATTTGAGTGTGTTAGCTGCCAGCACAGACACTGATCATCCAGTAAATACAGAATAAAGTGGACAAAATGAAGCAAATAGCTGGGGCTAAGAGTGCATTTTTAGCTATCTGGCTCTGGTTTAGGAGAATTAGCATCCAGATGAAATGGGTGATTTTCTTTAAAATAAAATTGTGAGTTATTTGCACATGAGCATCCACTTGGCTTTATTTGTTGTCTTTGACTAATCTTCAGACCTTGATTTTGTTAATGGTATATACTGGATAATCTTGTTCTTCTTGTTAAGACGTTTCATGGGATGTGTTGCTGTGTTCTGACACAAATACTTTTTTTTTTCCCTGCTGTGGCCACAACCCTGAGTCAATAGAGACTCAACATATGCTCAATCATTATAAGTCAATTTTAAACCAATTCAAGAATGTCCATACTAGGGTTTATGTGGACAACAATTTAGTGAAAAAAATCTATGTTTGGCATCATCTGTGTCAGTTTAACTAGCTTGATTCCCATTCAGCTTTCAGGCAGTTGAAAGCTGGCAAACCCCTGCTACATAATATTATCTTGGGCTTACATAAACTTAATTGGTAAAAGGATTTTAGAGGTTGATTTTCCTCCCTTAAGTTTATATTGTGCAGGTCTTTACCCAACTCAGGATGTGCTGGAAACAGCCTGTTTCATGCTGACAAAGCCTGTAGCTACAGCTTTTTGAAAGCAGAAGAGGTTTGTACACAAGATACCAGAGTAGGATTCAAGACAGCCATATGCTCATTTCTTCCACTTCTACTTTATCTTTCTTTTTTCCCTCCCCCAAATAGGTACAATAATACAAATCTCACATGTGGTGTATGTGCTTCTTTTCATTCATTTGTGATAGTGAAGTTTCTTGAGAGTCAGTGACTGCAAAGGTAATGAAACTACTGGTAATTGTGCTTACAAAGTGTTTGGAGTGTTGCTGGCCTGTTGGTGATATTCTGTAACCATGCCTGCTTTTATTGATATGCTGTGATGTAAACCTCGGGCTGCTGTTACAGTGATGAGGTTGTAAAGAAACTGTCACCACGCAAAACATCATCTAATTATTCAGCAAATGCTTTTTAAACATCAGAGCTAAATATGGATTCCCTCTGGTTAATAAGGATGTGATTTCTGTGAAAAATACATTTCTTCCCTTAGTTTCCTTGTACTGTTTAAGGAATTCTGCTACTGTGCTGGTTTTGATGCAGTGCTGACTGTGATTGCAGAAGCAGCATTGTGTCCATAAGAGTTGCAGACTTGAAATAGGGTCACAACATTAAAATTCATATTTCTTTTGCTAACCTGTAGAAAGATTGAGGAGTGAGGTGTATTTCTATCCTGTGGTATGGTTACATATTCATTGGTTGCCCTACATCAGACTTCATGGCCCTCAGCTAAAGTTACTGCCAGTGTCTGTAGTGAAGAGACAGGGAGCTGGGCTTGGTAATTGCTGTGGCCTCTTACTGCATAGCAATGTATGTACCCTGTGATCAATGAACAAGCACATCTCATACAACTCTTCAGTAAAATGCAATCATCCCACAGTGAGCAATAACAATTCAAAAGTGTTTCATAAACATTCCGTTTAAACATCAACACACACGCACACACCCCCAAAACCACCAGACAACAGTGGTATTTCATTTTCACAAAATGACTTGGAGAGCTCTTTGTGGCCTGTACTAAAAATATTATTGGAGTGGATTGGAGGCTTTCCTTCCCTGCTGTCTTTTGCATTTAGCATCAAAATACATTTGGGCTTCCTTCTCTGATATGATGCTATTGTTTGCAAATCTGTTTTTCTTGTTGGTGCTCTGAAACCCTTAATGAGACATCTTGTGCTATTAGCTGATTTTTTGAGAAAAGGATCCAGGGTTGAACCCTTCCAAAAGGCAGTAGGTTGGATATAGAAAATGTTATCAGAATACCTCTGTACTTACCGCTATTTCTCAGATAGCGCCATCACAGTTTTTGATTTCTTCATGTCTCTGAGTGAATGCTACCAGAAAAAGCTGATGAGGGAAATTGTTTCTAATCCTGCAGCATGCTCTGTCCCTTCACTTGTCTAGTTATTATTGTATTGTGCCAACAGTTGGATGCCACATGTTGATCACTCTTTTGTCTTATCATGTGCCACAATCGCTTTGTTAGTCCTTCCACTAGAATAACACAACCAAAACCGTAATTTCCTGAAGATGTAACATCTTGGGATACTGGAGTCATTAGGCAGGCATGGGGTTAACCTTTGCATCCACTGTAATTTTGTCAGCTAGTGGAAATTATTAAAGGACCTGAAACATGAACTTCAGAACAGGCAACTGTAGACAGGTAACCTCTTGGGCTTACCTCAAGTAATTAAGTCTTATAACTGAATGGCAGATGCCCACTTTATTAGTGAGTCATTGGTTTAGCAGGGAGATGGTGTTACAACACATACGATTGCTTTACTGCATAAGCTGAGTAACTTCTAATTTAGGCAGATGAATAATTAATAGAAAAGGAGCTTTAATAGAAGCAAGGTCATCTATTTTCAATTATAAAAGCTGGAGTTATTGCACAGATCGAGAAGGGCACAGCACACAGGATGTGTTGATCCTTCAGGCTTAGATTGATTTGCCTCTTCAAATGAAACCATTAGAAGCAGAGAAACTTGAAGAGCAAGAAAAGAGGGATGTGAGGATTTTCATCATGAGCACTCTCACCCATCAAATGACAAAAGAGCAAGTTGTGCGAGTATGACCAGACTCTTGGTAGAACATCTCTGCTATGATCTGTTGATTTATGCATCTGTCTGCAGGTGGGCTTTTGGGCAGGGCAAGGAAGTCTGGAGAAGTGCTTTGTCAAAATATACCATTGACCAGCTACAGTGATCTGGTCTCTCTGAATTCCCAAAAATGAGTATTTCAGGATAGCAGTCCCTTACATCATGTGTGATCACTATGAAGGGCAGGAGTTTAATCTTTTGCATTTGCTTGACAGCCTTTTGATTGATAGCAGATGTTGTTAGGAGAACATATGCTGTCAGCTTCAATTGTCTTCCTTTGTAATTTTGACAGACAATGTTCCCTAAATGTATGATATGGAGGATTACTTGGTGAAGACTGTCACATACTGGGACAAAGGGATTTTAAGAAGTACAGCAACAAGTACACATCCATCTTTGGCAGACCATCATTACAAATCCTTTGAGAAGAGAAATTATATAGTGTAATCACAGTTTTGGGGGTTGCTGCTGTCCAGAATGAGGAATGTGATTTTAACTAAGGCAATTAAATATAATGCAAAAGCTTGTATTATTTTGCCTTCCTCCTCACCCCCCCGTTTTTTGGTGGTTTTTTTTGGTTTGGTTTGGTTTGGTTTGTTTTTTTTTGTTTCCCAACAGATAAGGGGGAACTGAGTGATGCTCTAAGGAAGATGCAGGTTTGTATGTAAGAATCAGACAGGATGCAGAACAGCCAAGAGGTGGCAGTTTTATTTGCAGATGGTAGGGAAACAGCCAAGAAAATGAGACAGGGAAAGCTCATTTGTACAAGTGGGAACTGCCAACTTAGATGGACAAGGTAAAATATACAGGCCTGGAACAGAAAATTGTAGTAAAGAGAAGCTTATAAACATCAGTGCCAGACCTCGATTTGATGAGGTCATGTGTGGACCTGCATGATTTATGCCTGTGAAACATCTTGCCAGTTAGGTATATATTTTTTCTTTTGCTCATATGTGCACACATGAAGATCAGGTTCATGTTTTATGGGTTTTCTCTTGCTTGTTCTCCCCTATCTCCTGGATTTTTTTATTATTTGTATGTTAAGTATTGAAGGATATGATATCCTTGAGTTATTTCAGGTTTGTTGGTTTCCATACTATACCATCGGAGTTTTTTAAGAGTGTGGCATTTACTGAATGGCAGAGAGACTTTCCAAGTCTATGAAAGGACCTTTGACTCACTCAGCTTTAGATCTTTCTTCATCTAAAGCCTCAGTCTTAGGAGTTCACAGCTCAGTGACACTGGTGTCTGTCCTTGGACACACACTATGTGGCAGAACTTGGGCGTGGAGAGAAAAGCTGCATGTCAGCTCTAGTTTTGGGTGAATTCTCTTCCTGTTTTATTTTCATGCAATAGTCTGTGAGCTGACAGTTTTGTCATGATTTTTCTCATTATTTTTTAAAATGCCATTGTTGTGGCAACAAGAAGAAGAACCCTTGTGCTTTCCCTTACTGAATTGTTCTTTTCACAGAAGGAAAATGAAATAAAAAGTAGAATCAACAATAGTGGAAAATCAAGATAGGAATAAAACCACATGATTATTTCCTTCTTTCTCTCTTCCTCAACTAAGAGAGAAGGTGGACCAAGGCTGAACAGACTCTGCCTTACTGTGGGGAAGCACGGTAGCCATTATTGGCCTGTCCACTTTTATAACAAGCAGTAAATAGTCATGAAGCACTTGAACACAGCATATTTATGTGCAGGTAGGTTCTGTATTCAAAAATGACCAGAATTTGTGTGGTGGTGGGAGTATTTGTTATAAAATCTTCAGAGGAGCCTGTCTCAGTTCAGTTATCTGAACTCATTTCTACATCTGAAAAATAACCCTGCCAGCTGAAAATGTTTGCAGGGACAGGAGGAAGAAAGAAAGGCCTTCTAGAAGTTTTCTTCAGAACTAAGAAATCTGTCTCCAGTGTCACCCTTTTATTTTTAAAAAGATTGCTTTGAAAATACTACATAGTGTTTCTAGGACCATAAAGCATTGCTAGGGTTAAACGGCTGGGAACCTGAGCCAGAACTCTGAAATCAGAGGAAATTTGAGACTAGCTCATAGCCAAAAAGAAGGCAGGGAGTATGGCATTGAGTAAGAAAGACACATAATTATGCACAAAAGGTTTTTTTCTTACCATCTATCTTTAAAAGCTGTATGCTTATTCTCAGTAATAAAATTTTACAGTCAGGATTTCTGTAAGCATGTCACTGTTGCCATGCCAGTCAAAACTAAGGCCTCAGCTACAAGGTTTTGCCACGTGATACAAAAGAGACCTGAAAGGGCAATGTGGACTAGGAAAAGTCTTCCTCTAGTTGTGATTCGGTAATTCAGCCAGAGGCACAGTTGGTGAAAAGCACCAAAAAGGTTCAGTCCTCTCAGTCACTCTCCCTGGCTGGCTCAGATATGCTATTTGTACATGTGTCAGTTTTTCACACCTCCTTTGAAACAGCAAGGGAAGATAATGTGAGAAGAGAGGGAGAACTGCCTTTTTCTTTCATTTTGTACCAGCACTCAGGCTAATCCAGGCAGGATTCTTTCGAAAGACAAAACTCGTATCAATAGCCAGCCGTGCTGTGGCTTTTACACTCTGCATTATAAATTGGTCCTCTGTTTTGGATTGATACTCTTCACCAACAAACTCAGAAAGTGGAATTTAAAAACAAAAGGAAGGGATTCAATTATTTTAGCTTCATTACTCTTCATGTTGCTGCTGCTCCTCCCCATGGAGAGACTCTCTGGCTGTTTCAGACTCTTCTCATTTGCAGAGTGCGATTGTATGAGTTGACCAAATTTTCCAAACCACTGACCTTGCTGCAAATGCTCTGCTGACTTGATTCTGGCTTATGTGCAGAAAGTTCATGAGTTGGGTGGAATTTTAATTGAAGACAACTGAGGAGTCTGTATTTTGCTCTTCTGCATTATTAGATGCTAACTCCCCTACACATTGGGTAAAAAGGGAACTTAAACCATATAGGAAAGGTTCTGCATGTTTGCATAGTTGCTTACAAGTCAGTGATGTTTGTAGGAGCTGGGTTTAGCTATGTCATGTGACTCATGCTTGTAGGCATTTGAAATATTTTAAGTGACATCAGAGGTTTGGAGATAGAATACCCTGTTAGGGGTATGCATTATACATCATGCACATGTGAATGGACATGTATGAGGGCACGCAGCTTTTTCTTTTTGTTCTTTTTTCTTTTGCTTCTTGTAGCAATTCTTTTCCCTTTCCCTTAACTCCTATTCTATCACAAATGGCTTCATCTGATGTTTTTCTGCAGCCCAGACAGACTTAAACTAGTTTATTTCTTTCTCTCTCAGCTTCTCTACCTGGCTGCAGGTTTACTCCATTATTACACGGGCAGCAGAGGCCATCAATAGCAAATTAGGATTGAATAAACTTTCCTGTGCATGTTCAAATCCTATCACATACTCATTATAGAGCAGCAGCACATCTGGGCAAGGGAATTTCATTGACCAAAGTCTACCTAGTGAGTTCTAAACTTTGTGTTCTGTATCTATATTAATCCTGCCACACTGGCAGCTTTTCTAAGCACAGAACAGAGTCTATGAAGTGTGTGAATGTAAAAAGCCTTTCACAAACTCTGCATCTGCTGTTGCCACAGAGGACACCATGGGGGTGGGAGGCATGAGCAGCACGTGTGTATCATTTAGCTGTGAATAGCATCCTTGTAAAAAATGCTCTGATATCAGGAAGGTGGATGGCAGGTCTTGGTGCAGGGCATTATGTGTAAAGTGATTCTTCCTTCTCACTCTGCCCATCTGGCATCACACAGAAATTGTGTGCTCAGAGATAAACATGTTAAAGTGTCTCAGATGGGCCACATGAGGCTGGAATTTCTGCAAATCCCCTTCATCTCTTGCTTGGCTTATATTTTTCTCCCAGTTTATGCTGGAAGGACTTTGGCTGGCTTTGCATCAATCAGTTTGCTGTGGGACAACTAGTGGTAAGCCATTGTGGCCCCCAAGTGTCAGCATTCCTGTAGCCAGCGCCATCAGGAACAGACTGTTGTGAGCATTTGTGGAGGTAGTTTAATGGTTGGGGCTGGATATTGTACAGGATGCAGCGAAACAGTCTTTTAATGTCCCAGAGCAAAATAATCCTAAGGTCTGGGGGCAGGCAGTGAGTGCTCTTTGGTCAGCATGCCAGCTGCAGAGCTGGAACAGCCTCCCACTTCCCTATGGCCATTGCTCTGCAAAAGGCAATGCCTTGCGTTTGCAGAAGGGTTTGGATTTTGTTTAACCCTACATCCAAGTGCTTCAGCCGTAGCTTCTGTGGAGAGCTGTTGGATATGTGGATACATTGAGAGACACCTGGACAAGTGTTGACCTCTCTTTTCATGCTAGAACCTTTGAGGGTCCATTTTACAAAGGAGGGCATTTGGAGGGTGATGTAAAGAGAGGGGAACCCTTTCTCATTGGCAGTGCTAATCATTCCTCCTTTTCATACAAATATTGCCACTATTTAATTCTGCAGTTCAAGATGGCAACAGCAATAAAGTCAGCAAGCAGATGCTTTGCAGAGAGAAATTATTTCTCTGCCATTGGTTTTCTTGCCCTGTAGCAAAGTTTTATTATGAGTAGTTTGTGTCTGCAATAAACCTGGCTTTCTGGGAGCTGCTCTCGGGTAAGAGACATGAAAGTTCCCCTATGATCCTCTTGTCCTCTGTCAGAGTTATTTTTCCCATTTTTAGCTGGCTTTAAGGTAAGGATATGCTTGTTTCATCAATTCAACAGTGAGGGAAGCCAAAAGTTTTATTTGTCAAGTCATTTCAGGGGAATGCCCAAAGAGTGTTCTGTATGCTAAGTGTCATGTGCTGTTGTGCCATCAGCAGCGCTGGAGTTTTGGGGGTGTTTTAACTGCTTGTAGGAGCTGGCTTGTTTTGAATGAAAGAGAAATAACCTGACTTTTAATCTATTTATAGTAATACAAAGCAGTAGGATTCCTGCCTGAGTCGGGGTTGTTCTTCTTCAATATGAAAATTGTTGTATTGCCTGAAAGGCTGTGCCGGACTTTTGTACCGACTGGAAGTGTGACGCACTCAGGCCTGTCCCAAATGAGACCATCTCTCAGTGGCAGCAGTGGCTGGGAAGGCACCTCTGCAGAAGGGGGGGGTCTCACTGTGTTGTAAACTGTTTCCTCTTTCCTTCCAAAATGTCTTCTTCTCTGTCTCTTCGAACATGTGAGTTTGTGTAAGCATATAGAACATTCATAATTGTACTCACAAAGCTGTTGGGGAAGATAGCCTGTGCTTTCCTTGGGCTTGGCAAAGCAGGAAGATGTTTTACACAGAAAGCCTGAAGAGAGCTGACCTTGATGTAGCATTGAGCTCACTGAGAACGGTATCATACTTGGAGCACAACTCCTTGGAGGTCCTGACAGAAGTATTTATTTAAGTATTGCTCTAGCTGCTTGCACCAGACATAGCTATTAAAGATTGCAATTGATGATAATTACTCTTTATAAGAACTAGTTTTTATTAGAGAGGGCTAATACAGAGCTCTGATAGTGCCATGAATGTCTTGGTGGCACTTTAGCACTTCCTTGTAATCATTCACACTAATGCTGCCTAACTGAGCAAATCCCATGGCCGTTTTATCCAGATAAAATGGAGAAAATAGATGAGCTTTTCACTGCCCCTGGAAGGCTGACAACAAATCTCAGATTCATTAGACCAAAAAGGAAGCAATTACCCAGACAGCAGCTTGCCAATAGCAACTTTTTCCCTTAAAATAAAGGGGTACAATGACATCATATTTTCATCAGCTCTCCCTGTGCTGCTGCAGTGAAGGGAAGGCAGGTGTTATGTCTGAGAATGCTGCCTTTTCCTCTAGAGCTTTTCTCTAGGGAAGTGTTTCCAATCCCCAGTGTTTTCCCTGGGATTGCAACCCTCTCTGGCTGTGCCATACCAACCCTTGACTTCACTACTGCAATCCTCTTGGTATCCCCTTGCCCCATCAATTATTTCTTTCCCCCTCCATAGGCAAGTTGGAGACCACAGTCATTAAGAAGAGAGCAGACTTGGTTCACTGAACACAGAAAGTCTTCAAATTAGGGATAAATGCACAATTTCTGTAGAATAGCAGAAATTGCTGAGATAGCATATGTCAGGATGAAGGTCAGGGATGGAAAGGGAGTATTCACGCAGATCACTGAGTCTGGAGGGTGGTATAGTTAAGTAGTATAGACTGTTTACTGAGAGGATTTTCCTTCATGTCTTTCTGCTTTATGTTTCCACTTTTGTTAGAGGGCTTTCATTCATCCTGCTATCCTTTCCTCCCTTTTCAACTGTGTACTTTTGATACCTGCCTCTTGTGAAAGAGCATCTTCTTACTGGCCACACCCTTTGAGGGATGAGGGAAAGAGAGGAGGTAGACTGAAAACTGGATGGTTTCTTCCTGTAGTTTTTGTCCTGGCAAATTTGTCCTGCTCTTACTCCATCTTGTGAGAGTGAGAAAGGCCAGGAATAATACTGAAGTGAATGTTTCTTGGGGATTCACTTCATCATCTGAAGATGAGAGCTCTCTGCCCCTTTGATTGTGTTTTGCCTGTGCAATTGTTAATGAATTGGAATGAAGGTGGCTGAAATAATCTTGAGACATTTTCTTCGTACAGAACTGGTTATTTACAATTTGAAATCATTTAGCGTTAAGTGGCTACAGGTCATTAATTGTGAGCAGGTTCTCTACAGCACAGCTGCAGACTCCAAGTGGCTTCATGATGAGTTACTAAATAAGACTTTTCCCTTGATTGACAAATATGTTTTTTAGCTTGAACTTCACTGAGAGATTTGATACTGAGAGTCCCACTGCTGCCTTCCACTTTCCTATCCAGAAAAGCTAATTTTGTAGTTAATGCAACAATATAGTTTTCTATCCAAAATATCTTGTTCTTGTTTGGATAAAATTATGCTTCTCCATGTTTGCCTTCCTTTTTTATCCTGCTCCCATGTCTGTCTGGTTTTATTCTTTTGTCAGACCTGTCCCACCCAGCACAGACACATTCAATCATCTCTGCCCTGAAGCTCATTTATTCTCTTTCCTACTAAATTTGCATGAAATTCCAATGTTTTGTTTCGAGGGACATCCTAGAATTAGTATGCACCCTGGTGTCAGAAGGCCATTCTCTACATTCCCTCCCTCTGCTGAAGGCAGGAACTTTTATAGTTCAAAGCTTTTTATTATTTCACCTGTGGAATTTGAATTGCATTGCACCCTGTGGACATTTCAGCTTTATCAGCTTGACTGTTATTAAGCTGTAATCATTTATCATCATTGGCCGTGATTTTATGTCTAGTGGTTTTTTTAAGCAGGTATTGCAGAACATTTATTGGTAAACTACTGTGAGTGTGCAAAAACTTAAGACATATAATTTATGAAGTCATATTTATGTAGTAGTGCTTTATGGTGGAAGGATGTGCTGAGGAAGTTTTGAGATGACCATTTATTTTTAGATGAGCCAGAAGACTTTGTTTCCATCTCATTTCAGGCCCTGGCACAGAATGATTAAGGATCTGCAAAAACCCATAAGCTTTTTCCCATCTAATGACAAGAATTAGTGTGTAAATAAAACTGACAAACATAAAAATGCAATAAACTACAACTGTTTCATGAATTTATAACCCAAAGGGGCAAAGTAATAAAAAAATCTATAAATTAATGTCAGTCACGCGCCTTTGTTAAGAGCTACTAAGCAATAATACACGTAAGGGGCAGTGAAAGAATGAAAGTGTATATGAATGCTTTCCATTAGCACTGGCTGGGATTTGCTAAACTGAGATAATTTGATTCTTCATGCACTCCGTGTGTATTTGACCATACACAGGGGTTTAATATCTATGAGCTGGCATGTTTTTATAATAAGGAATAAAAAAAGCAATTTGTACTTTTAATTGATAAGGATAGATGAGTTATTTCCAAATTACCTCAGGGGAGATTGTAAAGCTTCACAGCCTGATCTTTGGAAAGAGAATCATCTTTTCTCTCATTTAGGTAACAAGGTGAGGAGGGATTTTTTGCTGTCCATGGTGTTTGTTCTAACTACTGCTCAGAGTAGGTTTCCCATTTGGCCTGGATGCATATTCCAGAATAGGCTGGAGTGAACTTTCAAGATGCCCATTTCCTTCCAATGACAAGTGAAAGAGCATGAGTATGGGCAGGTGAATTTGAGCTGAGATACGAGTTGCCCTGACTTCAGGCATCTGGTTTGCCCTTGTGGTGAGGGGAATTCTGATCACTGCCATTAATGGTGTCCAGGGAGCTATTCAGCTGACCAAAGGCAGGCTTAGACCACGGTAAGCCACGCTGATTTCTGGACACCACTAACAGCATTGGTATCTAAAGTCAGGTGACTTGAATGTCACCTTAGATGTCTAAATGCAGGCAGTATAGACCAGAGGTCAGAAAAAAATATTTGCAGTCTTGTGTTGTATCCTGTAGCATTTGACAGAAGAAGATGGAGTTTAGTCCAGAAAGTTTCAGTTCAGAAGTGTCAGCAGTACTTACATGACCAGAGGCATACTTGGAGGGAGCTCTTAGTGTAAACTCATGGTTTGGACACTCCCAGAGGGAATATTTACACTCATTTTTATGTCATAGTTTCATTTCCTCAGATCCACAAAATATTAAAAACAAAACGTGCAAGCGGGGCAATCTGTGGTCTCTCCTGTCTGTATGTTGCAGTGAAGCTGCTGATCACAGATCTGTTTAATTCGTTTATTCCAAAGGATCTGAAATGCTTCCGTAGCAGATATTCTGTTGGTGATAAGAAAGGACTGTAATGTTTCCTTTGAGGATAACTAGTGCAGAAAAAAAGATCATTTGAGGTGGCACTCATTACTGATGGCATACTGCCCATGCTTGCAAATGGCTTGGGATACAAGTAATTGTGTATAAATAGCCTCAGATGTGCTATTGCATAGCAAAGCCTAATATAAATAAACAATCATTAAAAATTGCTAACATAAAACAAGGGAATAGTCTTTGCTTTCTCTTGTACTCCTACCCAATTAGAATAGCTTTCTTGACAAGGCATTTGAGCTATTGAAGTGAGAGATGCTATTCCAGACGTAACACTGGCTTTGTTACAAGGGACTTCTTACATGGAATTTAGGCAGTTGAGATGGTAGTAAATACTTCGTTTGCTTGTACAAATATTATTAACAATCCATTAAAAACAAGCCATAAAAGATTCAGAATGTGTTTTGCTTAGCTTTCTGACAGAGTTCAGTGAAAGAAGATGAGCTTTGTGATGTGAGGTTATTAGGGTGTGATTATTGCTCACCAGCCCGTTATTGATCAGGGGGTCAATACTGAACATGTCAGAAATCCTTCCTATGGCTGTGTGAGCTGCTTATTGATGGGACTGTTTAAAAAAATCTCCTCATTATAAGCCAGCTGTGTTGTAAAAGTTCAGTCATTTTCCTGTCCCCTTGAAAGAAACCTCAGGAAATGAGATACTGTGTCTAAATCCTACTGCTTCCCAAAACCTTTCTGTCCCTGCTCACCATCAGCTCAGTTCCTGAGCAGGGCTTAAGCTCCTCAAAAAGAGTTGGACAGGCCAGAAATCAGCCTGAGAATCCTGTGCTTTATAGAGAGACACAGTAGTGGGAGGGGGCTTCCTCTGATACAGGATATTTGTCTGTCCTCACGTGTTGTCAGTGCCTGGGCAGAAAGGGCAGGTTTCAGGCACAGTGTGGATGGTGGGACTGAGGAGGGGAGTGCTGCAGCGCTGGTGTTCCCACTGACCCTCACCTCCAGCCCTCAGCTGTGGGGCAGAGAGCACTGTTTGATAGTTACCCTATATGTATATATACATCCTTCCTGACACTCCCCCTGGCTGCTGAGTACACTTCAGAAAGCTGAATGGGAGCAGAGAATGTGGCATAGCTGCATTGCTACCAGATAGTAGAATTGGAGAGGTCCATTGTGCAGACTATGTTTGCAGAGGTCTCCATAAGGAAAATTGGCCATAATCACAGTGGAACAGATCAGCACAATTAGGGAGCTGAGAAAAGATGCTCAAAATCAACCTTGGTATTTAAAAAGAGAGATGTGTTGGGAAATATTTCAATTTTCTTTCACATCCAGGACTGAAACCAGAGGGTTTTTTTGTGGTCTGGCTTAACTTCCAGAACTTAGCTTCTGCCACTGGACATTGCAGGAGATTCTTTGTTCAGGATATTTAATCAAATATTGGTTTTAGAGTGGAGACTTATTTTTTGCAAGCTTTTGTAAGGGAGGGCATTACCTTTAGCTGTTATCTGGTTGGGTTTTTGGGGTTTTTTTTACAATATCAGCAGTTTTTTTAAAATTCACAACTTACTTTGCATTTCAGCTATAGTATCTATGTTCACTGTGGGTGTTTCTATAGCAACTAGTTTTGTGTTACCTACATACCTCTATGGATGGATTAGACATGCAATATAAAATTTTGTTTCATTTTATTTTTCTGCAGATTGTGCTTGTTACAACATGTTTTAAAAACTTTCAAGTAATATGAAATAGAATGACCATTTCTGTCATCTTTGTGTTCTGTAAGGAGCCTGTTTATTTATCTTTGGGTTTTTATGGGACTCATATCACTGTATTTCACTACCTACTACTGCTCTAAACCCATCCAGTACCTCCGGGGAGAGAAAAGCACTGAAGATACTGAATAATTTGGACTTTATCTAATACAGGAAATCTGTGCTAAACCAAAGAACTAAGCTGTGGCCTCTGGAGTGACTGTTTGAGGTTTATTATTCTCAGTTTCTTTCAGCATCTTACCAAATGGTTCAGATAAATTCTCCATCGGCAATCTCCTTTATGAAATCACAGGGTTTGTATTGTAAAACCCCCCAAACCTTACTATTATATTTGCTTCTATTGCTTTCAGTATTTAGTGCTAGGTACGTGACAACAAGTGACTACAATTGCATCTAGAGCTCCAGGTCTGGTCTTTTCCCAGTTTATACTACAAAGTAATTTTAAAAGTTACTTATTGCTGTAGGGATGGAACAGAATGGAAACTCCTGGTCCCACCCACTTTTCTTCCACTGCTGCTTCTTTGTTAAATGATTGTCTTCACTTGATGGATTCTGATTCCAGACCTCATGCATGTATTCCTCATCACAACTGTATCTATTTCATTACAGTAATCCCAGATGGATTTAGAAATTACATTTGAGGAGCAGATGAAAAAGCTTTAACACTTTTGGTTTAGCAGTAATTAAAGCTAGAACCTGGAAGGAGCAGTGGTAGTGTATTCCTCCCTTTTCCTTTCCTAACTCATGCATTTGCTCTGTTTCAGTAAGTTGTCATTAACTCCCTGCTTTCCCCATAACCTTTAATTTGAATTACAGTTTAGGCAAGTTTCCAGACTAGATACTTGTGACACTGATAATTACCACTTCTAATATTCTTTTATTATGTTTAATCTTTTATCAGCAATGCTGCCTTAATAGGTCATTCTCAACTGTTCTATTTCTGCAAGTTCTTACATCCTTGGTGACAGAGCTTTGCAGCACAGGGCAATTCAATGCACTACAAAAGGGCCTAATTAAGGTCGGTGGCAATTAAGTACATTCTTTTATTGCATAGCTGAATAGTGATGCAGTTGAGCACGCATTTAAGTGTTTCAATGAATTTTGAGCCCATGAAGGGAAACCATCACATTTTAGGTTGGAGGTATTAACTCATAAATGTTGCAGCTCTGTTCTTCTGTACCTGTAGTTGGTGGCTAGCTATGATTTGGAGGAGCAAGTGTGTAGGAGAATGCCACTCATAAAACAACAGGGATTACTTGAATGACTCTTTATTCACTTTTCCATTAGTGGAGTGTCAGCATGAGATTCTGTCTTTTGACGTCTTCAATTGTCCCCAAATTTACTTTAGTTGTATGAAACTGCAATTTAGTGGTGGAACTCAACTGAGAAGGAATAATGAATTTCTTGGGGCTTAAGTTCCTGAGGCTCAATCCACACCAGGATAACTGAAAATGCAGCATTTTGAATGTTTCCATTATTGACAGTATGAAAAGGAATGCCATTCTTGCAATGTTCCTTTGCCCATGTAATTTGCAGACAGGACTTCAGAGCTCCTTTTAAGCTTGATAAAATCACTTGGTATTTGTCAGGTTCATGCACTGGGTGGAATATCCTAAATTTTATTTGTAGAAGAGAAGAGTCTAAAGGGAAGGAAAACAACAACATGAGCTATTGATACGTGTTTCTTCTAACCTTTGACAAGACACAGTGGAGTTAGAGGGCAGTGAGGGCATGAATGTTATGCTGACAGGCAGAACACAGGTTAGGATTGTAGCATTCAGCTACCTGTGTAATAATTGCTTGCCTGCAAGCAGGATATCAAGTTCAGGCTCATGGAAGATGGCATGGCACACCTACTTTGAAATTATATTGAGTGCTACACAGTGTGTTGCATTTCTGATAGGACACTGGCTTGTAAAGGAGAGGCAGGCAGGATATTAATTAAGGAGAAAATGTCCCGAAGTGGGGCATTCAGGTTGGATCCTTGGCTGTTGCTGCTCAGGGTGGTGACCCATCAGTCATGGTGTTGACGCCAGCTGAGGATGGAGACCTGCAGCTCTTGGAGGTCTTTGGCTGCTGCTTTTCTACATAATGGCTCATATAGCAACGTGAGATTTTTGTATTCAGAACTAATTTTTAAGGAAAGTGAAAAGGATGGCAGGGCAGGTTGTTCAGCAGGGCCAAACAACTAGTTTCATAGAGCTGTTAAATTTTTACTGCTTATATGTAGAGCTGAAGAGAATGGCATTTGAAATGCTTTGTGCTTTACTCAGTTATGCACTTACCTTTCCCTTTCCCCTTCCTGAGAGAGAAGAGGCTGAATATGATTTGCATTCTGACAGGAAAAGAAATGCAGCATTTGTAGGTCCAATTGATCTGAGGGAGACAAGGATTTTGAATTTGTTTCTAAATTAGATAAATTCATTGAATTAATTGAATTTTATATTGAAATAAGCTATGTATTCATTGATACAAAACCAAGGACATGATACATAGGTAAGGAGAAACAGGGATTTAACTCCTTGATTGGTGTCTATATCTATAAAAAGCAGGCTGAAAGCAGGCTGAAAAAACCTCTGAAAGCAGGCTGATGCCATATCAAGCAAACAAAAAAAAAAAAACAAAAAACAAAACAAATCCAAACTTTTCAAATTAGTGGGAGAAAAGGCTGAAGTAAGGAGAACAAACAGATGCCTACAATGTTTATAAGGTTTCATCTAGCTGAGTACCCGATTTTTGGTCGTGGTTGCTCAGAGATGCTTAGAGAGAATATGAGAAAAAAGGAGGGACAAGCCAGGACATTTTAATTGGCTCCTCCAGTTAGTAGTTTAAGGTCTTCCCCTGCAAGGCTGTAAGTAAAATATCATTTGTAAGAAATGCTGGGATACCTTGCCCTCATTTGATTTGTGTAATCCCTTTTTGAACCTGCATATATTTCAACATCCACAAAACTCCATGGCAATGAATTCCAGAATTTAATTAAATGTTTTGTGGAAAAGTACTTGACTTTATTGGTTTTCAACCTGCAGACCAAATAACCTCTAGCTTTTTTAATCTTAAGGAAAATGAATAACGATCCTCTGTTCACCTTTCCTATCCCATATTGGTATTTAGGGACTGCTGTTATTCCACTTTCTTCACTCCCAGGAGTGTGGTCCCTACTAACTGATCTTTTTTCAAGTGGTTTTTTTTTTCCTAGTTATTTTTAAATTCTTGCTAAAAGGACACGGCTCAGATCATGGCCATTTTGGATGGAGTCTGTGCATATCCTTTAGTTTTACACCACATAGCTCTAGAGCCTCAAACTCTTAAGGTTAAAATGTGCTTCTACCATCCCATATTTATTACATTTCAGCCCTCTGGCTAGTGAAAGAGATGGAGCTTGTGACACACTGAGGTGACACTCCTGGTTCACATCTCATGAGCTCTACCAGAGTTGATCCATGTGAGGGGACACCACCTGCAGTTGCAGTTGTGCTGTACACTGGCAGTCAGTGGTGGTGGCGTTGTGTGGATGGATGGCTGCAAGGGCCAGTGGCCATGAACTGCCTGCTGGGAGGTGTTTTCCACAAGTGACCAGTGTGTTTGAAGGTGTTTTCCAGAAGTGGCCCCTCCCTCCTGGACAGAGGGCAGCTGCAAGGACAGGTCATTCATGGGGGTTTATGTGGAGCGCTGCAGCCTCTGCTCTCACATCCATGCCCCTGCTTCTCCATATAAGATTCTTGATTCATTTGGTCCTGTCAGTATTCATATGTATTCCATTTCCACCCCCTCAATGGGTCTAGCTGAAAGCAGCAGTAATTTAAATGTGCCTAATATTACAAGAACATTTACAGGATAATGTTCACATCACTACTGTTGATATTTAGATGCTGTTTTTTTTCATTGTATGCTTTAACTCCATACTTTGCAGGGGAAGCATATCCATGCAAGTGGGATTGAGAGAGCCCTTCTAGTTTAAATGTGTAGAGACTGGGAGAGAAGAGTCCTGCAAGGGAGTTAGTTTAACTGCAGAACAACTGGTCATATCTTCCACTTGGATTCTCTTATCAGTGTATTTCTTAACACATAAGAATTTTTCTTTTTTTTTTTTTTTTTTTTGGCTAAAAGAGGAAGTGTGATGAGTAGATTCTAATCAGATACAATATGAGAAATCTCAATTAGATGCATTTTCTGTGTAATAAAACCAATAAAAAACTTAAGACGCCAGCACCATTATCATGAACAATGAGTCAATTTCTCCTGCAGTATTTTAAGTGTGTAGCTGTAACTTCAGAATAATTTTCTCCACAAACAAGCATATATCCAGGGCTGTTTGGGATTACTTTGATTATCACACTGTAAGATCAATTCTAAATGTAGGCACTGAAGCCTGAATAATTTATTTTCTAGCCCATTAGAACAATTTGGAGGATCTAATTCCATAGGCAGCTTTTTTTGCCAAGAGAGCAAGTGCACGTGTCTTTGCATCTCTTGGGGAAGAAGAGACAGATAATCTCTGCTTTTAGAGTAAGACACCTGCTGTACTGCTTGACTCTGCTCTATAAATGCCTGTGAGCAATTTGTCTTGAGCAGAATATTCTGCTATTTCCACAGTCTATTGCAGAGCCCAGGGATTGCAAAGAACCCACTGCTTGTGTCCTTTCCTCACAGTTTTGCAGCTCAGGCACAGATGCACCAAACAGCCCGTTCAAGATTTACACTGGGGTCTTTCCTGGAGCAAACACCTGACTCAAATAACCTGTGTCTTTGGGCTGTGACAGTATTCCTTCTGGTGTCCCACTGTTTTGACCTCAGAATAAAAGACTTTGCAAAACAACATGCAACATTTATTGGGGAAAAAAAAAAAAAGAGAACTGCATTTTGTTTCAGGTTTTACCATGAGCTACCTTGCTTGCAAGAGAGTGGATTATCATGAAAAATTAGGCAAATAATGTGTTAAACTTTTCACAAGGGAATTTGAAAAAAATCCTATTGCCAGTAGCCTGGCATCTTTGAAGTGGACTCTTTTCTTTTTTTTAATGTAAAGTCAACTCTGTGCTCACCAAATGGAGTTAAAACAGACTGTCATTTGGCTGCCAATAGATCAGATTCAAGCTGTAGACTTCTCTCTAATCACTTGGTCTTAACAATTTCTCTTTTAACCATGACAGCATCACTGTTTGTGCAGAAGCCCCCAAATTGTCAAAAGTAGCCCTGTTAATGGTTTTGATTTTGTTTAATTTCATCAGCAAGCCCAGAAAATTGTCAAAAACTTATCATTTCCTCACTATGCTTCTGACAGTCTTTGACACAAGAAAAAGGGCTGGGGGTTGGGGATGGGGGTAAAGAGAGAAGAAGTGGAGGAGAGGGATAATAAATAACTAAACATCATAAATAACTATTTAAAATTAACCATGCCTTAGATACCAAGAGGAGGAAGTAAAAACAGAAAAACAGCATAGAACCAGCTACAATTTTGTTCTCTTGGCTCTGATCCAGGGTAAGTAAATGTGATGTCTCTAATCCCTGGGTCTCAGACTGGGAATTACATTGCAGGTCAGTTCAGAATGGAGGGCAGAGGGGATGAGGACCACACTTTTTGACTGTTCTGGAATAGAAAATATTTGGCTGTTGTTGGAAAGGCTCCTGTGGCTGTCTTGGTGGGTCTGGGTTCTTTAAACATTTTCTTAATCAGGTGTTTCAGTGGTAAAAGGTCACTGGATGGAGACTTGCAGGTGTGCTTTGCTCCTTGGGGAAAAAGGGGGCTTTAAAGAGGAGTTTATTCTAGAGCTAAGGACAGCCTCTGTTTCCTGGGTGTGCCTGGTGTGACAGCTTAGTAAATTTTTTGGGGACCATGAGTAGATATTCTGGTGTGAGCTGAACTAAAGTGGAGTTGTCTTCAGTAATGTGTGCTGGCATTATGAAATCCAGTTTGAGCCAGGTGATTTAATGTTCAAAGGATTCCTTTGTGCATTTCAAGTTTGGTCAATCAATCTAAGGAAGTGCTGTGCATTATCTCTTCAAAAATAGGAATATAATGAGATGTTGGAGAGCACAGTATCTCTGAATCAAGGGCAGTAGTGAGATACTCCTGCTGAACAACTGACCTGAAATACTCGTCCCTGATCTTAATGGCTACAGCCCTAGTCATGGTATTTTGCATGAATTTTGTCCTGGTTTTCTGACATTTCATGCCACTGGTGAATTTCCAGTTTTTGCAAACAAGAATGGCTTTGGAGTCAGAAGATGCTGAATTCAAACAGTCAGGCAACAATGTCTCAAGCATTAAGAACTGTGCATCATAAAGAATTTAGTGGATGATGGGGGAGCAGGCAAAGCATCCTCAGTGAGACCCACCTCCTGTAATACGAGTGGTGATTGTAGGTGTTGGTACCACTCAAAGCAGCGTAGCAGCATGGGGAGTATGAAAGGTGATGAAATAAGCTGCCTCTTATTGGTGCTGTTGAGTTGCTTCAGAACAAAGAACTGGAGGTAAGAGCTAAATGTATTGCAAGGTCATCATAATGCTGCTCTTGGGCATCTGCCGTCATTAGGCTTAATTGGGCTGTTTGAGCAGCCTCCCTGTGCCTGCAGCTCTGAGGCTGATCTTGAGGCAAACATCCACCAAGCTGAAGAGGCAGAAGGGCACTTCTGCTTTTCATCCCATTCCTTGGCCAGTTTAGTGCTATTCCTGACTGTATTTCAGCACTCTGACCAGTTTGGTTTTAGCTTAGGTGTTTGTGACATTTCCTTTCAATTCTGTTCTGTTCAGTAGACCTTCAGAGTTTTATTTCTTCTTTAGGGAATTTTTTTCCTATATGATTCCACTTTTTTTCCTTGAGCCATGATGATAGCTTTTCTTTATATCCCTTCCCTTAGCCTAAATGATTTTCTGTGGGTTACCTTCTCTAAGTATTCTTCCCCCTCCTCTCCCTTGGTTATCCTTTAATCCTTTTAATGATGTTAATGATCATGCTCTGTAAGTGGGAATAGATGGGAGGTATTTCCAGTGTATATGGTCAGGGCATGGACTGTCCCTCCAAGGCACTTGTAAGAGGGTACTTGGGAAAGGCTGAATTTCAAAAAGGTTGATGTGGAATGCCTGGAATATGCAAAGACCCCCTAAATGAGGCGATTTGAGTCCCTGTGTCTTGGAGTTTGCGTTCTCTCAGTGGAGACACACAGGTTGGTGCAGCTGAGGTACGCTGTAGTGAGGTACATTTTGATTCCTTAGCTCTGAATAAAACAGACTGGTTTGCAGCTGGGATGAGGAATGATGCCCTAAAACACAGCTGCCTTTATTGTCCATTATTTGGGGAGGAATTCAGTAGCATTAAGAGGCAGCCTTAGTAATTAGTGTAAGAAATTGCTTTGGCTTTTGTGTTTCTCCTGTGTTTCATTTCTGAGGTTTAGCTCTGCCCCAGGATTAGCTCTATCTTTTTCCTTCCCTGGTTCATGAGCTGCCTTATGTTCATCCTCTTTATGCAGGTATTTAGTGGATATGCTCCTGCATATGTCTGGCTTACTACTCTATGAACACAATTTCTTTCCAAGCCTTTAATTGATTTGGATAATAAAGCACAATTATAAACTCAATAAAAATTGGTTATTTTAAAGGGAGAGCAGGAAAGAAAGAAACCTAAGTGATGCTGTGCTTTGTGACTAGATAATAATGCAAAATCCCATTTGCCTTACACTCTAAATGCTCTCTTGCTTCCAGGAGAGGCTTGACCTTAGACAGGAACTAACTAAGAAGTATGAGGTGTCCTGCCAGGTGGATGCTCTGGCAAGGTTTGTTTATGGTGTGTGTCAGGGATGAGAGACAGTGTATTGGGATGGGAAGAATGGGGAATTGAAAATGCTTCAGCCATTCTGGGCAGTTCTCTAAGGTACCTAAATAGGACAGGGATTTTTTTCAATCCCTTCAAGAGCTGACCCTTTGGGAATTTATCCTTTACTCAGTGTCTGCTTTTTATCAGAGAGCAAAAGATTTGGTATCTGAGGTCGTGTCTTGGATTTAGGAAATCTCTGACTTTTTGTGTGTTGAATCTTGCTGATGACTTCTCTTTAAAATTTTTATTTTTTTTCTCTTTGTCCTTTGTTTTTCCTACTGAAAGTGTCACAGGGAGAGATAATTTTTAGGTGTGACTGCTGGTTTGCTCCACTGCCATATTGACATGGTTTCATATCTGGGGTTGCTTGGATACAATAACTGAGTTTCTTTGTTTCTCTTTGTTTTCCCAGTTGGGAGGCTGTGGAATCCTTGGTGTAGGCATCTGGCTGGCTGTTACCCAAGGGAACTTTGCCACCCTCTCCTCTTCTTTCCCATCCCTGTCAGCTGCCAACCTACTGATCGTCACAGGGACGTTTGTCATGATCATTGGCTTCGTGGGCTGCATAGGTGCCATCAAAGAAAACAAGTGCCTCCTGCTGAGTGTGAGTATTGAGCTGCTGCAGTGTTTGCTGTCTTGTGATGCTGGTGCTATTGCAATGCATGCTGCAGTGACCTGTATCTCAACAGAAGTTGCCCACTTGACACATGAGACATGAGTCGTGTGTGAAACAGGCTTTGATAATCGCTCCAAGGAGCTTCCAGGTCATTCCTGACCGTGCTGTCCATGGAGGATGAGACCTGCAGGAAGGGAATTAGTGGTGGTGTAGGCTTCCTTGAACTCTGCAGAGAAGAGGAATAGTTTTGTGAAGACATCTTTTGTAGTGTATCTTTAAATTATTTTTCATTCAGCTTTGACAGCAATCCATTCCAAATGTTTGCCCTGGTGGGACTGATTATCTGAAGTCTTGGGCAGAAACAACAATGCAGGCAGGAAATAGGTTGATTCTGAAGTGGTTGATTCTGGTTTAAATTGAAAATAAGAACCTTCAGGTTTGACAATGCTAGTTTTTCCAACCGTTAACTCTCTAAAAGCTGAGATGTCAGGATGCAAGAGTGCCAGCATAAAGAGACTGCTGTGAAATCAAAGATTAATACGTTGCCAGCTGTCCATGATTTCACAGAAGCTTGAACCACATCCCTGGTGTATTTTATCATAATGCAGTTTGATGCCACTCAGAGGTGAAATTTAGGAGCAGTGAATACCTGCTGTAGTTGGTGTTAGTGTGTATTTTGCATTCTGTTCAGCTGAGGATCAGGAAGTAAAGTGAACTTGCTGCTCAAGTCTAGGACTTCACCATGGGGTTTGGCAAACCTCAGAGTGAAGAGGACCTGTGGTTCAGCTGGTCATCTGGTTATGCCTCTGTAAAAAAGCTGTTTCTTACTGTGCTTCACATACTAATTTTTTTCCCTGGGAACTACAGAATGAGTTAAGGCACACAAACCCCCAAATCTCTTAAGTGACTGAGATTCCAGCCTCAATAGAGGACTCTTTCCAGGTCCTTGCATTAATCAGTTGTTTCTGCTGATTTTTAGGCAGTCAGAACTAGTCAGTCTAGGCTAGTAAAGGCGATGTATGTGGCTTGAAACTAAAATGAACAATATAAATGGAAATTAAGGCAGTTATGTGAGTGAAAATCTAAACTGGGAAGGCTGCAGTCAGAATCTGAAGCTGAAAATCCTTGACATTTTTAACAGTCCTATAAATACACACTTTGTGGAGGAAGTGTGTGCCCAGACAGTTGTAATGGATTACAGCTTCAATGCCAATACAGCAGGAGCCCATAGGGTGCAAAGTCTAATGGTATAGTTTATATGTGCAAAATTAATCACCTACTTTGTACTTTCCTGAAGGCCTAGCCCAGGTGACAGCTGTGAGCAGTGCCTGCTTGTGTGTCAGGATCAGGTCAGGATCTGGCAGTCAGTCCTCAGTATTGGAAGTGTTTAAGGCTTTTATCTCTTGTGGTTCTTTGTCCCTCATCTGTCCTTTTGGCAAGGGCAGACTCCCTTGTTCAGCCATCATTGCCCAGGTAGGGTGAATACACTCAGCCACCCCCAGCTGGGCATCCATGGGAGATACAAATGCTTGCAAATGCCGCTCCTCCTGACACACTGTGCTCAGTGTCCCTCACTGCATGACATAAGGGCTGTACTTGATGGATCGAGCTAAGTAATGCAAAGGAATCCTAATTCATTTAGGAATTCTCTGCACAGGAGAATGGGGAAGCTTGATCTGATTTGGTACCCACATTTCACTCTGTCTGCCTGACCTTACCTTTCTGTACTGTAGCTATGTAGTGTGGCCTCTATTTTATTCAATTTTCTTCAAAATTGAGTTATGTTAGAGCTGATTATAGCTACTTTAATTCTGAATAAGCCCAACTGTAGAGGGTTGAAATACAGTTTCATTAGTCCACATTGAATTCAGTTTTTATTTGGTTTAGAGTAACTTTTCATATTGCATTGCATTGGTACTTTCTCACTGTCAGTAAATACCAGTGAGATTTTTGAGCTCTTCTGAGTTAATTTTGTTGTGCCTGTGTCTTTGGAAGAGAAATGGATAGTGGTAGCAGCTCCTGTTTCTGGGAGCAAAGCCTTATCATGCAGGTTTGTCCTTGGTCTTTCTTTCCCCAGACTGCTGGTTCTATTTGACCTGTGTTTGAAATAATGTTTTCAAGTTTAAGGCTGGGCAATTTGGTTTTGGGCAGCTCCCATTTTTATAGGTAAACACAGATAGCAAAACAAATGCTTGAATTAAAGAAATTTCTGAATATCAAACCAGGGCTGCTCTTAGGGTGTGTGGTTGCTACATCCCTTCATCCTTTTCTTATCCCACAGGTGTTCTCAACAAATGTGTTCTGCCACAATGAAAATTATCTCTTTCCAGAACATCTTTGGGTTTTTTAAACATCCCTGAAAATGCCCTGTCTGCTTTTTTAAGAGGTTTGTTTTGTTGCAGCTGGCTTGTGATAGGATTTACCATCTAAATTGTAAGGGGAAAGCTCCCAAGTGTTCCCAGCCTTGTGTGTCTGTGACACACACACAGTGTTTAACAATTGCTCCCGGATCAAGTCCTTACACTCCTTTCAACATCTCCCTGGCCTCCACTGAACATCTGGCCTTGGTCCTGATAGTAGTTAAGGTTGCTTTTGTATCTGAATTTATGTCTCCAGAAGGCATTGCCACAAATATGACAGCCACTCATGGAGTAAGTTGTCTAGCTCATGTGTGATGTAGCTGCCATATCCTCCTGTGAATCATTTGCTTTAAATAACTTTTTGTAATGTTGTATTCCATTTGGAAATAGGAGCTTTGAAAGTAGAAATGGATAAACTGAAGTTTGTTTGCAAACAGGTGTTGAAGAGGGGAAGATGGAGGCTATTTGGTTGTATTGCACTAGTACCTGGATAATGCATTTGGGTAATTCACCCTCACTTCCTGGTATTTGTTGAGGCCCAGAACTAGAATCCCAGAATGGTTTGGGTTGGAAAGGACCTTAACTATCGTCTAATTCCAACTCCCCTGGCATAAGCAGGGACACCTTTCACTAGACCAGGTTTACTCAGAGCACTAAACAAACTTAGGGAACTGGGATAGGCAGGAGTTAGAAAAGGTCTGCAGGCAGTTGTAACAGATTTGTGGTGAGCTTAAAAGCATGGAAAAGGTTATTAATGGCAATGCAAAGAAAAGGAAAGCAAGAAGTAGAAGCTAGAATGTTGTATATTTATATCTTGCATGTTTCAGCAGTCTGCATACAATAATCTGATGAAGTGAGGCTCAGAGTGGACAAAAAAAAAAAATAAAAAATAGAAATTGGAATAAACCAAGCTGGGGGAATACCTAGGGATGTTATCATCATGGTGGGTTGCCAGCTACTTATGTTACATCATACATATGTGAGATCAGACATCGCTCCATTGAGCAAAACATTGCTGTATCTCTGAGTGAGCAGCAGTTTTCACTGACCTCCCCTTCTCTTTGGCTCCACACAGTGTGACAGAAAGCCTGGAACATTAAGTATGACCGTAGACACTACTAAAGATGATGTGAATGCTCTGCCTGTATTCCTGTTGCAACCCACTCTGTAAATCACATCCTTAAGATCTCTTTGAAGAGATTTGTGGTATTTTAAGCCCACAGACTACATGGTCATGTCTGGTTTAACCAAGATCAATTTGGACCTCAGCTCACTCATATCTCCCATAGGCACCTCATCCTCATGTGAGGTTGTTGGGAGTCTGATCTGCAAGGACTGGAAAGACAAATCTCCCGTGCAACAGGAGCACTTCTTGCTCTGCTTCCTAAAAGCAGAAGAAAGAGGAAAGGAAGCCTGTGGCAGTTACTTAGCAGAGGGGTGTGCTGCTGTTACTGGGGTGGGCAGGAAGGAAGGAAGGAGGTATTTGGAGGAAGACATTGGAGATTCTGCAGGAGACATGGAGCACTGTGGGGATCCTGAAATGAACTGGGGGAAAGCAGGACTAGCTCAGCCCACCTGCACTGGAGGAGCAGAAGTTTATGTGATGGTAGACAGTATGTTTGTGGAAGGTCTTGCCTTAGGAATAGTGCTACTGTTTGATGATGTGACAGGGGATGAGGTTTCCCAAGGAGTTTGTTGAAGTGAATGAAAAGTGAGCAGTATCAGAGAGACATTTCAGCCCATTTACATTTCATACACTAAGATGCAGAGCAGATGAGACTCTCATCATGTATCTTTGTGTTCTGCACATATGACATTTGTATTGGGTTGTAAGTGCACACCTGTAAGCTCTTTGGTATTAGGCTGCTGTGGTGTTAGGTGTGAATGCTAGTAATTACTTACCTCTGGCATTTCCTAATGACTTTTGAAAGAAGGGAGAACAGACCAAGTGTTTTGAGAAGTAGAGGACAAATGGGGAAAGGAGATTGAAAGCAGAAGTAAAGTTCCATTTGTAAATGAGATTTTTAGCTATGTGCAGTAGTCAGGAGGATCCACATTAAGTCTCTGAATTGAGAGTTTAGATAGTCTAAAGCTTCACAGATGTACTGACTTGAAAGGAATTACCTGGTGTCCACTGCAGATACTCTTTACTCAGTAGCAGTGTAAAGTCAGGAAAATGTAAAGTCAGTCCTTAATCTCTTAAGAAACAGGCCCATTCCTATTTTTCTGCATTCAGAGGAACGGAATAACATGAAAATCTAAAAGTTTAAAGAAAAAAATAAAAGGAAATCTCAACCATTCTATGCATACTGCAAAAATATATGGATGGGGTGAATTTTACAGCTGTCATTCTAAGATGTCAGTGAACAAAGAACGAGTGTTTGCACTGATTCCTTTTTGCTCCAGCTACAATGTGAAAGAAGATAAACTTTTCCATTATTAGATTTCCCTAGGGAAATCAAAGCAACAGGCATTCTTGAGATAAGTATGCAACCTGGTATATATAATCTTACATCTGAATATAGATGCAAATTGATGAATGAAGTAGGCAAACAGTGCTTTCCTGCTTCAGTAAGACTTGTTTAACATTTCTGCAAGTAGTGTTGCTCAAGACTGTATGACTGAGGTCTCTCTGCTACAAGCTCAGCTGTAGTTAGAAAACAGCAGCTTTGTTCTGATGGGTTGGGTCAGTGTCCTGAACCAGTGACAGAGATAATACATGAGGAGTGTGACTCAAAAAGGTTAATTTATGGACTTCCATTGATGTTTTTTCATAGGTCCTGCATTGCTGGATCATGTAGTTATACTGCAAATCTGTGTGGGTTATCTTGATACAGAATTAGGAATCCATCTTCACTTTGTAATTGCAATATACTTCTGCTGTTCATCAGAGCTGTTAGTCATATCCATCATCTTTGTGAATTTTAACAAAATGTTTGGTTTGTGTGCTCTTAACTCCACTGCACTGGGTGTGCTTTCCCACTGAGCGCAGGTCTCTGCAGGAGCTGGGGCACCACTTTGCCACTCAAACACAATCACTTGTGCTGGCTTGATCATAGTGCTGACTTTGGGCAGGTGCTGTATGTACACCTGAACAGACCATTTCTCTATGCTAAAGAGATTTATGCCTGATTAAGTACTTCAGTGCTCAAATGTTGACCCAGCTGATTCTTAAGGGTCTGTGTAAACATTATCTTTTAGGTTAATTGCTTAAGATCTATGTTTGAGGAGCTAAATTGCCTGAATTCTCTGCCTTTTGTACATGTTTAGCAGATACCTATATCTGTATGCTTGCCCTGAGAAAGGTCATTCATTATCCCATGGATAGTTCAGCTTAAAAATCTTATCTCCAGATGTTAAATCACGATGGGTTACATAATTTATTACCTGTATTACAGTATCCCCTGCAGGCAGCCCATGAGGATGCTCATTCTGTATAAAACTCCTGGTTAGCAGAGGTACCTGACCAGTAGAGCTTACTGTCTAATTAGATAAGACAAATGGAAAATATTATTATCCTCGTTAGACAGGGAGCTGCAGCAAAGTGAAACTAAGTGCCTTGCGTAGGTTGCACTGGGAGATGGTGAGAGAGCCATGAAGCAAACCCAAATTGTCTTAAATCTCAACTCAGTGCCTTCATCATCTTTCTGTGGTTCTGTCTGAACATATCTAGCAATCCTGTGCTTCAGTGACCTTTAAAAAGCACTTAGTCCATGTTTCCATTATAGTAATGACAATCCTGATTTATTTTATCATATGTATTTTGTCCAAATGAAAAATAAATATCCCAAAGCAAAATTATTTCTCAGTTTTTTGTTTTGTTGAAAATTATAATTGGCAGACTTAGCTGTTTTCCATGGGCAACACTGTAGGCTGTCCCAGCTGAGCTGATCAGCCTAATTGCAAGATTGCCTTCAGATAAATGTGAAACAGAACATTTAGAGAAGCTTCTGGAAAGGATCCGTGAACATGGTTTAGTGCATATGTTTTTGCAAATAGGGGTTTACTTTTGGTCCAGGAAAGCATAGGAATACTGGTGAAAAACAGTATGGGGCCCTATGTGAAGGAAAGATTTCAATCTCTATATGGTTGTTACAGCACACCTGTATAGATACCACATTTCCAGACACTTGAAACGTAAATAATAATCCGTATCCTAGAGGGAAATAAGATTCATAGGCAGTTCTTTATTTCACCCTCAGATTTTGTGGCACCTTTTTTTTTTTTTTTTTCCCTCCAATGATTTGATACCAAGAACACATTCTTCTGCTCTGGTTGGGATGCAGCATGGCCAATAATCCAGCCCAAAGAGGCAGAGGATGAGGGGATCCTTCTCCACACATTACTTAAAAAAGAATAAATTAGAAAGGGGAAAGGGGTGAAAAGACAAAATGTGGTTCCTCTCTAATTATCCAAAGCCAGCTGCCTTCTTATAGAGCACCAAGGCTGGATATGTTCCATCGCAGGATTAACAGAATTTTGTTAATTAACAAAATTTCTTAGAAACACCTACTTCTCCTTATTCTGATATGTCCTGATCTGTGGATAACTCTGGCTTTATTGTAGAAAAGCTGAAACAATGATTAATGAGAAAGGGAAGGAAAGTAATCATTAACAGGCAGTTCTGTGTGTTCAGTTTAATTTAAATTATAAGTTTGTGTTAATAAGCAAGTAGTTCATCACAGCTGCTGGAATGAATAAAATCAGAATTAAAACTTGATATCAGGTCAGGACCAGCTGTGGAATACACTGATGCCATATACATATCTGTGTGACTATACAGATATCAAAAGATTCTCATTTATGGAATAGTCCAAGGGGAAAATGAGTGCCCATGGTGTTTTGTACTGTGCTGTTGAGAGTTTTCTAAACTCCAGCCAGCTCATCTGTAAGTGAAACAGCCATAATAAAAATAAGGAAAGAGTTAATGAGTAGGAAGAAAAGGAAACTAAAAAACCCTACTGTTTTCAATAGTATCACTGGATCCAGAGAGCTGACAGTTGAAACTTCATTGGTGATGGGGAATTTATTTCAAAGCAACTAAATGGAAAGAAAAAGCCTGTAAATTACTTTATCTCAGTAATTTAATGCTACAGATCAAGCAGTCTATTCTGATTCCAGTTTAGCACGTGAGCTGGTGTTTTAGAGATCAGACTAGCAAAATCAGGAAAAGGCTGGCTGCAGCCACAGCAGCAAGCAATGCAGAGACCAGACAGATGCCATACATACAGCCTGACAGCATTATACATGATGTATATCACTTCTGTGTAGTGCTGTGCTCCATGTGAAATTCCACCTTGCTGCCTGCTTGGACTGTAAGGACTGACCACCGTTCTCCCCTAATTTGGTTGTCTGTATT
Organism: Poecile atricapillus; assembly: GCF_030490865.1. NCBI lineage: Eukaryota > Metazoa > Chordata > Aves > Passeriformes > Paridae > Poecile > Poecile atricapillus. The sequence continues at coordinate 135,812,906 of NC_081249.1, read as the reverse complement.
ATGAAGGATCTACTCCTCTTGGTGTTCCAGTTTTCAGTTTCTTCCACTTGACTGGCACTGAAACTCGTGAGGGGATGGAACCTCTCTGAGTCCTCCCCTTCCTCCCTTCTTTTCTTCAGCTCTGGGAGCACTTAATCAAAGGATCTGGGAACTGAGGAGAGAAATAATGAAGTTTCCTTCCCTCCTTGTTTTAGCCTTGACTCTAGGGTCAGTGTGTAGGAAGGGCTTACCTCATAGGGTGTATTTAATTTTCTGATACAGACTGATGCAATACCACTAATGCCTGATGTACTCTGAGTTACAGAATCACACAATATTGAATTGGAAGGGACCCATAAGAATCACTGAGTCGTACTACCTTCTCCTTGCAGGACTACCTAACTAAACTAAACCATACAACTAAGAGTGTCATCCACAAACTCCTTGAACTCTGACCAGCTTGGAGCCCCTCTTCCCTGGAGAGCCTGTTAGGTCAAGGAAGAACATTTTCCGAATGTCCCCATTTCTTTTTGTAGATCCAAGACACTGTAAGAAGTGAATTAGATGTGAATTAGATGGCCATCATACAGTGTGGCAGCACCACCAGGGGAGCTGTACTAATTTAGATCAGCTGAAGGTTTAATCTCTTTGTCTCAATGGCTTTGAGTGTTTGAGTTCCTAACTCCTTGATGGTTAAAGTCTATTAGCAATATCAGCTTCTCTGACAGTCTGTGCAGGCTCAGGTTCTCCTGACACTACAAAGTGTCCCTTCTCCCATCTTATGTCTCAGCATTCAGCCTACTCTCATGTGCCAGAGGTTCTACAAAAGAAGCCTGGCTCTGAGCCATTTCCAGATCCAGACCTAGGATCACCTGCAAGAGCTGAAAGACAACAGAATTACTCCCATTTTGAAAGTAAATGACAGATAACCTGCATGTTCCTTGCCAGCCCAGATATTCATGTCACTTTTTAGCATAACATTTGCTATTTTCTTTCCCTAATAATAAGATTATCTCCTCAGATAGAAAGCAATAGTTTTAGTAAAGCAGCATGTGTGGTTTTTTCTCCAGTCATTCTTTTGTTATTTTTAACCACCTTAGTAATGCAACCTAAATTGAAGAGCAACATTGACTTCTTTCTCTATAAGGAGTAGAATTACCTGAACCTCAGAAAAATGTAACTCAGGAGGTAAAGAAATGGAGGCTAGTTTATGTAAATCACTGATGCCACACAAGGTACAGCCAGAGTTAATTTCGTGTTACAGATATTTCAGACCCTCAGTATTACCAGCTAAAAGGCAGAATTAGGTAGGCCACACTGTCTGCTTCTTCATTTTTTAAGCTACTGCAAGACTGACATACGTGCATCACATGCTTCTGCTTCTGTGTAGCACATTTGAGAACCCCAAACTGGGGGTAAAACCAGCAGGAGAATTTAAATACAGACAAAATACTCTACCATGTCCTTTATATTTTCTCCTTATCCATCTTCTCACTACCTCCGTACCTTACATACACATCACAGTTTCTAGGCACTGTTTTGACACTCCTAGAAATAAAAACATTGCATGGCATTATCATAAATGGAGTAGGCTGGATTAAACCCAAGCCAGAGCCTTTTAGTTGTATTGACTTTATCCTTTACCTGTGTTAGGTGGACTCTTAACTGCTTTGTCATGAGTGGAGTGGCACAGGCACTTGCAAGAGCTACTCTGATGTTTTATTTTATTCTTCAGCCACTCATACGTCACAAGTAAGATGCGTTTCTCTGCTGACTAATATAAAATCACACCAGATCATGTCACACTTTTGCATTATGTTTGCAGAAGAAATGAAGCAACCCTTATAAAAGTCAGAGGCCAGCAAGGCCTTTTTAAGTTCTCAGGAATCTGTGGTCTAATCTGTGGTCTGCTAAAGGGCCTACCCCCACCCTCTGTTGTGATAGGAGAGTGACACCTGGCTAATATTTGATGACACTTCATTGATTTTGAGTCAGTTTTCGTAGGATATGAAAAAAAAAAAAACTAGGACACCATAAAATACCACTTAAAATCCTTTGATGCATAGTATGGGAATATTAGGTCTCTCAACTTTCACTCACTAATGCAGTAAGACTGAATGATTCCAACTGAAAGTAGTAATGAGACTAAAATGAAACACTGTTAATGTGGTAAGGCTGCATATGTTGTATATTTTCCCAGAAATAATTACTGCAGATTTCTTGAGCTTTATTGATCAGCAGGAGGTTTTGCACATTCATAAAGTATATAGTCCAAACATAAACAGAGCTGTACTATATATCCAGCAGGCATAAAACATGCAAGGCTTTGTCACAATCAGAATGAATTAGCCATTAAGGCTTTCAGAGAATAATAGCTGATGAACCAAATTTAGATACATGACGTTTTCATAATGGAGTTTCGGTTTGTAAGTTTGCTCATATACATTACTGCCTTTTTACAGTTTATGAGCAAACTTATCATTTTTATGCTGAAAAAAATGATGGTGAGACTAAAGAGATTTACTTACAAGGAAGTACTTAAAGAGCTAAATAAGCACAACATGGGAGAGAGAGGGCTCAGATGGGACATAAATCTACAAATGTTCAAGGAATATAAATGCTGTGGACAGAAAGGAAGCATTTGTGGTGCTGCAAAGGGTGGTAAGTGGGAGCAAGCGTGTGGCACTAATGAAAGGAGCGTTCAGACCAAGCGTCAGCAAAACCTTTGGTACTGGGATGTGTAATCAGAATCTACTGTGATAGAAATCGGTAGAAACAAACTGCCCTTTCCCTTTCACTCTGAAGTTCATGTAGTAGGTTAATACACTGGGATTTTGTTGACTGTGATTCCAGTTATTGTTGCAGTCTGGGCACTATCCTGTCATTTCTTGTTCGCTGCTCTGTCTTTTTCTGTACAAGTCTTCCAGGCTGCAGAGGAAGTCACTTCTAAGTACAATTCCCATTGCACTTTCTCTTCTGTTCTCCTCTCCTTGCTCAGTACCTCGGAAAAGAAAATCAAAGGAAATTAAAAAAAAAAAAAAAAAAAAAAAAAAAAAAAAAAAAAAAGAGAATCTTTCATAATCTTCCTACTCCCTATTAATATATCAGATCAAGATGCCTTCAGGGAATTATGTTAAATCAAACTTCTTGTGAGAACTAGTGATACATTGAACACTTTTGCTTTCAAAAGTGGAAGAAAGTTTCATAGGGGTTTTTTTGAGTGCTGACAAAATCTGTACCATATGAGTTTTTATTCTGTAAAAGTCAAGTACCAATATGTTATTAAAAAGCTATTCTAGGAAATCTGAAAATGCCTGAGGATGAACTTCGTATTTCTCTGATTAGAAAGCCAGATCCAACAATGGCAAAAGTAAAGGACCTTTATAAAGAGTTTGTGGTTCTCCAGTACCTGGACTTTTTTTTTTTTCAGTATCTCGGTGGCAATTCTGGCATTGATTCAGACCTTGTTTTAGGTGGCTTGAATTTTTCCAAAGTGTGGAATATGAAGTATATTTGGCAATAGTTTATAGCATTCAGAGCCTCTGACAGTCTTACCCCTTTTGGTAACATCAAAGTTTGTTGATGCATCTGTCATAATTAGGTTGGGTATGGAGATGTTACACTTCTGCAGGAACAGAAAAGATTTTAACAATGCCAACCATAGGAATGAGACATCATCACTCAATCCATTAAATAATGCTAAAATATAAGTAATATAATCCATTATAAAATAATAGAAAAATTAAAAAGCATATTAAATTTGAGGAAAACTTTAATTTTTCAAGCAGCATGGTAAAGTGTGCCTCCTGTAAAATACATTAAGTTCTTCTGAGTTTAAAATGGAGCTCTGTGAATTTCTAGGTGTCCTGGTTTCAGCAGGGATAGAGCTCATTTTCTTTCCATGACAGTAGGTAAAGGTTTGACATAATTTATTCAGAAAGGACAGATACTATGTACACCTTCAGTATTAAATATAGGATGAGAAGAGAAGGGAAGGATGTGTGCAGGATATGAGGTTATCTTTGACAGTATTTCTGTTCATATCAAATTACAATCTAAAAATCAAGCAGAGATCTTTCAAATGTACTTTTGTCTCAAATCAAAGTAAAATGATAAATGTAGTTATTGCGTCTTTGTGGACCATACCAAGCCCCACATTCCTTTACATTTCTTGACATGTACAAGCAATGACACCTTCTTCTAGGATAAGAAAAGGCTAAAGTGCTTGACCCAATTTAAAGCTCCCCAGTAGAAGAGACACGTGAATACCAGAAGGGAAGGGATCTAGTGGAGAGACACTGTGGCGATTGTGGGGCACATAATGTGAAAGGACAGACTGAGAGAGCTGGGTTTGTTATGTCTTAAGAAATTAAAGCAGGGACGATATTTTATTCATGTCTTCAATTACCTTGTAGTACAGTATAAGGAAAATAGAGCTTTTGGAAGGATTCACAGGGATTGTACAAGAGATAACAGGCACAGATTAAAGCCAAAGGAAATTCCAATTAGAGATGCAAAATATTTTTGTTATTTTTCTTATCACAAATATAGTCAAGTATTGGAAAAAGGTATCCAGTGAGGCTGTGGGTGATTGTCCATCTTCATCCTTGGAGATGCTCCTAAGATGACTGGGCACAGCTCTGTACAGCTTCCTGTAGAGGACTGTGCTTTTAGGAAGGGCTCGAACCAGGCAGTATCCAGAGGTCACTGGCAACCTCTGTGTTTCTGTGATTCTAAGAGGCTCTGTCTTCTGGCAGCCAGAGCTGGTTCGTTCTTGAGCACCAAGGTTATAGATGTAAACATTAGGACCAGGCAGACCAATTAATAATCCTTCCAGGATATGTAGACCAACTATTTTATCCCAAAGAATGTCTGTAATTTCTTATACTGGGGTGTGTGTGTTTGTTAGGAAGTGAAATGTAACACTGAAATTAAAGATGATCAGAAATTGGTAATCCAGCCTCCCTAAAAGGCAAAACGCGTGTATCGTTTGTATCATCACTGTAACAAACTTGAAGTTTGTAACATTTTACAGAGGAAGGATTGTCCGTAAATTTTCCTTTTTTTTTCCTCTTCATCCTGGGAGCTGGTGTAGGTGGAGGGCGGTTACTTTGCTGGAGCATTGTCCAGGAACAACCTCCCTGCTCATGTGTTGTACTTCATAGTGTCTATCAGAAAAGAAGCCAACTATCTACCTTGCAGTCAGTTTAAATGTGATGGGAAACAGCACAGACTGTCTGTTGAAGTTATTTGTTCAGTTTCTTAGGAAGGTTATTCTAATTTGTATGCATTTTGGTGTAAGCAATATATTTGCTAGGCCATGAACTTAAAACTTTTTCTGGAATGTATCACTGTTCAAAAGAAACAGCTGGCTCTCAGGTCTTCCTACTGTTTTCATGTTTGTTGAAGAGGATTTGAATTATTCTTTGCAAGAAGCTTCTGTCTCCTGCCATGAGCTAAGTTGAGAAACAGGTCTGGCACACTGAGATCCTACTGTCCCATTCTGAGACAGCCTCCCATCAAACTAAAAGCATTACTTCAGCAAGCAGTGGAAACACAGCAGTCTAGAGTTTGCCATCAGTTATATCACATTTAGTCTCACAGCAAAATGTTAGTAGGCTAACAAGACAACCACACCTTGGTTTTCATTGTATTGGGTCACTTTTGTCTTTGGGAGACTTAGAGAAGATCAGGTACTCCTGACATGAAGAGGTGGGCAATTTGAGCAACATGATCCCTCTATTGAGAAGATTTGGGAGGGAGAGGCAGTGGGAAAGCAGATGACCCAATCCTGTGTATTAGTGTGTGATGTCAGTCATCATGCAGTGAGGCAAGTGTCTGTAGCATCTGAGAAACCAGAGAATCCTATATGGGAGGGAAATACAATTAACTTGTTGTTCTCTGCTGTGTGAGCAGCAATGGAAATGTGCTTTAAGTGATGTACACAGGGTACAGTTCTTGATTCTCCAGTTTGTATCAAGAGCCTGAATGAACAAAACTGGAAGTAGTAAGTCAAAAGCCTGGTACAGACCCAGTGGGGATGGAGTTGAAAGTTGAGACCTCCTCTCCTCTAGCAGACTTTTCTTTCTGATAGCAGGTGGGTGGTTCATATCCATGACGTAGGTTTGGTAGCAGCTGCATACTTACTTTTCCATACACCTTTAATGAGAATCTGTGGGAAAGTCAAAGGCTTTGTAGAATATAAAGGTAGCTGCTGAGAAACTGGCCTTAGTTTTCTTAGGGGTTGGAAATCAGCATTGGTAGACAGAAGGGTGTTACCTCACCTCCCTCCTCATAAAAGCTTCTGTGGGGTTATTTCAGGTATAGTTTATGAAAAGCTGAGCACTAGGGACCTCTCCACTGAACCTCTGCTGGGTTGCATCCCACTGTTTGACAAGTAGTATGGTAAAGCATTTCTCTGTACAAGGTCAGATTAATCTTTTTTTATGGAGTTTCACATGAATGCTTTGCTTTGGGATTGTTGTTTCTCCATGCATAAATCTTTATTATACCAATAGCCTACAGCCCCAGTGAACCAAACAAAACTCAATTTTATTTTTCTCGGTATTTATCACCACAGTGAGAGAACTCAATTGAAAAGCAGCCGTGAGAGTTTCCAGCAGGTGTGGTGGGGGTTTAGGTGCTGTGAGCCTTCAGTGAGTTCATGTTTCTTCCTTCTAAATTTGAATGGTATATGCCAAGTTGAGTCTGGCCCTGTATTGGGCATCATTCCCTTTGGGATGATAGAGAGCGTGGAACTGAAAATGACCTGTTATTGGAAGGTGCTGTGGACTAGAGGAGCAGGTTGTGCATGTGTCTGTGCTTGCACTTTGGTGATTCACGGGATGTGCTGCAGTGTGCAGGCCTTGCTTTGCAGCCAGCACAGGCTGAAGCCTCCACTGCTCCTTTCCAAGGTGCTGCTTTGGGTTTAGGTGCAGCGCTTCTTTAGAAGGGGGATGACAGATGAGTTGACATGCAAGTGCTTGTAGGTTTGACCAGGTGATGAGCGTGAAGCCTCCATATTGGGGTTGCATTGTGTAAGATATCACTTAATTAACATTTTAAATAAAAGGCACAGCACAGGTCTCTACTGTCTGCACACATGGGGATTCCTAATACTTGTTAGTTTTCTGTGACATAGCCCTGTGTTTCCAAATGTAAAAAATATGGAATTAGATACTTTATATGAAACCAAAATATTTTTCTATGGAGTTAAAGGATAATCATTATCTAGGTTTTGACTTTTTGAACAATGTACATTAGTTTTGGTTCACTATGTGGCTTCCAAGATTTGCATTGCATGAAACCAAATTCCCAACTTGAAGAACCCTCTCAGTCTATGTAGGGAAAGACTTAGACATGATACATAACCATCACTGAGAGGATTTTTATTCTGATCTTTCCTAAATTTTGAGTGCTTGACTCCACAATTTTAGCATCTTTTCTGATGTCAGTGTCATGCTTATTTCTCTAGTATGAGCTGAGGAAGGCAGGAGCACCGTCAGGATCTTGCCAGAAGGTCCAGCCTCCTTCAGCTGGTGAACACAATGCAAGACCAGCTCACTGCCCCAGTCTGAAGCTGATAGCTTTTAGCAGAGTTGGTGTTGCAGGAGAAAATACTCTTTAGATGTGAAATTTCACTTCATTTGTTGCCAATTAAGATGAAATTTTAATTACTGATGCTAGTATTGAGAAATAATGACATACTTGGGAAAACACCTCAGCCTCCCTCCAGATACCTTTCCTCTCCCCTTGCCAGTCTCCAGTCCATTCCCTGCACATTATACTCTGTCAAGGGGTCAGTGCAGAATGTCTTTCTTTTATGGCCACTCTTTATTTCTTGCTCTTTTTTTTTTCCATGGCTCCAGCCACCAGCCTCTCAAAGACCTCATTCTTCCTGGATATTCATGTACACAAGTGTCCCCTGTCCCCTCTGTTTCCTGCCTGCATTGTCTGCTGCTTGTATTAACAGTTTTTCTAAAACTTATAGCCAGATCAAATCCTAAGCCAAACCATTCCCCATCTGCTGTTAAAAATGTACTTACTTGAGTTAGCCTTTCTCCTACAGTCACTTGTGGCTTCATCTATACTCTCTCCATGCTGCTGTGTGCAGAGAAGGGAGGAAAAGCTTTCTGGAGAGCACAGGAAAAACAGACCCCTAAGTTTTATTCCAGTTCCTGGACATACCCCCTGTTCCAGGTCATGTCCTTTGAAGTGGGGTTGGAGGTTATTGGCTTTGGGGAGATGGCAGAAAGGCACCACAGGAGCAGAAAAGATCTGCGGGATACTTTATGGGTTGTCTGGTCGTGGGTGTATGTATGATTTGCAGGTTTTAGCTGTTGAGTCCTCTCATCTCTATGATGTGTGAAATGCAGTCTCTTGAAAGCTAATAACTTTCCCACAAACATCCACTCGTAGCTGGGTAAGACAAAAGGCTGAAATTTCTGTGCTTGAAATGGAGCTGCACAGTGTCAGATCTCTGCTCTAAAAATTGCAGTATGAGAGGATTCAAATTAAAGCACCAGAAATTTAACCTGGGAAAAATAGCATACTTTGCCCTGCTTCATTCTTAGAAGTAATTGGAGTGCTATTTTTGACATTCTTCCAGAAGCTTTTATCCTTTCGACAGAAACCAGCACAAAATATATCAGCACAGATAATTAAGGTTTGGCAAAATGATAAGCTGTTGAAACTGAGGTCCTGTGGCAGGAAATGCTGATCACTGTATATAATGGGTAACAAAGAGTCTTTCTCCTTTGTTCTAGAGATTGTCTCATGCAATCCTGTCTATGCTAGGGAATTTTACAGGGAGAAAATGGTGTTCACATGCACATTTTGAAAAAAATGATGCTTTTATGGATGAGCAAAGAAGTATTCTACAGCCAAATAGATATAAAAAATGTCTGTGCATCTTTGCAAAGAGGGATCTGCTTTGTCCTGTTTTAGTTAATGCTATGCAGCAGCTTAAAATTGTAAAAAGTAAGCAAGCTGCACCAAGACAGCTTTGCAAAGCCATACAGAAGGTCAGTGTTGGATGGTAATGATATGGAAATCAGCTTGGATCACAGGCATAAATGAGGTCTGTGATTCAAAACTGGGCAGTAATAGGATCCAGTATTAGGGTCAGGCAGGTATAAAAATACTGGTGATGGAAATTTGAAAATAAATAATTTAAGATTCATGGGGCAAAATGCAATGACTTCTGTAGACACAGTAATTGTACCAGGGAAGAAAAGTATTTTTCCCTTCATGACTTTTTGCCCTTCATTCAGTCACATAAATCCATGGGTTCAAAGGTTTGGTTTTGGCTTACCAGGCAGTGCAGAAATTCTGATAAAGGCTTAGTAGCTATTAAACTTTTATAGGATTGTAGCCTTGTGGTTGAAGAGACAGTAACTGCATTTTTCTCTTGGGGATGGGATTCCAATTAAGTCAGTGTTGCTCAGTATTAGAATTCCAGCCTTATAGGTTGCTAAGTGTGTGAATTTTTTGTTACAGGGAGCTGGACCTTTGCCTCAGCCTAAAAAGTTTCCAAAATTACTCTCTCCTTTACCTGTCTATGCAAAACTCAGTTACATTTAATGCTCTGATAGCGCAAGTGCTGTTTTGATGCTGCTGCAGACCCATCCATCATGGTAACAAAATGCAGAGGATGTGGTTTTCCAGAAATATTTGGCATTGCCAGCAGTTCCTCTCACTGAAGTCAATCAGAGCAGAGAGCTTTAGAGAATCTATCTGAGATCCCTGTTTTAAAAGATTTTTATCCAGTCCTTTGAGCTTTTGACTCCTGGGTTTTAGGCAGTTCCATGGCTTATGAGAAGAAAGAGAGGTTGCCCAACTTTGCTTTGATGTCTTCAGTGCAAATCAGCCCTTTTCAACTCAAACTCATGGGTGATCCGTGTAGCTCCCTGAAACTGCTCATAAAGCTAACTTGGTACACCTTTCACTTCCCCCTTGATCCCACAATTACCCTTGAAAGGAACTATGACTTTATGATTTATAGCCCAGGCTGCCTATTCTTGCCATGGGAAGTTAAGCTGTGGATTTCATGGATATCGTTGGATATCATCACTAATATCCAGCGGGGGAAAAAAGGAAGAAAACTTAGCATGGGAAGATTCCTCAAGGTTTGCTGTCAAAGAGAGCACTGGTTTGCTCTTGGTGAGGTTGTAGGCTGTTCTACTGGAACCAGTGCTATAAATGAGCCATGCCTATGCCCAGGCACTGGTGTTTCCTGACTAGTCCTTCACCTGCTTTTTCAGTTGCAGCATCTTTGTATCCTGCTGCCTGTATGACTCCCACTCCCCATTCTGCATGATCTGCTGAATGTTCTTGCTATGCATCCAGAAAAAGCTGAAATATATGTTGATGGCTTTTGCTTTTGTTTTATCCCCTGTCCTTTTCTTCTCTTGACAGTTCTTTATCATGCTGTTAATTATATTTCTGTTGGAGCTCACTGTTGTGATTCTGTTCTTCGTCTACACCGACAAGGTAAGTCAAATTCTTCATTTTTCTTTCCCCTTCAGCAAATTTATATGCCCCTTTTCCATATAAATAAATCATGAAGCACTTGGCTTGGTATGCACATCATGTTTCTGTCTTCCTTGAGACACTCCTCTCAGAAGGAGCTCTCTCAGAATGCATAAGCAGCCTGGCAGGACTGGGCTGTCTTGCTTGCTCAAGTGTACAACTCAAGGTCACAGATACTGCCAAGTGCATCTGTCATTAACAAAAAAACCAAAAAACAAAAAAGCCCACAAACAAACACCAAACACCAAAATACCCCACAAAACAAGCAAAGAAGCTGAAAACCTTACTGGGAGCATGTAGGAAGAAATACCCATCAAAGTGTGTATAGTTTTTAAAACTATATTTATGGTTTAAGAACCACATTGATATTGTTAAAAAGGAAATGTCCTCAGCACAGGCAAAGACATAAAATTCATTATCTTTCCACGTTGCTCCTTGCAGCACATGTGTACTTAGAGCCTAGTGGAAAGCCAGGGTAAATGTATTAAAGTTCAATAAACACAGATTTTGTTTGTGCTTTTACATTTTACTTATGTTTGGCCATTGTTCCTTCAGTTGCATGGGCAATATTGACTATCTGAATTATCTTTATCCTTAAAATATTTTTTCTTTTAAAAAAACTTACATGAATAAATCCAAAACAGGGGCATAATTGTGACACCTGCTTATTTAATCAAAATCGAAAGTCCCTTACAACTGAAGACTAAGGGAACTTGAGAATCACAGGAAAAGGGGCAAAATTTTACCATAAATTGACATTTCATCAGGTACATGAGTGATAAACACTTTCTTCTGAAATGGGAAGGCAATAGCAAAAAAAAAACAACAAAACAACACTGTGTTCATTAATAAATATTATTTAATAGTATTATATTAGTGATACAGGTGATTATATATTAGTCATATAAGTGAGTGATTGTCAGGTGCATTTCTGAAGGACTTCAAATAGCTAGGTTCTATAGCATTTTGTAGCTGGAACATGGAATTAACCTGCCAGGTAATTACAATAGAAGGGACAATTTAAAATTACTTGTATGCATTATTGGATTCTGAATTATTTGTCAGCTCTTGGCAGAAAGATCTACACATCATATAGGAGTGAAGGCATCTACTTAATATGCAATGGGCCTCCAAAACCCAAACACAACACTTGGTTATATTTAGAAGGAAAATGAGTTAGAAGATATTATCATGTATAACAGACTTGCCTCACTGTGAATAAAATGTTGAGTTTTGGTTACAAAAATTATTAGAAGTGCGAGAAAGGAGGAAAAGACCTGTCATGAAGAAGGATTAAGGAGACAACGTAGATTCAGTTTTGGAAAGGAAAGAGATCCTCTGCTTAGGAGATCTTAGAAAGAGTATCTATAGTAGTTTTAAAATAATGACAGAACTAAAATAAAGACCTGTCCACAGAAGAAATATACAAAAATGTTTCAGAGTAGGTTAATAAAATAAATGTTTCTTATGTTCCAAGTCATCATCTTGATGACAGTAGAACTACTGTTGGCTTGTGTTGAGGCTGATAGATCAGTAAATGTATGGGTATGGAGGAAAAAAAAGAAACCAATGAATTATTGTTATTCATAAGGCAGTCAGTGCTGTTAGGTTGACAGGTGTGTCACAGAGAATGTTCGTCCTCACTCTTCAGAGGTAAAAACAGTGGAAAAGGATCAGAAAGGATTCCCTCCCTCCTTCAGCCTGTTGGTTTGCAGTGTTTTTTATTGATTCTTAATAAAGAGATCAGGAAATTAACTTTCCTCTGACTCACATACTGCAGGAGGTAATACCCTGCAGTTGTCTGTAAGATCAAAACAGTCTAAAATACGGGCTCCAGTTCAAGTGCAGTTTTACTGAGTTAACAAATTGCTGTAGTCTGGGTATTGCAGATGATCAAATTTGAAGCTCTTAATGTTCCTGTATGACTTTAAATCTTATACTGAGGAAATCAATAGTTTCTGTTACACTTGCAGTCCTGCCTACTGCAGAATAAATAAACCAGAGCAGCCTAAAACTAACATTTTCATACAGCATGTTTAAAGTTTTTGTGCTGACTTTCCTGATGTGAAAAACAATATTGCCATGTGTATAGGGAGGTAGCGAATCCAGACAAGTCCACCACAGTAATTCATTTAATGTAGATCCTTGGAAAATCAGTGAAGGAACATTCTACACTGACACTTGTCCAACAGAAGAAAACAAGGTTAGTTTTGTATGCAGGAGAAAAGAACTCTGCATATTATCACTTTGAGCAATACCAGCCACAGGGTGGGTGTGCATCCATGTGTATGTGGACACAGTGCCTGGGCTCCCAGGCAGTGAAGCAGTCTCTCTGTATCCAGTGCTGGGACTGTTGCTTTAGTGCTGTGTTAGTTACTAAAAATCATCATGGCAAAAGCTCTTTACAGCCATTCACAGATAGTTTTTTGGCACAGGGCTTTTATTCACTTGCTGTGGAAGGGAGTGCAGCTATGGAAGTGAACTTGGACTTGCAACAGCCTCAACTGACCTGTTCTCTTTCATCAGCTTGGGTGAAGGCCAAAAATTGCCTCTGCCTCTTTCTAGTGACTTGGTCTTTCCTGAGTTTAAGCAGCCAGCATGAACTTATGCCTTAGGATGTCACCTTCCCTTCCCTTCCCTTCCCTTCCCTTCCCTTCCCTTCCCTTCCCTTCCCTTCCCTTCCCTTCCCTTCCCTTCCCTTCCCTTCCCTTCCCTTCCCTTCCCTTCCCTTCCCTTCCCTTCCCTTCCCTTCCCTTCCCTTCCCTTCCCTTCCCTTCCCTTCCCTTCCCTTCCCTTCCCTTCCCTTCCCTTCCCTTCCCTTCCCTTCCCTTCCCTTCCCTTCCCTTCCCTCATCTTGATCTCATGAGATAAATGCTGTCCTGAAGTTCAAAACTCTTTCTCTGAGCTGGCTGTCCAGTGTGATATTATGAGGAGAGGGAAAAAGCTCAGGAATCCACAGTCTAGGAAGGAAAAGGGGCACTGCCTTGTCTCTTGGAACTGCACTGTAGATCTCCTTGGCAGGGCCTGAGCTCACACCTTGTTCACTATTCCTGCAACTGTCCTGACTAGTTGTGTTGCAAAATATGAATCTTGTGACTTCTGCAGAAGTGACTATGGGCTGTGATTGAATGCATTCCTGTAGGATGGTTGTCCAGAAAAACCTGTAGCCCTTTTATTTTGTTCTGGCTGTTCCCAAAAGCACCAGAGGGACTGCTGGTTCAGGCTGTCTTCAGTTCAGTGTGAGCACCTGGAAACTCCTGTTAGCATTTGCACATGAAAGTTCCTAAAGGGTGGCTTTTAATTTTTTAGGACAGAAGTACCAGCCCAAGAGATTGGGTATTGAATGGAGTTGGTGTGATTATGAGAACTAAGGTTGTTATCACTCTGAGTGAAGTATTTTTTCAGGCTACATTTATGGCCCTGCTTTGAAGCAGTCCATGTCCAGTGACATTTCTAGAGTCATGTGGATAGTTATGTGCATGGCTACCTATTTGTAGGCAGAATATTCTCTTTAGTATGTTTTATTTTGATTCCATCAGAGAAAGCATTTGGCATTTTTATATGTTTGACATTTCTATATGAAGCTCTCTGTACATTTATAATAGATCCACAGAGTACTGAGAGGGTTAACCTTCATTTTATTGTGATAAGGAGAAAGCAGCAAAGCCCTATCCTGTCAGAGGCTAGATACTCATATTTCTCAACACCAGATTGGATCCTGCTAGAATGTAAACTATGCTAATAAAATGCACAGTCTTGTACCAGTTCTAACTTGTATAATCCGCCTGGTTTTAGCATCCGTATTTATTTTTACTGTGATGATTCTCCTGGAAGCATAGAAAAAGAAAAGTCCACATTTACTTTTTTTGCAGCTGTAATAGGTGATTTTTATTTTTTTTTGGTAGGTGTCTGCATTTTATATGATTTACAGACAGAGCTATGTAGTGCCCACAAATTGAAGAACATAACTAAAGCACCATAATGTGGGGCTGGTTTTTGGTTTGGGGGGAGTGTGTGTTGTTGTGTTTGGTGGGAGAAGGGGGAGGCTTAAGTTATTGGGTTTTTGTTTGATTTTTCTTATTTTTAAATGTCAAACATAACATGCAACATAAGTAACATAAGCCAGGGAAGAACAAAAGCACTGAAGAATCACTGACTATGATATTTGATTATAGGAGCAGTTACTGCTACTGGAATTTGAAGTTAAGATGAGAATTTTCAATAAAGATTAGGCCATTAACTCACTTGGGTCCCTGTGAAAATTACAGCCTAAATTCCATGCCTGCTTAGCTGTGTTGAAAATGGCCCTCAGAATAGCCCACAGAGGATTGAAGAATAATGGCTACTTCTGTTTTTTTATGAAATGTGTGAAAATGTTCTTGTTTTCCATGCTGCTTCAATATAGATTTTGCTGGTATCTTATAAAAAAATACATATTCTGTAGATTGATGCATTTCTTGCTTTGTTTCTGAAAAGAAATTGAAAATTGTTTTAATTTCGGATTGATATTTTGCCTCATCCCATACAAAGACAGCAGGTTGAAATTTAATGGATATATTTTCAAATATAGCTCAGTCCTCACAACCTCTTACACATTTGGCTTTAGAAAATGGAAAAACTGAATCTCTTCCACCTGCTGCACTCATGTGCAGTTGCTCATAGAAATGATCTGATCCTGCTGAGCTGCTCGCTGGTGTGAGGGAGGAATTCACAAAAAAATGATGGAATTATTCATATAGAAAGTTTAGTTCAAGGCTACCACAGAAACTTGTTCTCATTGAGTTTCTGTCAAGAGAGTTTAAAAGTTTTCCATGTTTGCCTTTGACAGTGCAGAAGAAATGTCTCCTCAGGTAATGAAGTGCCTCATGTTCCCAGTCAGCACAGCCCACAGGGCTGTCCAAAACGCTCACACAGGGCATGTTAACGTTGCTGAAAGTGGAGAAATGGAGCCTAAAGTGAAGAGACAAGATCACCCAAACTGTATGAAGAGATGATCTTAAGTTGTAGGAAAACAGGCTGTGGAAAATTCTGCAAAACTGGCAGAGTGGTCACCGCACCACTTTTCAGTCAGATGGCCCTTTCCTAGCAATGTTCCTCCATCAGGTTTGACTTTGCCTACACCATCCCCTTCTTACTGCTGGAACCCTTGAGTCGTGGTAGAATTATTACAGGAAGGTGCCTGTATCCTCCTTCACCACCGTGAACAGGGCTGTTCCTGCTGCTGTGCAGGACTGGGATAATTTCAGAACAGAATCGTGTGGATAGTGTGTGCACTTGTCAGCATGCAGAGAAGGCTCTCCAGAGGACATGGGCAATTTGAATTCTCTCTGGTATTTCTGTGACAGTGTGCAAGTCCTAGCATATGTATGCAATGGTTTCTGAGTAGCCTGCATGTTATTGCTTTATTTTCCAGCTAAAGTTCCATTTGGTTTGTTTGTAAAAGACTTTTAAAATTATCACGTTCACCAATCAAGCAGTTCCTGCCATATACCTGCTCTCTGGCAGTGTTCTGGAATTTGGGTTTTGCAGTGAGTGCTGATGTAGATAAAAGCTGTTTCTCAGGATTAACACGAGTAGCAGTGAAGGCAGATGTTGAAGAATCTATAGATTGCCTCCTGGATGGTGATGCACTGCAATTACTGCTCTGTGAGTTGGATATTTTAGATCTGGTCAAGTATTTTATTTCTCTAATGCAAAACAATGTTATATAAATGGTGGTATAAAATAAGAAAAGACGGAAGTGTCTCTGTGGTTTATTTTACTTGGTAATAAGCTTAATTTTAACTAGTTTATTAGCATTTCAGTACTGGTGTCCCACAATAGGGAGTTGCAGAAATTTCATCAAAAGAATTTAATTATAGCCAATTCACTTTGGCTTATTTTCAGCAAAGAATTCAGGCATAGGTTTAAATCTCTCCCTGTTCAGCACATAACCTAAGTGCATGCTTAAACCCATGTGACTGATTTAATCATATGCTCAAGTCTTGTTAAAGTTGATCTACACCTTATGGGTCTTTAAAAGAAATATTGCTAGGAAAACACTAATGACAGCGAAGAATTCTGGAGTGTGTAAAGAGGCATCACATATTTCATTCCATAGGGAATTTAGTGAAAAATAATGAATGTATGCTTTAAAGCATGATTGGTTAGCTTTTTCCATTTATTCTGAACAGCTTTTCATTTAGTATCTTGAACTCCAACACATCTCTTTAACCTTTTTTAGGCAGGAGGAGATGAGGGCCATGGAATCTATTCATCTGTGCAACTGAAAAAAACAGGCATACCAAAGGAAATCCCAGTAGTTTCACTAATTCATTTGTCTAAGTAGGATTTCACTGAAAATGCACTTCCAAAATGTTATTAACAGGCTTGTAGAAGGATAGCACAGTATTGATGAAAAGAATTAAGTGCATGCTCAGAAATAGGTGTATTTAGGAACAATAGCAGCAGATAAAATGCATTAGGGCTCCCCACTGGGAACTCTCGATCAATGGTTGATCAAGGCCTAATTGATTCCTTGAATAAAATGTTAGCAGGGGAATGGGTGCAGGGAAAGGAAAATCAAACTCTCCTAAATTAAGCTCCATGCCTAACACAAATACCCTTTGTAAAGATCAGATAATGCAGCAGCCTGCCAGCTCTTCATGCCTCCTGTCTTGCTACTTTGGCTGAGTTCAAAAATAATGATGAAGGTGGGTGTCTCATCCTCGGCAGTATGGATTTTTGCTCATATTGCAGTAAGTTCAGTATTTTCCATAGTGTCCCACTGCACAGGAATAGTGCTTTTTTCTCCGGAGAAATCTAGTTCTACCCTCCACCCTGGCTAACTGGGATATTAATTCCCCTATCTGTACGGATGAATTGGACACAGCTGACGCTGCCATTGTGCCTGGACTAAAGGTAGCCTTATCTATCTTTTATTTCCTGACATCACTAAATCCGTCTAAGGGTTTCCTGATAAATATTTGGTAATGTATCAGTCTACAGCAGGAAGAGATGTAATTGGGCCTCCTTCTTGCTAGTTTGCAATCTCTTATTACAGGTTAACTCATCATCTCAGGAACATGTCAATTTAGGTCTTTGTTGTGGAGCACTTTTACAATGATCTGTTTCCCATACCTCAAGTTTCAGGTTTCATAATAGACAAAATATAAGTGGTGCAGGTCTTCAACCAGCCTCTCCCAAGGAAGACTCTAGCATACAGTAGTGGTGGTTGTTAAATACTTTGCACATCTGTGTGTTTTTCATCCATCCCTTAAAGGGCATTAGAAGAGGTGAGTAGTTCAGCTCTGCTTTTGCTGACTGGGAGGAGTGATGTTAAAAGCCAAATCCTGAGGGTGCAGTGTATCCTGTGGGATATGTAGTGCTCTCATGTCTGAATAAAAAGGTACCCTGCTGTTCCACAAGACAGGCTTTTACTCAGTTTTGACTCAGATGTGATCACATAAGAAGCCATTTCAGCATCTGCGTGGATCTGGAACTGAGGGCACTCCAGTATTGAGTAGTGACAGAGGTGAAGTGAGCGGCACTGGGTTACACACACCTCATCAACATCAGCTTTAGCTGGTGACTGACCCCAGATTGCATCTCTTCTAACTGCTGGTGCTGGTTTTATACAATTTTATTTTACAAAGGGAAGAATAGCAGAAGGAAAAGAATGGTTTAGAAAGGTGATAAAATAAATAATTAAGGCTTTAGGCATTTAAATACAGGCAACATCAAACGTTGAGGGACGACTGAGGTAGTATATTGAAACAGACAGCACATTTTTTATTCATTCTGTGAATATTTTTGATGTGTCACAATGTATATCAGGCGACATTAGAAAAATGACAGTAAACTAAATGCTTAACATTTTTTACATATTAGAAATAGAAAGGGGAAGATGACTTTTTGTGTTATCAGACCATAAGCAGGCAAATAGCATATAGTCCTTGTCTTGGATTTGTCAGTTGAAGAGTGATGAGCTAGGTTGACCACTTTATTAGGCATAATTTGCAGCTGAGGTTTCTTCAACTCCTTCCTTTGATTTGACTCAGCAGTGGTAGGCAGTGAACTAGTTGAGACAGGGATCTATTGATCAGAACTCCAAACCAGTACCAGTTCTGCGTTCTCTTAAGGCTGGAGTGTGTTGACTTCATGCCACAAATCACACTCAGGGACTTTGTATTACCCAAACTCCCTGATATATCCAAGGCTTCTCATTGGAAATATTACTGCACTGCAAGGTGGTGTAGTCTTTTCCACTGATAGTTTTATGGGTAGAATTCTTGCTGTGAAGTTTGGGCATAAGGAAGGAGGTTTAGCAACTTTCTAGACATCAGCCATTGTACCTTTTGAAATTCATTCCCCAGACTTACAAAACCAGCATAATCAATAGTGATTACCAGTCAGTTGTCATTGATGTCTGCTTGCTGAAATCATGTTTAATATGAACTAATAATCTTTAATCATTTGGGATCTTGGGCTCCCTGATTCTATGTGCAACAATATCCCTGATTGACTTGACAGTAGGAAGTGACTGAGCTGGAAGTGAGAGTAAATTTTGTGTAAAGGGATATGTCTTGACAGGGAGCAAAATAAGAGCTTTATGTTACATTTTCTGAGTGCACACATTTCTTACTTGACATGTACAGTGCCTCTGATAATTTGGATGATGGTAATATAAAATAATTCTGCTGCAGTGTCCTGGCATTAGCAATAAGTGAGGCTTGTGCAAAAACTGTTTTAAACATGGCATAATCTTAATTCACTTTATTGTGCTGCAGTAATTTTGTGTATCCTCTTCTATGCCTTTGAATTGCAGGGAAGGCATTCCTGTGAAAAGAGAATTTTCAGAGAGGCTGTTCTTGTTGAAATCCAAATACTCCCCTGCTCCTGCTACTAATTGTCTTTGATACAATTTCTTAATGAGTTGATTTCTGTGATAGCTTATGGAATTATTATTATACAACAATATATGTTTTTATTTGATTGTTTTCTCCATTTTGCACTTTACTGCCATAATCCAAGGATGAAGTTGTTCTCCCAGACATTTTTGCCATTTGCACCTTGCCTCTGAACCACAGCAAAGCAGAACAATACATGTCATCTCCTTCAGCAGTGCTGATGTTGCCCCTGTTGACAAATTCCTGACTTCAGCATTTAGGAAACCTTTTCAGAGGTCACCTTGAAGGGCATATTGAAGTTCAAACTGAATTGCATGTTAAATTGGTAAATTATGTAAATGAAGCAAAATGGAAAAGATATAAAAGATCATTGAAGATATTTGGGGAACTACTAAAAGTCTTTATCCAGAGATATAATGAAAGCAGGAAGTCACAAAGCATGTAAGATTCTGATTAAGAACCAGATGTTTGTCAGATATATCGCACAAGACATCTAGTTTTTCTTTTAAAAATTCAGGACCAAAGGAGTTGCAACAAGATTTGAATTAATCAAAATGGTTGAAGGGATATTTAAGAGCTGTGAAGAGAATCAACGTTACTCTCTATGCAACAAGCACACCCAAGGAAATGTCCTGTAGATTTCTTTCGGGTGCACCTTTTTCTCTATGAATAGGAAATGCATTGTAGTTGGCACAAAAGCAGCTGGATCTGTGCAAATAAAGAGAAGAAATGGTCTTTTCAAGGTTGGTCAGCCTCAGAGGAAAAAAACAGAAAAATTCTTTTCTTTTGAGGACTGTGAAGAAAATGGGGAGAATGTACTTCATACCTTGAAGTGGGACTGGTATTTAAGTGGATGTCAGCAGAGTGCCCTTGCTGCAGCCACTACTGCAGGTGACCATTCAGCAGCCAGGTGTGGCTTCCCAGGGCTGGGTGTTCTGCTGGAAGCCTGGTTGGTGCTGGCTTTGACACTGATTTATGTACAGATGGCAGGGGCATCTCTTTCATAATAACTGTTATCAGTGAGAGCAGTGAGGATTGCTTCTCCCACTGCCTGCCCTAGGTGTTCTCTCTTTCAGCTCTATTTGTGGAGGTGTCAGTTTGCGTGTGAGAGCTGCAGTGAGAGGTGATTAGATGAGTCTAGGGCTCTGGAACTGCTGCTGGATATCACAATTTTGTCATATCCATTTAAAGCCTTTTAGGAGTTTATCTGCACAGTGCAGTATCACGTGTCAGCACAGAACGAATGCACAAGTCGCAACTTCGTTTGGTAAAATCCTGCCCTAAGTGAAGTCTGTGGGAGCTGCCTGTTGTCTTTCATGGAGCTATTTTCCTTAATTTTAGTATTTTTAAATCTCTTCCCCACTTCCCAACTTAGTGATCCAAATAATGGATCACTTGAGTGCATGGAATCCAAAACTCACTTGAGTGTGTAGAATGATGTATCCAGTGGTGTAGGAGATCCCACTGCCTGGAAGCTGCTATGATCAGAGTTTTGTTCTCAAGCACAATGTCTTAATCTCATGATGCAGAATATATGGGATGTTGTTGCCTGCTAAGAAATTGGTTGAATGTTGGCTGCAGAAAGATCACTCATTTC
Organism: Poecile atricapillus; assembly: GCF_030490865.1. NCBI lineage: Eukaryota > Metazoa > Chordata > Aves > Passeriformes > Paridae > Poecile > Poecile atricapillus. The sequence goes on along the minus strand of NC_081249.1, from coordinate 135,791,912 downwards.
CAACAGAAATGTAATTAATGAAATATATATTTCATTAGATGTCTGGATGCTAATTTCCTAATTTCTGCTGTGGCAACTTGGCTTTTCCATCCTTGTACTCAGTGACTGTGCAGCATCCATGCTAAGGTGTGGAATTGCAGAATTGTTTAGTTTAGGAAGGACTTCTTGAGGTGTGATAGTCCAAGCCCCTCTTCAAGCAGGAACACTGAGGGCAGGCTGTCCAGGGCTGTGTCCAGTTGGGTTTTGACTGTCTCAACAGTTGGAGGCTCCACAATCTCTCTGGGCAACATGTTGCAGTGTTGGACCACTCTCCCAGTGGCCTGGTTTGCTACAAGAGTGCATTTCTGGCTCATGGTCAACCTAAAGTTCACAAATTCCCCAAAGGTCTTTCTCTGCAGAGCTACAGGTGTCAAAAGCTGCATAAAGGCTAGGGAAACAACATCCACTGCCCCCTCTCACCCACAGAGCTGGTTGCCATATTTTGGAAAACTGTCACATTAGTTAAGCATGATTTCCCCTTTCTAAAACCTTCCTGACTGCTCCCAGTCGTCTTCCTGTCCTTCATGAGTTTGGAAAGGGTTTCCAGGGTCAATTGCTCTATTCCCTTCCCAGGGACGGAGGTGAGAGTTCCAGCCCATGGCTCCTGGATCTTCATGATTGCCCATGTTGAAGATAGGAGTGGTATTTGCTCTCTTCCAGTGTTGAAGAACTCTCCAGCCTCTTGTGGGACAGAATCCTCTCTCGTCATGTATGATATTGGCATTTCTTGTTCAGAACTTTTGTGTCATTGTGCTGGCAAAACAACGTCCCAAGCGCTGCCTGCCAGGGTATTACAGATTCTGGAGCAGATGAAATATTTATCTGTTAACACTCCCATTTCAGACTTTTTGTCTCATTTCTGGGTATTAATTTTGGGCATCTGCTGCAACTAGTCACCACTTTTCACAAAAATTATGGAAATTGAGTGTATCTGAAATCTGCATATCTATCAACCATTTGACTTAATTTTTTTGGTTTTATGGTAATTTGTTGAAGGCATATAATGGAAAAAGCTTTCCAATAACAAAATGCTCCCACTAGTGCATACCATAAGTTTGAAGTGATTAAACAAAAGGAGAATATTTGAGTTAAAATTAAACATGCGACTTAAAGCTTTTCCTCAGTGATACTTACTGAAATGACTGCTGTTCCAGTTAGGCTTTGACTATCAATTACTTGGAATTACTTTTTAAAAATACTTTGAATTCCTGTAATATGCTTGATATCAAACTGCTAAGGGGGCAGCAGGGAGAGATTTCATTCCACATCAAGCTGGACTTTTTGAGGATTTAATATATCCTTTTTCCACATGCTCATTTATTAGATTTTTGTGATTGGTTATGGATATATTTTTGTATTTATCTTTCACTATCAGCTAGTGCTATGTATGGTAAATGGAGACTGGATTTTTGCTTTCCCATAATTAGTGGGACTATGAAAATTCCATTTGAGTCAGATTCTGGATTCCTCAGGTTGCTTGCTCCTGATCCAGGGCAGGTCCTAGCACACTCTTTAGACACCTCAGAACTGTCAACATTACTGTGTAGCTCTTTGAGGAGGTTGGATCAGGCTCTGAGATGCACAGCTGTACTCTGCTTGATCTAAAAATACGTATGAGAGACTTTTCTGATCCAAAGGCATTCCTCTGCCCATTCCAGGCATGTTTTGAGCAATTTCTGCTGGAGTAGCTGGCCATTTGGAGTAAACCTGTTTGCTGTGTGCCTGGGGCAGCTTTATTCTCCCCTGTGAGGCTGGAGTGACACTCTCAAGTGACTTGTGGCATGTCCTGTGTGAATTTGCCTGTGTGTGGTCCCTGCTATGTTCTGTGTATCAGGTGGATGCCAACAGCCAGGTTTAGAGGTGGACATATGAACCTTTTTCACATGTCTTTATGAAGCAGTTTCAGTGCAGATAAATAACATATTTTAAACCACAGACTATGTGTGGAGCCTTTTTTCAGGCCTCAGCTGGATGCCATGCAGTGGTATAGCCTGTAAGGGTCACTTGGTAAATCCTCATCTATTCCACAGCTCCTATGTTTAGAGTTGATGCATCTCATTAATCTCTGTGCCCCCCCCCCCCCTTTTTTTTAATAGCACATTAAATTCAAGGATTCCAGTATTACTCTTTCTCAATATTTTTCCATATAAACTTTTCTAGGGAAGATTAATTTATCAGAGAAGTTTTGAGTAGTCATGTTGTATATAGATTCTCTTCTGAAAAGTGGCACATTTAGGGACTGAGAAACAGAGCTGATGAGATACAGTACTTGAAGCATGTTTCTTCAGTCACAGAATTATTCTCTTTCTCCTCAAAGACTGTTTGCCTTGTTCAGCTTAGCACCATGAATCCACAATTTAAATAGTGTGAATTAAGAGGATGAAGTTTCTGATCCCTAAAAGCCTGCAGTGCCCCGGTTGCTCTAACCTTGCAAGAAAAGAGGACATTGAGAGGTCCCCATGTCAATTCTGACTTGCCCATGAGTTCACCTTCTGTCCTTGAAACTATTTCCCAGTGGGAATTTCAGGTTGCACATTGATAACTTTTGTTCTGATTGAACAGATTTAAGTGGAGTCAAGAAAGCAAGCATTTGACACTTGTTACAGCGGCTGTTGTTAAGCAATTTCTAGGTGCTCTTTGAAGTGGTGGTGATGGAGTCTGATAAAGACAAAAATTAATGCTAAAGGAAAATTATATTTGGCAGATGCTTAAGTACATTTTACCTAATAAAAACTTGTTTTTAAGCTGAAAGTGATTTGGGTGTCTCTCCCTTGTTGACCTGCTTGGAGGTAATTCAGAGAGACTTGAATTTTAAGAGCTCCTGAAAATGCTGGGTTGTGGAGTGCCCAGAATCCCTCTCAAGTCTGCAAGTCATCTCTGAGCTGGAGCAACCCTGAACAGCAGCACAGTGGTGGGACGTGCTTCAGGGCACTGCCCACTGCAGAAACTTGCTTCACAAGGGTGAAGGATTACCCAAGGATTCCCTGGGTAAGAATGAATCTTAAAAGTCTCTTTTTTGTGTCCTGTGACCACAGTGCTGAGCCTTTCATATTCCCTTTGGAATAGGGTTGTACGTGGAGGGTAAAAATGCCTGCATGTTATTAAATGTGTAGGTTTGGATCACTTCCTTTGTTTTATCAGGAACTGCTGGCTTAACTGGCCATCCATTTCAAGCTGAAGTGGAAGAATAAATTAAAAAAAGCTTTTATCTCAGCAGATTTTTATAGAAGTGAGTGGGGAATGAAAGATGGATTGCATTTTATGAAGTAGGAAATTGAATTGTCCTTCCACTCTCTAACTTAAAAATCCAGGAAAACTCAGGAAATGCTCATTGCATTTTGGATGTACCAGTGTCCCTCCTCAGACTTGGATTGTCTCAGAACTTACAGGAAGGGCTTTAGGATTTCGGAAGGGTGGCTATATAGGTCTTTTCCTGCAAATAAAGCTATTTCTCCTAAGTGTGCCCAGCACCTGAAATTGAGTTTTGATCCACACCAGATTGACCCTGGAGAGCTCTGTGGCTTCACCTCACCCACCCAGGCTTCATTAATGATCCTGGTGAGGGATGAGTCCCCTTTTCTGACCTTTCCAGTCAGCAGCTCTGGGCACTGGGATTAGGTGGGGAGAAAGGGAAGGTTTTATGCTGCTGCCTTTTTCTCAGGGAACAGAGACTGTTTTGCCTTTCCTGCATCGTGCCTGGATCGAAGATTGGAGTTGTGGATGAAGGGATTGAGTGAGGGGGTTTATGCTTTGCTAGAGATGAATATGAACATGAATATGAATATGATTGGTCCCCAAGCTGGGAATAATGTTTCTTACTAGACATTGGACAAATTGTGCTAGAAATGGCTTTTCTGCACAGGATTTTCCTGGCTACATTTTTCTGTCTGTCCCTCTATCCTAGGGAATGCAATCCCATGGCCTCAGGTAATTTAAAGGGATTAAAAACTCGCCTCTAGTGGAAGAAGTGATGAGGGGGATTCTTTACTTATTCCCCATTAGTTCTGAGCAGGCTCAACTCATGAATCCTGTAACCTTGGCAGCAAGAGAATCCCCTTTTGCTTCACTATCTGCAAGGAAATGAATTACACAAGCATAGAAATTCATGAACAGTGAATGCTGCAATTAATTTTGTTAAACTCTCTTTATATATTTAGTTTGAGAAGAGGAAGGAAGGAGAAGCTTATCACCAGCTATGAGTCTGAAGCCACAAATCTCACACAGCTTTCACTTTGAGATAAAAATGAATCTATAAGGAATCCAAAAACCTTTTGTTTATTTTATATATTGGAAGAATGAGAAATTACGAAGGCAGTAATGTAAAGTAGTGTTAACATCACAATCCCCATATTGAATTGATTAGTGTGGAGGAAACACATTAATAGCTTTTTTATTACTAGTCTGAGAACTTTATAATAGCATTTATTGAAACAGAATTGAAATATGAATGGCAGAACTTTATAAATCTCAGCTTCTATGTGGTGGCCTAAACAGTGTCTGAAAATGTTTTTTTTTTTTAAAGTCCAGGCTTTGAAGCTTTCCTGTTTTCCACATTTAATCTTTCATTTGTACATAATAAGCAGGCAGTCATGGCAGAGGAGAGGCTGAATGTATAGCTGAATGTATTGAATGTGCAAACTTTTTTCTCTTTATGGCCAAAACAGGTGCATGTAAATGTTTCCTCAGCACACCCATTAAGTTCACAGTGGTAAATTTAGCCACAAGTATTTGAGAAGTGCTTACTCTGCATTTAATTTAGAGCTAAAAAAAGAAGAAGTAGGTTTATTTAAAATGCATTACAATCAGCTTATTTAATATTCTTATTCTCATATATTCTTATTCATTATTTATATATGAAAAATAAATGAGAAAGTCACAGAAATACCCACACAGCTCAAAGTGATGAGGGTAGATATTCTAAAATAGGTAAAATCTGGCTTAGCAGCCACACAGTCATTTCTTGATTATGAGTGAAACAACCTTACTGAATTCAGAGGGCATCTCCCAGGCAGAGTAATCCTGTTATCCTCTCTTTTTAAACTGTACCACATATTCCTAATTTTTCATGTTGTTGCATAGTGTTGCACTGTAAAGATTTCTGGCTCTGTTTCATCCCTTTTACTTACTTTTTTCTGTGGGCAAAAAGTGTAAATTCTTGTGCACAGCCTCACTTTGCCACAGGTAAGAAGATGCAGGGACTTCTGCTTGTGTATCACCCACCTTTCCATGACAACAGTGCCTTGTACCTCATTTGGAGCTGTGTTTTCTTTGGGAGCTGCACTGATGTGACTTGTGTGAAATGCTTTATTTATCATATCTGTTCAAAATGGGTGACCAGAAAAAGTAATTGCTGGACAAGGGGAACAGTGCAATAAATAAATAAATTGTAAATAAGTAAATAAAGTGCAATAAACAAAACTGCTGTCTGAAATATAAAAATAAATAAATCCTGTCTGTGTGGAAAGCTGCACTGAAGGGATGGGGCTACAAAGCATGAAGGAGATTCTTTGTGGTAGGATCAGATAGATACAGGCCCCTGAAAAGTGTTCTTGGATGCTCTTTGTTTGGAAGCTATCTACTTGGTAAAGTTTGAGATAACTATGCACTAAATCCTTAAATAGAAATCAAAATAGAGTCATCGTCTTTCTACTGTTTCAGCACATCCTCAGCCAGAATCATGGGATTCAGTTTGGTGAGGGATTAACTGTCTGGGCTTCTCTGTTGTGTTTTACTTGCTTTAGCATGCTTTTGTTTATTCCCTTGTCTTTCATAGGATAGAATTGTCCTGCACCCATCCTTACAATATTTCTGTAAACAAGAAGGAAACAGAAAGCTTACTCTTTACACTTCTTCTTGAGATTAGCTGTATTGCCTTACCCAAGTTTTAGAAGATAATTTTAATAACTTAAAAAACTCTTTGTGTATCATTCAAAGTGATAGGAGAGAGAAAACCTAATTTTTTCCCTCTCTGATTTTTTTTTGGTCTTTTGTGGCAAAAAGGAGCACTTCTTTCCACCCTAATCCCTTCCTATCTTGTTTCATCACAAGTCACACTGCATTAGAGTCCTAATGTTTCTATCAATAAATGATGGATTTGCCAATGGTGATTTAAGTTTAAAATTACTTGCGAAAACTTAATGAAGCCTGCAAATCACAAATTAGATCTCAAAGAAATCATCTCTGACAGTTAAAAACTACAGGGCCAAAGTAATTTCATGGGTGGCATTTTTCTCCCCTCTATAAATTATGAATCAGGGCAAAACAGAGGTGGCTCTGTAGGCATTATTATGAGAGTAATAGCAAATAGCAATTTGTCTCTTGCTGCCAGAGCTTTTTCTTACTGGTGTGTATTGGGGTGGGTGACATGCTTCTGCAGAAAAATTTAATCTCTGCTGCAGCTAGTTTTTCTGAGTGCCAGTCTGCTTGTCCGTTTGGTTTTGTTGTTTTATTGGGTTTTTTTTTTCCATTGGTTTGAATGATGGTTTCTAGTCCCACTTCCCAATCTTGTATCCTCATTACCAAACTACTCAGACTGCTTGTCTGCTGTGGACAAAAATGATACCCTCAAGCTCTCAGCTATTGTATTTTTAAATGAGGTTATATTTTTGTAACCCCAAGTCTCTTTTGGAGACTTAAAGTGTCCCTTTTGGCCTCCATTTTGCCTGTCTAGGAGAGGATGCCTGGTGCTGTTTGCGGTTTCATGAGAATGGCTTTTCTCAAAAATGCACGTGGGGGATTTGCTATTGCTTCGAGCATATTCATTTAGTTAATTAGATTTGTGAAAGAAAATTAAAAGTTTCCTGTCCCAAATTCCAGATGTTTAATGCAATTTGCAAATGGTTATAAACCTAAAATAGCCAGAAGAGCCATAGTTATCCTATTGATTCTGTCCTTTCTTTTCCCTCAAATCCAAAGAGATAAGAGTCGTTAAAGCCCTTCCCAAAAAAAGGAGATGGGTGAGCAGAGAGTGCTTCTACTGCTTTAATAATCTTGCCTATAGACATGTTCTCCTATCCATTTTGTTTGAATTGACCCTGCAAATGAACCCTTTTTTTAATCAAAATTTGGGTTTATCTTTTTTAGTATCAACAATTACATTGGGTGTTTCAGAAATTGTGTATGTTTTTGTGCTCTCACATATTTGTTGTGAAACAGTACTCCAGTGAGCACACAGCTTTCTCAGTTTTGCACCATTTTTTTCTAGTTTGTTAAATGATTTTATTTTCCTTCCCTATGTGTCTGCATAAGTTGTCTTAGTGGGAAGAAATTCAGCCTTGGCTGATTAATCTGAGCTTTTCTGCTGTCCTTTTTATGTTGTAGAAGGAATGGTGAGCACAATGAGGTTAGTAATTGAGGCTTGCTTCAGTCCTCTCATTTACTCCATGTATGCTGGGTGTCATTTTTCATCTGCAAAGCTGCTTTATGCAAAAGCTGAGTATCTGTTACTTTTGATTTGCATGGTTTCAGCTCTGTTTCCAAGATTAGATTGTCTGTGGCACATTTATCTATCAACAAATTGTTTGTCTACGTGATGAGACATTCCCTTTGGCAAGATGGATATGGTTCTTCATTGCTCAGCCTCCAGGTTACAGCACTTGTGATTCTTGACTGAATGTTTCTTTCACAGACTTCTGCCTGCATTTTGCTGTAAGGCCATTGGTGCCACTAATGTGAAGTTAGCAAAGAAATTAATAGTGTTTAATGAAGTCTGGGGATGTGGGGACAGTCTGACATCCACGGGGATGTGGCTTTGCAGCTTCAGAACAATTGGAATCCAGTCCCTGTCCCAAGACTTTCCATAGCGCTGTTGGAGCCCTCCATGTTTTAGTTGTGTGAATCTCTCGGTGGTGCTGATGAGCCTTGGCTGTGCTGGCAGCAGAGAGAACTGGCGCATTTCTCCTCCAGTAGAAATTTCTGCACTGGCATGTTTGCCTGTGGTGTCACAAAGCCAGTTTCCCAAAGCTTTTCATCCTCCAGGGGCACTGATTCCTGTGAGATTTACATCCCACATTCTGTCTTGGTGATTCCTGAGTCTTTCCTCCTGTCAGAGTTGCTGCCACACAATCTTTTGACACAATGGGGTTTGAGAGTTGTAGTGATTCTTTTCACTGTTAATATACTGCAGCACTTCAAGTGATACTGATGGGTTTCACCATTGGGAGTTCTCTTGATGACTTCCAGATTTTCCAAAATTCAGAGACAGGGACTCTGACCACTGACCTGACCAGCACTCAGAAGAGTATGCCAGGTTTTTATATCCCAAAGTAATACTAGATTGAATAGTCTTCTGAAATTACAGTCAACATGTTGTCCGTGTTGATTAGAAAGGTAATTTGGGCCGCTGATTTTTGTTGTTGTGTTGTTCTTCTTGTTTTGTTGTTGTTGGGTTTTTTTGGGTTTTGTTGTTTGTTTTTTTTCTCTATTTGTCTTCACAGATGTGATGGTGAAAATTCCAGCAACACTATGTCAAGAAGTATAGGAATAGGGAAAAACACCAGATCCTGTATCTTTCTTTTCTATTTTGGAAAAGCTATAATAGCTAAAGATTCTAGCAATTTTGACTTGCATTTTCTAGCAGTCAAGCCCAAGAAAGGTGAAAGTTAGATATCAAAGACTTGCCCATCTGTTGTCAGATCATTGCACAGTGAAGCAGTTCTTATGTGACCACTTGAGAGCTCCTGCTTGTCACAAGTACACAGCTGAGGGGACTTGGTCACTGCCTCTTGTTAAAGCGGTCATGCTTTGTCAAAAAAAAAAGAGATTTAAATAGATTCTGGGGAAAACAAAAAACAACCACCAATAAAACACAGGCATTTCATAAGAAGGAAATGGTCTTCAGTAATTTTTGTAAGTGCATTTTGATGCTCAGGTGATGGTATTGTATGTCCAGTACTCATTATTTTGTGAGATTTGGAACAAGTATAAACAGTCTAAATAGTAACAGCATCTGTTAAATAGTCCTATCATCAGCCCATGGAGCTATGCCAGAGTTTCACCAGAGCTGGGAAGCTGCCAGCCTTCACTGGATGAAATCATGCAAGGTAACAATGGCAGTGAGGCAGAATGACAAATACAACTCTTTCTTCTTACTAAGCTGGAGGGAGGGGACTTGCCTTTTGTTTTTTAATATTTTAAAGCTTCTAGCATAAACCACAAGGCCTCAGCATCTTATAATAGATCCTTTTTTTTTAGTAAAAGCCAAAATTCTCAACTCCAGTTGCTGGATTCAGTATCTGGAGTATTTTACAAACTCCCATGCCAGTAATACAGGACTTCTCAAAGTACCCCAAAAGCTGGTGGTCCTGGTAAAAGTACCAGGTAGCTCCTTTGGATTTAGTGACTTGTACAGATTAATCCCAGCCTGCAATTGTTTTTCATGCTGCTGGGTTACTTTGGGGCGGGTTGGGATTTTTTTTTGTTACTTACAGGTCTTTTCCAAAAACATTCTCTGACTCTTCAGTATTTAATATTTAGGTTCTGCTGTTTCTCATCCCGAGCCAAACAGGCTGTTTTGCACTCCCCTGACAGAAGGGGGAAAATGTGTTAAAGGAAAATGATCAATGATGAATAAACAGCAGAATTGGTCTCAGACACATTTTTGTTCTCTCTAAAACTGCCTTTTCCAGCATTAATATGCCTGATTTTTTGAGCAGTAGTTGGGTGTGGTCTGGAGAGGGTTCTGGTGATTCCACACCCTGCCAAACCAGTGCTGCAAATTCTCAGGGAAGTAGCTGGTAGGACAGGTAAAGGACAAAGGACAGGGAAGAGACAGTGTTCCTATGAAATTAAAAGAGCCAAAAGAACTCAATTGTTTGGACTGCAGAATAATCATGGGACATTCATTTCTGAAAGTTAAATTGAAGGCACCTTTTGCTGTTTCTCTTGGAGTCCCAACTTTATATAAGAGGGACTGAAATGTGCTTGCTTGTAACCGGGGAGTTAAGGCAACACATCTTGGAGCTGCTCACCTGTGAGTCCTCAGGCTTGGCATGTCCCTGCAGCCCCAGTCCTGGGGCTGAGGGCGTGCAGGCTCCCACACTGTAACCAGGGAAGCCACATGAAAGCAGCCTCTGAGATAAATGCCATGAATGTGCTGCAGGGCACATGAGCCTGCTGCATATGGTGGCTCTGGAGCAGCTGGCCTCTGTATCTTGGATGACACAGCTCCCAGAGGACAGTCAGTGTTGACATGGACAAGGGAGATATGGATTTGGCAGATACAGAGCTCATTGAGATAACTCAGGCTGTGATTGAGGAGAATTTCTGCCCCAGATTACAAGTGCCAGTTTAAAAGGAGCAGTGCTGGAGTCCCAGGATGGGATGTGCTAGAAACTGATACGTTTGCTGTCAGCTGTTCTTTCAGGATGGATTTGAAGGAAAGGTCAAAGTGCAGGGCATAGGTGACATAATCTGGCATGAAGAACCCGGTCCCTATCCATGGAAAACTTGTGGCTTGTTGGGAAGATTTGTGAATTTTAAGACCAGATGAAACAGTTACAGTCCTCTATGGTCCATAGTGTTTCAGTCAGTATTCTTGTCATCAAACTAATTACATCTGAACTGTAATTTTGCAAAATTCTTGAATCTTGGTTTAAAGGCATCATTGACTATGTCTCATTCCTCAATGATTTGTTCCAAGGGTTTATTTTTACTTCATGGCTAAAATTATGCCTTGTTTCTATCTTGTATTTGTCTGTCTTAAAAGTTCTAACCATTAACTCTCATTCAATCTCTTTGTGTTAGATAGAATAAAGTTCTGTCTTCTGTTGAGAACTGCTGCTCCATGTGGATACCTGAAGATTGCAATTACACTGCTTTTTGACCTTGTCACTCTATTTAGTTTTTCCAAGAATGTTAGTCATGTGAAGGAAAACACACTTCTCAGTAATGGCTTTTTATTGTAGGTCTTCTCTGGAATCTTTTCAAATTTTCAGTAGATTTTTTAAAACATGGGTATCAGTTCTGCAGTGTAGAGGTAATGACAATAATCTGCCTTTATGCAGCTGATGTTGAATAAACCCATGACTGTTTCCTCTGTGAGCTGGGAATATTGCCCTCAGAGCATGTCCATTTCCATTTCCTCAGTCCTTCCACACATTTCCTGCTTTCCAGAATATAGTTTCCAATCTCGTAGTGTGACCTCACGTGTCTTTTCTGGTATTTGTCTGGATAAGCCCTGAGGCTCTGTAACCAAGCAGGACAAGTGATATCAGCAGATTCTTTAATGCATGGCAAGTTTTGTGTGGTATCTGCAAAATTTCATTAGCAGTGATTTTTATGCTTCCGTATCATCAGAAAAATACCAAATAACTTTGGATCAAAAACCCACTAAAAACCCTGCTGAATGAATCCTGGTTTTGATAATTTTTTTTTTTTGGTGTTTTATTTTTTGGGGGTTTTTTTGTGCTGTTTTAAATTTTACTTTTTAAAATACATTCAATGTGGCTGCAGTGACTTCTTTTTTCTTCTTGTGCCCCCATAACCCCTGACACTGATAGCAATTTTCAGTCAATTTTGAGCTCTTCAGAGGTGTCAAAACTACTAAATTTAGGTAGATAGAGAGACACAAATGAATGCCTTATGGAAAAAAATGTCTTGGAGCTATTGCAGGCAGTGTTATTGAACATCAGAATCCAAGGGGGATGAGAGGGAGCAGACAATTTCCACTTTTAAGGAGAGACTTGGGATTAATGCTTCTCTTTTGTAAAAAGTCAGTCTCTTAATTAGGAAAGAGGGGCTCATTTTGAAAGGTAGGAACATGAACAATAAATTAGGTTCACATAATAAGCCCAAGGCAGCTGAGGAGCACCCTCACAGGTGTTCTTGGGACTGTGTCACATGTGGCAGATTTAATCTTTCACTTTGGTTTCTGCTCATCTCCAAGGGATAAGTCACCCCTCTGACAGAGACTGTTCCTGAACAAACCAGACCATCACAGACAGTGGTTCAGTCTGCCTGGTTTGCTTTGAGCACCTTGGTGCCATTCCTGCTAGAGGCTCTGGCACGTGGCAGGAACTCGTTTGAGGTCCTAAGCTCTGCCTGTTTGAAAACACAGCACCTTTGGTGCCACTTAGTAGGGTGGCTGCTGCTCATTTGGTAAAAGCCACTTTTTCTGTGCAAAAACAGCACATGCAGTTCTGTTCTGTGTGGAACATCCAGTCTCTCACTTGGTGAAGGCACTGTCACTTATCTCTGTTTAACATATGGGGTATCAGCCATATTTCCTTTTTCATTCAACTCATGTGACTTCCAGTGAGAAATGTGGCTTTGTTCTGACATCATTTGAAGAAGAGAGTGTTGGAAACCTGCATTTGGTACCATATAATTGTGACTGGCAGTTTGTTTATTTGCTTGTTTTCTGTTATTATGGGAAGCAATCTCCATGTAGTTTATTCATTTGCAGTGACTGAGTCCCAAATCATTCCATTCACGATTAAATCTGCTTTCAGTGAAGTGTATTGAGGAGCTGCAATTGTTTGTTTTGTTAAAATAAGGGAGGCATTTAATAGCAGTTATTCACTTCTGTTACTTTGGTTATTTACCAGCTTTCCAAGACATTTTGTTTACCAGTTTATGATATCATCACTGAAAAGCTTACCTGGGAATTAAACCCAGTAATTCCACTTGCTGAAGGTCAGAACACCCATGGTGTCAGGGTCATGGGTTTGGAGAGGGAGTAGTTTCCAAGCTTGCCCTCATAGAATCATGGGTCTGAGCCACTGCAGAACCACATGAGGACGCCAATTTGCATAAATGTGAGCAGCTCCATTGTCAGGAAGATTCCTGCCAGCTGATGAGCTGGCATTTAGCATATCCTTTGTTTTTCAAAGTGATTGGAAGAAAATAGCACTTTTTCAAGGAAGATAGGTAAGGGGGATCATCACCTTCTCTGGTCTTTTGCCAGGCAACTCTTGCACTGGTTTTGTTGGGTTTCTGCTGGGTAGCCAGCTGTTCCTCCAAAGCCCACTGTTTGTCCTGGATTTTTGGGTTTGTGCTGCCCTCTTTCTCAAGGGGTGCATTGTGCACCTTTCCTACTTCCAGACTGAGCAGAGACCACACTGCCAGAGGAATGAAGCCACTGGAGTTCACTTGACTTCGCCTGCTGCTCTGTTTCCTCCAAGGATGGTGGTAGTTCTCCTCACAGCATTATTTATTTAAAGTAAGTTAATTTCAGAGAAAGCTTATCTTAAGAATAATAAAGCAGGCTGTATGCAATCCTTGCTTTCCCCTAAGGATTAACGTTCCCTGGATCTAGGAAGACACAGCTCTTTCAATCTGTTTCCACAGAATCACTCTTGCCAGACAAGTTTCTCCAGGCAGAGTAGCAGATTTTAACCCTTCAGTGGGTTTTGTTTTTAAATGATTCTTTTAGTTCCAGCTCAGAGAAAGATGGCTTATTAGCACATTTGTTTTCCTTGTTCTAAGGAATAGGGAAAATTTCTACCCCTGAGGAAATTAGCCAGCCCTCTCCCCCAGCATCTTTGCAGCTTGTTACTGGTACCAGTGGAGCTGAAGTCTGTGTTCAGCAGAGCAGCTCTGACACCAAGAGGTGGCAATGCCCATGCCTGTGGATAGGAGCTTAGAGCCTTCCCCATGGCTCTAGCAAGGCTCAGGTGACACCAGAGACCTGATACAGAGAGGGTGTAATTGTTTTGATGTTTGCAGAGTTGTTTTTACCTTACAGCAATGAACAAATCTGTATTTTGGCTGATTTTTCTACCAAAGTCATAAATATGTGAGGGAATTAAGTTAACTGGATAAACAGATTTGCAGATATCCCACATTTAGTGTGGGGGCCTCATTCATCTTCTTCCCACAGTGGGAGCCCAGGGCATGATTTGCTTTATCCCTCCTCCTCTGATATTTTAGTAGTGCTCTCTCTTATTTGAACGCTCTCTCATTCACTTTTAAGCTAAGTAAATGAGTATGGTAAATAATTGAAGCCAAGTTTGATCCCATGGGATGGCTGCAGCAAATGGCTCAGTGGGCAAATGGCCAAGTTCTTCATCTCTGTGAGCAAAGTGCTGCCTTCCCCTTTTCCAGCCTGCAGCATCTGCAAAGGATTATATGTCCAATGTCACTGTTCCTGGTACCTAATCACACGGGGGTCATTCATTCCTACAAGGGAAGTGCCTTGTCTCCCTGCTTTCACTTGCCTCCGCAGTCCTAAAGCCTTTGTGGCAGCTAATTGAATCCAAAGCTCTATTGACATGTGCATCCCTAGGTGGATGGGGGGATTGGTGCTCTTTTTTGGGTCTGTGTAGTTGGAGATAACAGGTTGTTAGCACTCCAAACACAAATGCAACCCATCTTTCATGTCTCTTGGCGAACAAAGGCTCAACAGCATGTATCATGTTAATTAGCATCCTTCCCAATTTGTTTATCTGAGGTTATACTGATGACTGTTGAGGACAAATGAAAGTGATTATCTATTTTAAAATTTAAAAAGAAAACAAAAGGTAAGGAGGATGAATACAGATAACCTGGGAATATGCTCAACATGAGCATAGGTTTTGAAAGGAGTGTTTGCCTTTGCTGCTGGTCTGGATTCAGTGCGTGTGGGATTTCAATACATGAGCATAGTTCAGAGGAGTCTTTACACCCTGGCACTGGAGTGCCCCTGTGGCCACTAGAGATCAAGCCAAAATTACCATTTACTGGGACAGGAAGGAAAGGAGTGAATCAGGAGCATGTGTGGGGAAAGACGATTGGAGTGAGGGATGGCACAGGAGGGAGACAAGGGATTTGAGGGTAGGTTGTGAGATCTGTGGAACACGAGGCTAATTTGTGAAGGCAGAGGAGGCTTGCTGAGGGCAGCAGTTGTTGGGAAATGTAACTGGAGAAAGGGAACAGAAATTCTTTTGTGTCAGTCAGCTTTGGAGCAATATATGAAGTACAAGAAGAAAACCTGCTGCAAAGGGAGTTTCATTCTGGAAAAGAAATGGCACAGTTAGACCACGATGACTCCCAGCTTTGCCTGTGTCACTGCTGTTGAGGTTGGGCATTCTTTTTTCCCAACCAGTTTAATAATCTGAAGAAGAGCCTCATTATATGTAATCAAAAGTTTCCTTCTACAGAATCAGAATCAAATGTATCCTGAATGTTCTATAATTAGGTGTGTCACAAAAACCATGCACTTTAGAGTTCACTCACCTGAAATTTCTCTGACACACTGGTGAGGCTTTTGTCACCAAAATCCATAATGGTTAAGAAGAATTGACTTAATAACGTGGTAGTTACTTTGCAGTGTCAGGCTTTTGAGTAAGCAATTGATTTGATTTACCTGCCTAGTTTCACCCAGCCCTTCCCCCATATTTGCTGCAACATTCAAACTCATTTGAAACAAGAAGCAGCAAGGCAAGAATTCATATTCAAAGCTTTTACCCCTAGTTTCACTAAAAATAAAGAAGATTGGGGTTTTTTTAAGGTCTTGGACTATCTCATTGGGAAGTACCTTACTGGCTTAATTCTCTAAACGAGCCAAGAATCTGCACAGCTGCAGCTTAACATTTTGAGCCTGTGTCTGTGAGCTTATTACTATGTACTTTATTTAAACAAACCAGGGGACGTGATGCACAAGTAATTCAGCTGTTGCTGTGTCTAAGAACAGATTACATGGCAGTGGCCTCTGGCTACAGAGCAGTGTGTTTCCCCTTACACCAGCAGTAATAGGAAGCTAAACAATGATAAAATGCCTGTCTCTCTCTTGGACTTTTAAAGGCATCATTTGGACAAAATCAGGTGCAGTTTGCTGGAAACATTTGAATTTGCTCTTGCATGAAAAATTTTGAGTTGCAGAGCCTATCTAGTTGCCATTCTGTGATCTCCTGTTTAAAACAGAGGAACTAAAGCTGCTGTGGCATTCACTGGCATTTCAATAGTATGAAAAGTACAGGGATGTTTCGGTGGCTTCTTTCCTGCAGCTTCAGCTAGTTGCTGATGCCTGCACTTGAGCACAAGCAGGTGCTTGTGGGCAGAAGACAGTGGCTGGAGCTGCAATTAATTATATACTCAAACTGTGGCCCCAGGAAACACTGGTTTGAAAAACCAGACTTCTTTGACTTTATTAGTTTCTTATTAAACACTATTGCAACTTCTTGGTTCTTCCTAGAGCACACAGAGGGAGACTCTTTCTCTTGCAGTTTCACCAATTGCCTGCTCCAGGCCAGTGCAAGATGTACTTGTCCTTCCTTTTGCTTCCTGATGAGCCTCAGTTTTACCTCTAAGTGTCAGGAAAGTCCCTTCCTCATTCTTTTTCTCTCTCTCTCTCAAGTTAGAAACTCCATTCATTGTCTCAGATTCTATACAAGACCTGCATCTTCCAGATTGGGTTTAGTATTCAAATGCCTTCTGCAAATTATTTATTATGTTATTAACTTTATGGCATGACTAGAGTCAGGTTATTCCTGTTTTACAAATAGCTGAAACAAGAGAAACAGTGACTTTTCAAGACTGTGTGGAGAGCCTGTGGCACAGCTGAAAGGTCTTACCTCAGCTGACCTAAGCCAGTAGGTTTCAGAAACATACATTTTTTCTTCTCCCAGACCATTTCCTTTGATCTTCTGTTCCTGTATTCTTTACTCTTCTGAAGTTACACAGCCAGTGCCAGTGTATCTCTGTTGATATCAAACACTGCTAGAGCAATAAGTATTCCAACTAAATCATTGAAGTCTAGAGGATCTGTAAAGTGATGACAGATGTTGACTTTTGCAGTCAAGCTAGGAGAACAGAATTCACTAGTTAGTGCATTTCTGTGCTAAAGGAAGCAATTACAAAAAAACCCACCAAACCAAAAAAAAAACCAAAAAACCCTAGACATCAACTGCTGAAGTTGTTTCACATTTGGGGAAGAAGCAAGGAAGGGAATCCCACAGTGCTCAGCGAAGTGTTCTGGAGATGTGTGACATTGCTGATACTGGCAAGAAATTAGTATATTGTCCCTTAACTGCCATATATCAACAAAAATCATGCATTATCTCTTATTTACTAAAATCTTAAAATATTTCTATTTATAGGCAGATGGTGTAAGGAAGATTTCAGTGGTGAGGAGAGCATTTATGGCTCTCAGCTTCTTATAGAGCGGCTCCGGGATATCTCATTTAAACAAGCCTTACCTGTTGGTACAATCAATCTCATCTCTTCTTAGCAGGCAAAGGCTCCCACAAATGACCTTATAGATTAGGCACTTTCTGTTTACATTCGATTTCCCACTGCCTGCTATTTGTAGAGAATGATTATCAAGGCATTAAATTAAAAGTTTTGCCCGGTGGGAAACCACTGGATATTTTGTCATTTCCTTAGAGCCTCTCCTGTTCTGCTGGAGAGGCAGAGAGGTAGGGGAAGCAATCACCAGAAAGGTCAAGAATATTTGCTTACCTATATTGGAACACCGCTGAGAGGCTGTCTCCAGTTTACGGGACTTTTTGGGTAGAAGTTTTGTTCAGGTTGTGGTAGGAAAGCAGTGAGGCTTGAAATTAAAAGTCTCCAGTTGCCTGCAGGCTAGAAATCTGGGGATGCTGCTGGCATCCTCTGGCCTTTTCCTAAACACTATGCCCAATCTAAGTGACATCTCACGCTTTCAGCAAGTTCAAAAGGAGTTAATAAGGATCTCCCCAAAGCCTTCTTTTGACCTTTATTCCAGAGAAGATTACAGCAAAGCCACCTTCCCTCTCAGTGTGCTGGGACAGGGGAAGGACTTTGTGCCTTCAGTATCGCTGGAGCATCAGTTTGATCAAAGTTGTGCGTCATATTAGCTGTAAATACTGGTAATACCCGTGCTCTGCACAGACACAATTCTCTTGTTTGCCCAAGACGTTTTGCTCAAAGCACTTCCTCCTGCTGATCAGCAGCAAAATTACAGGACTGGGCTTCTCAGGGAACAGTATTTGTCTTCTGTTTTGTGCCTTAGCAGTAAGTACATAAACTCCAAAGCCCTTCATTTAGACAGAGAGTGAGAGGTCTGTGGAACCACCCCCAGGAACTGAGAAGGCCCCTACAGTCCCCCATCTGTAAAACAGAGATGGAATTAATTATAAACCTGGGTGTTTGCAGTGCAGAATGTTCATGTAGTGCTTTCAGCATGTCTGTGCTAAGCAGGAGTTTGTTGTTTCTGTTGTTACACAGTTTTTATCTCATCCTCAATTATCCTTAGGTTGTCTTATTCAAGGAGACAGGGTAGAGTCTGACAGCCCCAGGTCCTCTTGAAGCATGCTGGCTTCTCCAGCTGGGCTTGTCAGCCAGCCAGCCACAGTTCTGCTCAGAGGCTCTGGATTTCTGAGGCAGTGAGGGGACAAAGCTGACAGTAAAAGCAGCCTTATGTGTACATTGCTACAGCTTAAGTAGCTGCCTCAAGGGAACACAGGTTAAGAAGGAAACACTTTAATTTGGCCTGGATTTATATGCAGGCTGGAGTAAGATTTTTTTGAGCAATGTTTTGTCCTGGCTGTAGTTTAGGTGAAGCTCAGATGGATCTCTGCCCATTCTCTCTAACATCCAGCTTCTGGCAACTTCTCCTGATCTCTCTGGCAGGTTCTCTCCAGTCCTGCCACATCTCTTGTAGCTTTCCCTTCTTCAGTTCAAATACTGAGTTTCCTTCTTTACCTGAAACTCTCTGCACATGACCTGGCCACCTTAGATCAGTATATATATATTTTTAGAAAGTCTTTGTAATAGGACAGTGAGAAATTTAAGAGCCCTATTAGGGCCTAATGGAAGTCAGTGAGAAAGTATTGCCGCTGTTTACAGTAGGAGCTGGATCTTAGCTTAGATAAAAGGCAGCAATATGCATGCCCTCCTCTAAGAAGTGCTTCTCTTGTAGGCGTGGATTGTAGTGGATCACCACACTGGGACACATTTACCCTACCAGAAACACCACTGGAATCTGTTGGGGCTGATGAGCATGGGCAAGGCTCCGGTAAATCTGAACCCAGGGCTTACAGGAGTTTACATGGATGGTGTGCCAGCTTCAAGCTTTCCCCTCTCATCTGTTGACCAATGAATCCCAAGGAGGAAAAGGTTTTTTTCTCTTCTTCACTAACAGATTGATAAAAGGTTCTTGCTGCCAAATCTTTCAGAAACTCTTTTGTCTAAAGAAATCTCTGGTATTGCACATGTCTAAAAACAGGCATCTCATTTAGAGCAAGAGTTTGCCTGCAGAGAGTTTTTGTTATTCTTCTTTCTGCTACTTCACTAGAGCTGTGATTTGTGAAGGGCCTGGCTTGTGTATGGAAGAATGCAGCAGATTCAAATTGCAGAATATTAAATATAATACTTCAGTCCTGATTTGAGATAGACATTTTGCCTGGCTGAGGACTGGTAGCTCGGAGATAAACAAGGGAAGCTGACAGATTGGTGAATATTGGGTAGGATCATTTGTCAGGAGATGTGATGAATCACTGCGGCGCAGCATTTCATTTTCAGAAAGATCATTTTCTGAAAAATTCAAATTAAAGGCAGAAGAGACAGCTGGGGGTGTTTGGGGAGTTTTCATTTAAATCAAACTTACAATTAGAATAAAGGCATATTGAAAAGTTCCTGTTATTCTAAAAATATTTAGAGGAAGGAAAAAAAATTGAGAGTAGAAGGAAACAGGAGGACCTTGAGGAGTACTTGCCAGCTATACCCCAAAAATAGGCCTTGGATTTTATTTACCCCTCTAGTCAAAGCCAGTAGGAATCATACGTCTAGAGCTTCAAGCGGTGCTTCAATTGGGGGAAAAATATCCATCTTATAACCTTGCACACAGGTTATTTGAACAGAGGTCAATGTGCTTCTAATAGGACTGCACGTAGAGACTGAGCTCCTCACAGTGGGAGCGAGAACAGTGCTCCAGTTTAATTTGGTCTGGGCTCTTAGGAAGTCCAAGGCTACTGATTACTCCATGCAAGGTAACACAATAATAACAAATGGAAACAGAGGGTGGGGGCTTCCTGCTGGTACTTCAGCTGCAGACACAAGTGCCAGGAGGCCAAGGGCCGATCCCTGTTCCCCGTTTCTCCCGGAGCCCAGTGGCAACCCACAAACTCAGCTGTGCTGTTCAAGCTTATTCCTAGGGTTTGATCAACACCTTTCTGACCCTAGTGTAAGCAAATAGAAGAGTGTGAATGCTTCAAGGAGTAGCTCTGGGACAAGGAGACTTTAAATCAGCTGTTCTTCAGAAAGTAGCACACTATTGTATGTACAGCATACTTGATCAGAAGGTCAGATGCAAACTTTAGTAAAAGAGAGCTGTGTAAAATCCTACCTTTGCCATCACTCAAATCAATATAAAGTTCTCTCTGTGTGTATATGTGTAAAACTGGTATTTCCAGATGCCCTCCCTGTCAGTGGACATGAAATAAAAAGGTAAAACAATTTGGCCATACTGTTCCACAACATGTGTTTGCCTCTTTCAAAGTTGCAGCTTGAAAAGAGATGAGAGGAGAGATAAGGAAATGAGACATGTGTGGTGTGGGATTCTAAAAAAAAAACTTACATCCTCTTCCAAGCAAGATTCAAGCAGGCATTTTATTTTTGAAACAACAAATAATGATGGGTCATACCATGTGCAGGACTTCATGCTGAGGCTTTCTGAAATAGCAATGGGAGAACTGGTCACATAGTGCCTGTTTTCTTGACTAATGCTCTGCTGGTTACTTAGTTTCTGAAATACAGAAATCTGATGCCAGCTGTGTTCCCAGTATAAAGGCCTTGCACTCTTTGAGCAGGAGAAGTGGTTAATTTTATGAGGAAGAGGACTTGCTTTCATTTTGCTTCAGCAAGTTGCTTTCTAGTGAGTCTTCCCCAGGTACAAAGCAGATCAGGAATCCTTGGTGATACAATCTCTTGAGACCACGCTAAAGCACACATGGACTAACAAAACTTCGATCTTCTATGAATGGTTAGTTAATAAATTATCATGATGTTAGTATCCATCTCAAATAGGATGTCAAGGTTGCAAAGCAAAACTTGAATGAGGAGATGCAAACTTTGCATTTTGCATCCTTTTGTTAACATGGCATTTACCCTTCAGATAAGAATTGCTGTTCTCTCCCTTGTTCCATATTAGTGCTGATATGAACATAAGACTGGTGTGTAGCTCTCTCACTCTACAGGGCAGATATTCTCAAGTGAGAAAAATTAATATTAAAAATAAACCTTTCTCTTTCATCTTCAAGGTAACAGATCGCCTAGCTGGATTTGTGTCCCCACCTGCCCTCAGTTACCCTGTTCCTCTTAACCTCAGTCAGTTTCCGAATAAGAATTAGTTTTTCAACAATTAATTCACCTCACTGCCTCTGTAGGACATTAACTAAATTTCCAAGCCTCTCTGAGACTGGCATCACAACCATGCCCTTCTATCCTAATTGATGGTTCTGCTGGAGACCACAGCACGTCCAGTTGAGACACAGGGAGCTGAGGGTGAGGGCAGAGCTGAAACACAGTTCAATCTAATTCTTAAGCAAATGCTAGGAATCCCCAACACATATACGTTTATAGTTTATTGCCTGTAATTTTCTCAACTAATTCCAAATTTAATGACAGCTTTCAGCTTTGGTGTTCTAATTAATGTACCAGTGACTACATATAATCTCTGTGTAAAGCCAAAAGCAGCTTACTGATAATTACAGGGGGATCACAGCACCTACTGTTCAAGGAAGGCATCTGTGAGAAAGGCCTTGCATGATAGTTAAGGTGCTGAGATTAAGTTGTGCTGCTTCTTGTACTGCCTCAAAGCTCTTTTATTGCTGGCTCAACATGATGCTGGTAAACTTTCAGGAAGGAAGCAAAAGAACTGGACAGATCAAGCACAATCTTTTGCACATACAGCAGAAGCTTCCTGGTGAGCTTTTGAGGTCATAGTATTTTTGTAGAGTCATATTGTTGAGTAACTTTGTATTTTCCCCATAACAATTATGATGCAGTGGGTTGAAAATTCCTCTTTTACACTGCACAAGATTCTTTTCATCCACCTTTTTTGCAGCTGCAGTCAAGAAAACAATTCTGACTGCACAAAGCAGAAGTAAAGCCCAAGTGTATGGCAGAAGCAGAATACCTTTGCTGCCTCTGTTAACTCAAAATTAGCATTGGTTATATTGTTTTAGACACACGCCCCCCCCGTTGGAATGATGAGCTCCAGAGGGGCAATCACTAGGGAATACACCATGTCTGTCTGTTTTCCAGTATGGAAGGGTACACATCAATGCACTTGGTCACAATTAAAGATAGTAAGCTGAAGGGAAACGCTGTGTGTAGATGAATGTTTTCATGGATAGGCTTATTTGCAAAAATGAGTGGTTAAGCTGCATCCAGTCTCCCTGTAGTACTTTGGTAGTTATGTGAGAAGGGAAAAGATGTATTAAAGGTCTCTATGATGGGAAACAGGAACATGAACTCAGAAGAGGAACTCCTCATGTTATTTACAAAGCGTCGGTTAAACTTTTATTGATTTCGGGACAGAACCGTTGTCCAGCATCTCTATGCTCTGTGTACTTTGATTCTGAAATGTGATACTCAGCAAATTTCAAGTTCTGTGTCTGTGCTTTTGGTTTTAGATTGACAAGTATGCTCAACGGGATCTGAAGAAAGGACTTCACTTGTATGGGACAGATGGAAATATTGGCCTCACTAATGCATGGAGCATCATTCAAACAGATGTAAGTTTGAGCTCTCTCTTTTACCTCTTCCTCTTTACCTTCTGGGTTCTGTAACAGCATGTTCTGGGCGTGAACCTAATTATACCTCCAAATCCCAAGCCACTCTCTTTCTCCCACCCAGTCAGCACATTAGCAACTAAACTCTCTGCTTTTTGTAACAAATAGTAATTTTTTATTTATTTCTCCTTTAACAGGAAATATCTTCTTCCTTTGAGAAAATTATATTAAGTTGATGCCTAAATATCATGCAGTTCTGTGCTATGTGGAGGGTGAAGGAGCTGGTCAGACAGGAAACAAGCAGTACCTTCTCTTTAAAGTCAAAGGGGTGGCTTATGTTGGGATGAAGAGCAATAGCATGATAGCAAAGACCCTCTACAACCACTTTTTCATTTCTGTCCTGTCTCCTTTCACTGCTACTATTGTAGTAGCAGTGAGTCAAAATGGAAACAGACCATGGTGTTTGCAACCTCCTCCTACAATCAGTACTTCTTCCCCAGCAGAATGCAATCATCCTCCATCACAGGTGGACTGGGAATGCTTTTGCTGTGTTGTCACTGCAACACAATTGTTCCTTTGTCATGATTCTCTGACAGCCCTCTGCCAGTGTTCATCTGCTAAGGACTGGTGAACATTGTAGCTGGCTTCCCTCTCCTGTCCTTGTATGAGGTAACACCATCGCTGACAGTTCAGGTTTATTAGCTCTGTACTTGTTGTTTCATATTCAGTTCAGTCAGTTCTCCTGGGGGTGATCTACCTGATTTCATGTTCTCTGCTTCTTGAATGGAAAAGTGCCCCAGCTTTTCTTCTGCTTTAGGCAGAAGCACTTACACTGCCTTGACTTCACTCAAAATATCTTGCATAGCTTTCTCAGTTTCTCTTCTAGAGATGCAAGTGTGGTACAGACAGGAGGGGTTTAGTCTTGCCTGATGTCTTAAATGGATCAAAGACAGTAACCTCTCCCAGTGCTCCCAAAGTCTTCTCTTCTAGACAATACAAGGTAACAGGAACAATAGACCTCTAAGAAATGATCTGAGAAATTAAAAATTTGAGATCATTAACAGAACAGAAGGACTGATTGGCCAAGCTCCTTGTACATCTTTGGGTCTGCAGGACCTGTCTCTGTTGAGTGCACTAGGTTGCCTACAACACACTTGTGTGTCAAACACAGCTCAGGTCCAGCAAACAGGCCAATTTCAATCCTGCATCCAAACAACTACACATGAAGAGTTCTTTCAGTTACCTTTGAAAGGCCTCAGCATTTTGAAATATTGTTAATAATTTCCTCTTCCAATACTTTTTCCTTTTTCCAATACATCAAATATGAGAAGGCATCAATTACTGACAAGAGAAATGCGTTTTGTGATGCTAACCTGAGAGTAAGCTGTGTGAAATATAGATAAAATTTTTAATATCATTGCTTATATCCAACAGTATTAGAAAGTTTACTCTTTTACAGTAACTTAATTATGTGTAGTAAAAATGTAGTAAAAACTACTATTATTAAAATGTTTGCAGTAAGTATTGATCTGTTTCCCAGTAACTTAAAAGCATATAGCAAAGGTGGGGGAAAACGTTTTTGGAAGACTTATGGGATGTAGACACCATACTTCTGCTCCCCTTTGTGTAAAATAGGTGTAACAATATATGCAATGTCTAGTTCATATAGTCACGTTTTTTCCAAAATCTTCACAATTTGATTGGATCCAGAAAAGATGTAAAAAAATAATAAGGATTTTGGAAAGTGACATTATGGTGAGAAATTTTAAATGCCTTACATAAACAGGCAAAGATGAAGTAGTGATGTGATTGCAGTCCTTAAAAAGAGAACAGGAAGGAAAAAGGGTTGTGAGAGAAAAGGGCTCTGTAATTGATCCAAGAGTTTAAATCTCAAGTTAGACATATCTGGTGGTAGGATGCTGTTGTACACAGTAGATTCTTTTTCTCTAAAGAATAAGACCCAGCTTTTTGCTTAAAGGAAATGGTCACATTTCATGACCAGCTTAGGTTTGAGGCAGGACTCAATAGTCTGTGGTTTGTGTAGTGCTGCAGATCACAGTCATTTGTCCTGATAAGTCCTTTGGTCTTGAAACTCATTATAGTTTAAAGAGTGCCTTACAGGTTTCAGATGAAACTCATGTTAGCTAACTCCTAGGAGCTCAAAAGGTGACAAGAAAATGCCATCCCCAGGGGACATCACTCTCTCATGGCCACTGTGAAATTACCACGTACCAGCCTGGCAGTACCACAGCGTCAAAGTCATTGTGCTCCCCATGCTGGGCACTGAGAAGAATGGGGAAGAGCTCCTAAAGATCCATTTTTGACACTTTGCATAATTGGCTCTCGCATGTATCTTTCAAAACTGTGTGGGAATAGACTGTTACAGAGGTGCAGCAAAGACAATCCCATCATGGTTAATTATGTAAAACACTTTGCAGTTGAATAGAGCTATCTAAATGCCAACTTGGGGGGTTTTTGTGTAATAATCATTATCTCTTACATCCCTAATCAGTAGAGTGTAATCACTGATTGGAGGATTACAGTGATACAGGGGATTTTCTTCAAGGGAAGTCCCAGCCCAGGCTTGCTGTTTGAATTCTGTCTCCTAAGGCTCTCAACAACACCCACAGTAGAACAACCATGTTGCCATATAGGACAGTGTTTTTCCTAATGGGAGACATTAGTTACTGGTTGAGCCATGGCCTGTGTCTGTATGTGGAAAACAGCAGCCTCACAAAAAAAAGAGCCATGTAAAAAACATGCCAGTAACAGAAATCATAATGAGCCCTTGTCCCCTCAGCATTTGCACTCCTTTCTTTGTAAAAGTATTTCTCAGAGCCTGAGCAGTGGTTAAAGCAGTAGTTTATACACTCTGGCATAGTTCTTAATTTCTCTCAAGATTTACTTAGATAGAGACCATCCCCATCCTGCATTCATTAGGTACTACTGTGTATGGCAGCTTCGGCTGAAAAAAGAAGGAAAAAGTTTTTCCAAGGAACCCCATTTAGATGATTTCTGTGGGACTGGCCAGTCACAAATCAGAGGGGAGTTTTGACTGGGAGTGTGGATGCCCAGTGCACACAGCGACTTGTGAGTGGTGATTGTCTGAGCGTGAAAGGCCTGAGCACTTTTTGAGGAAGGTTTTCTTTTCCGAAGCTTTTGTGCCTTGAGAAATGGTTTTCCTCTTTTTAACAGAAGCCTACCATTTTCAAGAAACTGGAAACAAGGAAGAAACGGGGCCTGTCTTTAAAAGGAAGTTGCATTTTTGGCTGATGCCTGAGCTGGTCATGTTATTGATAAAGGAGTTGGGTTAAGCTGCAAACCTGCAAAGTGTATGAGAGGAAAGGCAGTGGACTAATTTTGCAGTCCTAGTAAGCCTCTAGGTCAGGGAGCTGTTTCAAATCAGAACATTTTATTGATTTCTTTTTAATACCTTCAGCTAACCAAACTCTCAGCCTTTCTCAATAGCATTTCAAACCTTAAAAGGATCAGAAACACAAGCAGATGAATTCTGTGTGTCGTGACCGAAGACTACGAAAGCTTACAAAGTGATTTTTCAAACATGACTAAAATTCTGATAGTTCAGGAGTTAAGTTACCCTGAACTGCATTAAACTCCTTACCCACCAGGACTGGTTAAAGTCACAGGTGGAGATCATTAGAAAATGAGAAACAAGCATTAATTTTTAAAATGTTGCTTCATCCTCAACATCTTTGTGATCAATATTTGAGCACTTCTACTTTTAACTAACCAGGCAGTAATTTGAGAGGCATGCAGAAAACCTATTTGCTTCACTAAAGTGAGCAAATTCAGCTCACTTTTGCTGCTGTGTAATGCCTTTTCATGTCTATTTAGACCACTGTAACTGAGAAGAAATTTGACCCATCTCCCTCTTCCCAGTCATTGATTCTATTAGATCAAGCCATACTTAAGAATTAATGCTGAAGTAATCCAAACCACTCATTAAACTTTTTAGAACAAAACTATATTATTCACCATTTTGCAGTGATGGAGGAAAAAGGTGTATAGAAGGTCCCCTGCCCTGTCTTTAGTTCTTTGCCCCATTTACAAAACCAGAAAAAAAGGCATTGCTAAAACACTGCAATTAAGTAGGATTAAGTATCTGTTTATTTTCACGAACCCTATCCCAGCCTGACTGAGTCTGCAGGAATTTGGCAAAGATAAGGCCTACTTAGCCTTCAGTATTGGGATTACCTGTAAAATATGTGCAAGTGTCCAACTCCTTATCAGGAGTTGCACTGTTGCACTGAGATAGAAACTTCTTAATAGAGTACTGCTTTTAAGGTGTGTTAGTCTGGGTACCCCAAAATAAGCACTGCTAGCTTTAGTTTGTAATTGTTTCTAAAAAATGTAAATGTTCAAAGTAGAAACAGAACTAAGCAATCAGGCAACCTTGTGTAATTTTATCATTTAACTTGTGAAGGGAACAAGACAGGAGTGTAAATGTGACAAAAAATGAATGTAATTGTGGCAAGAATCAAGTCTTCAATGCTTTCATGCCTGGCCTTGGCAGAACATCAACCTTTGTGGTAGAACCGGCTACAACAAACTGCTGGTGACAGACATAATCCTTCATGTGCCCTGAGATTTCTCCATACTCCAGGTGTAGGCCTATCTGCAACTATCCCTGCCTAGAAACCTTGCCAATTTTTGAGAGAACATTGCTCTCAAATCTAAGAGGACTCTAAAAAAAGCCCTCCATATTCCCATTTCTTCTAATGATTCCTCATCTCTCTCACCAATTTGGCTGCTTACTGTTCAGCTGCATCAACCTGGGATAAATCAGTTGCTTGTCAGATGATCCAAAATCACTCCTGCACTCTCTCTCTTCTACTTGGACATCCGTAGTGAGAGCTCTGAGTTTTCTGAACTCTCAGTTTATCTGCCTTTCTGGCTTCCTTTGCTGAATCTGAACTGGTGGCCCATTCAATCCCACTGCTGCTCGTTTCCTTGTTCCTGCATCTTTGTGCATGGATCCATGCCCCTGCTCTCTGGAGATGCCAGGCATGGGACTTGGCCTTCATTGAACAGTGCTCCCGCACTTGCTTCTGCACTCTCAGGTCTCTGTGGTGTTAGAACTCTGATGTGTTCATCAGCTCCTCTTGGTTAGGGCTATGGATCATCCACTGCTTAATCCCATTGCTTGTCCTTCCTTTGTCTTCCAAAATATTATAGTTACAGACATTATTTCTTCCATTCCCAAGACTGTTGATCCTGTGTTATGTCCTTTATTTATACCTTGAACTTCTCTTAGCCCATTCTCCTGTGGCTGTGTCTGCTGTGTTCTGGTACAGAGAATCTCTGTGGGCGGGCAGTTTGTGTCCATCTGCAGCTCATCTTTGCAACTGCATCCCTTCCTATTCTCACCTTGTGGTTTACCAGGAATTTTTACTCTTTGGAGTCTCAAATCCTAGCTCATGGCCTAGTCACCTCCTGCTTCACAGGCTTCATAGGAGCAGCTGTCCTCAACCTGTTAGTGAGCACTTGGCTACAAAACCCATGCTTCATCTTCATCTCCTTAGTCTGTCAGACTGAGACCTTCAGCCATGCATTATTGTGGGGAGAAGGAGCCTAGTTCTGATTTATGCAAACTTGTGTCACTTGTGTTTGGCCAGAACATCACTCAAATGTCTCAGCCCTTGCTGCTGCACTCTCTACATCACAGATGAGCCACATTTTTAAGGCTTGCTGTTTACAAGCTGTCACTTCTCACTGTCTATCAAAGAGCTGCCTCCTGACTCTAATGATGACAGCCTGCAAGACCTTCTTCTTGTTAGATTTTCAAATAAACCAGCCTTCCTCAAATGCATGCCATGTGTTCCAGGCTGCTCCTACCCGCTTTTGGGACCTGTTACACATGGACCTCCTGTTTTCTGTGCAGGAACATAGAGGAAAAAAAAGAAAGGCACAAACTTTTTTTCTAGTTTCATGTCAATTTGTAGAAAATGAAGCCTGTAAACTTACAAATCAAACATTTGCAAGTGGAGGATTGAGTCCTGCCACAGACCAAATCGAAATTAGGAGCAGAAACTTGGAGGGATAGATGTTAGTCCAGGAAAGTTTTCTGACTTTTCCTTGACAGAAGAAAAACTTCGCTGTGAACACTGAAATATCTCTATCAAGGAGTACTTTCTGAGTGCTTGAAGCATCATATGATGCATGAGGCAGCGTGTGACACCTCTGCCCTCTATGGGTCTGGATTGGCACATTTTGTGTGTGCAACAAGACCTGAACACAACTACAACAGCCTGAACAGCTACCACAGCCTCTACAACTGTTACATAATAAAGGAAAACTCTCCTTCAAGCCAGTGTAAACATCAGGATCTCAATTAGGTCTTTGGCCCTGGTGATGCAGATGTCTGCATGATTACGAGTCTCTCAGAAACAAGAGAAATGGTCCCTACAGAGATGCAAAAAATACTTTTCAGGCTTATATAAAATCACATTTAAAAAAATAAGATCATGGCATGTAATTTTGGGACTATGTATGTGGCTGGCATAGCCCTGAAAAAGTGTGAGGTACTGTGAATAGCAGAGAGCAGTTCTGCAGTCCAGTGTTGTCTTGTCCTACTAATTTGTGCTGAAGTGTCTAAATACCAACAAATTCATACTTTTGCATAGGGGTGACAGATGGTGTATACATCTATATGGTAATGAGTCCTAGCTTATTTCCTATCACACAAATATACCACTTCCCAAGGGGAAGATGGCCACAGAACCGTTCCCTGCACCACTCTGTACCTTGCATCCCACTACCAAAGTCAAACATTCCTTCCGATTTAGCAGTGTTGTGATCTCTGCACACACTGTGTCATTGTAGGCAGACACTTAAGGCACAACTCTCAGAGCAACCTCAGATGATGACATTAAAGAACTGCACCACAGAGGAGGAAATACATCTTTTGCTGGCTGGCAAAAACTTTCAAAGGTGATTAGTAATTAACAGCTTAGTGAGAAATTTTCCTTGTTTACTTCAATCATGATCCCAGGAGTAGTGTTCTATAGAGATCCCAGTATCTTCATCTCTTGGGTGCTGTACCTTATCTTTTTTCCTGACAAGCTGCAAACAACTGTTACAATTCTGGTCAGTCAGTAACTCAGTCTCAGTATTTGTCTCAGGTTGTCCAGTTTCAGCTCCTGCAGTATCCTCCCACTGTAAATAGGGGTCTTTGCTTCTTGCATCAACATTACCTGCTTACAAGGCTATATTTGAACATAATACAAAAGAGTGAAGAAAAGGGTCTGTTTGGGTAAAGCTGAGAAAGTACTGTTATTTCTTTAAATTTTCAAGCCTCTGCTGATATAATCAAAATGCACTGGGTGTCAAGCTCCAGGAGGCAAAGTCAGAACAGGCAGTCAGTGACGGGTCACACTTACAGCATCACCTCGGTTCATCTTTTTCCAGTTCAGATGCTGTGGAGTCTCCAACTACACGGACTGGTTTGAAGTGTACAACACAACCCGAGTGCCAGACTCCTGCTGCTTAGAATTCAGTGAGAATTGTGGGCTCCATTCCCCAGGGACCTGGTGGAAAGCGGTGAGTAGCTCTGCAGCACAAGGCAGCAGCAGCCTTGCAGCCCAGGTGAAGGACAGGCAGGTAGTCATGCGCAGGACTGCACAGATGATAAGCTGTGCACCTCATTCATCTATCCTAATTCACCTTTAATCAGGTGCTTTCAGAAGGCTCCTGTTGAGCTGTAACCTTTGACCTCCAATGAAACCCCCTATTTAGTTATTTTTATGAGCTAGTTTCCTTTCAGTAGGCTCTAAGCTGTTGTTTCCCATTGCAGACAGGTCCATTCCAACACTGATCTGCAGCACAGACTAGTGACATCCAGCCAGGAAATGACAGGAATGTCCTTTTTAGTGTCCCACCTACTGGGGTCAGGTAGCAATAAAGGCAAATGGTTCATGCACACACAGGCCCTGGAGCAACAGCCGTAGCTTATCACAGCCTGGGCACTTTTGAGGCAAGAGAACTGTGAGAGCCTTGAGCACTCTTCTCCCACCAGGATCTCTCATTCTGGGGCTTCCACTGCACAGAAAAGTGGGAACTGTTCCACTGAGTTGCCAGCAGCATTTTTTTGTTGTTGAGTTTCTGCACTTGCCTGTAATCAAATTCAAAACTCCATGGGATAATTTCCCTACAATGGCCTCAGCAAGATCTTTCTGGAACAGATAGTCAGAGCCTAAATATGTCTCTGAAATTAGCTCAGCAATTCTTTGTGCTAATTACAGGTAGTGCAATTATACAGAAGGGGTGTGGAGTAAGGCCACCTGATGAAGTGGAATTATAACTATGTTTTAGTGGTTCTAATGGTTTGTGAAGACAATGAGTAAAGCTCTCGGCCACTTTCTAGTGAGATTTCATATGCATGGATTGGTACTCACAGAGGCTGAGTTCACATCAAACACAGCTTCCTTATACTTCTTGAGTAGCTTAAGGACATTTTTTTTAATTTAAGGACTGAAAAGTTCTTCTATTTTATTCAGGGTAGCAAGAAAATCAGTGCAGGTTAAGCCTCTGGCTTCTGATGGGCATTAATAGTTATTCCTTTATACATATGTAAAAGTGCCTAACTGAAGGCTGAATGATTCTTGGCCATGAACATTTACAAGACAGGGGGACACTGTGCACAAGGCTGTCTTACAGACATTATTATTTAAAGAAAGGTTTCACAGGGGCCAACTCCACCCTCCCCAAAACTAGACCAGTAAAACAGAGCTACTGCAGAATTTAAAGGAAGAAAACAATGGAGGAGTGCCCGTACTGCAGTTTGAAATGGTGGAAAATGGCATGAAATGGGCCCATGTGCAGCAGGAGCAGCTACTGAGCCACTTGCACTGGGACTGTTTGGTTTTGTGTGTTTGTATGTATAATAAGAAGGGTTTATTTCCCTGAAACTTGGAGAAAATGAAAGCCTCATTGTGAGGTTCTAACTGCTTCTGGTTGGGTTTTAGAGGGCAAAGAGGACCCAAACCCAGTGCTTGTTTATTTGTTGTAGTTTAACCCCAGCTGGCTGCTAAGCCCCACACAGCTGCCTGCTCACTTTCCCACCAGTGGTATCAAGGGGAGAAGCAGAAGAGTAAAAGTGAGAAAAGAGTGGGTTGAGATAATGACAGTTCAATAGGGAAACCAAAAACCATGTTCTATGTAACCCCTACCTAATGATAACAAAAATACCTCCAGATAACAACCTTGTGTTCAGGACAAATCCAAAACACAGCCCCATACCCACCACTGTGAAGAGAATGAACTCTACCCCAGCCAAAACCAGCACAGTATTTTTAGTTACTAGCTGAATTTATATGGAGCAGTGCTCATGCAGCATTTTGGAGGTGTGCTTTTTTGTGTCACTGGGATTAGTACCATGTTCAAGCTTCAACCCAAAAATACATTGTAGTTGCTCCAGCATAGAAAAGATAAACCAGGCTACCTAGCAGCTAGGTCAGATCCATTTTTTCTGTGGCTGCATATTCCAGGGAGAGTAGAGCTATATTTATGGCTAATACAATATTCTTGGTTTGTTTTTTTTTTTTAGCCTTGCTATGAAACTGTGAAAATATGGCTCCAGGAAAACTTACTGGCAGTGGGAATCTTTGGATTGTGCACAGCTATGGTGCAGGTACAGTTTAATATCAGTTTTCAAATCTTAACTAATTGCAACTAAGTAACCATAGATTCAGATATATGCTCTGCTCAAGCAGGTTTTAAATCTTGCATAATTTTCCTCTACCATCATGGAAAATTATTAAGTACTTTGTGTTTTACTTTAGTTAAAATACTGTGTACAAGGCACAGAACTAGGAACATTGCACAGTGGTTTATGATGCACTGCGAAGAGCTGGCACTTTATCAAGTGGTTTATTTAAGACTGAAACTGGACTTATGAGGGGAGACTGGACTCCAGACACATAGTCAGGGTAGGATGAACTGCCTTTAGGGTGCCTATATTTGTCCAGTTATTATCCAGAGGGGACTTAGGCTAAATATCCAACTTCATCATAGTTTAGAGGTAGCTTAAGTCTTCAACCTCATCCCTTGGGCCCAGGGTAAATTACAAATCAAGACGTGGTGCCCATTAGTCAACCCTGCTATGCTCCCTTGCTATTAATGAAGGGAAACTCAGTAGGTATGATTGGCATAGACTTGCCTATCAGATTTTTGGGTTGCAGTTCTTTCCCCTGTGACTTTGGTCAGAGAAGAATCTGTCCACCACTTTGTCTCTTAGGTGCCTGTGCCTTTAACCCAGCCTGCTGTGGTTGTGCCAGTCTAAGCACCAGTGGCACAGCCCGAGGATACACAGGTGAAAGTTGTGCTGGAGCTCAGG
This sequence comes from Poecile atricapillus, assembly GCF_030490865.1. Lineage (NCBI taxonomy): Eukaryota > Metazoa > Chordata > Aves > Passeriformes > Paridae > Poecile > Poecile atricapillus. Next base: position 135,758,888 of record NC_081249.1, on the reverse strand, counting down.
CTCCTTCAAAGTCCCTTTCCTAAATTCAGTGAACATCTAGCTTTAGTTTCCAGCTCCCCCTCTCTCACACTCAACATGCAGGCACAAAGGATGTCACTGCTAACCTAATCAACACCATGCAACTGCAGATTAACCCGTGGTTGTTTGGTTTGGTTGGTTTGGTTTTTTTATTTTTTCCTGGTATGCCACTAGCAGTAGCAAGCGAGAGCCTGGGATCAGTATTCTACTCACATTCCCACTAATGACAGATTAGGCAGAATGGCACGTATCTTACTCTCTCATATGTCATGTATTGGCTGCAGCTTATTAAAGCAAATGCCTGATGCCTCACAGACCCAAATTCAGTAGAGTTTTGGGGTTTGTTCCAGTATGGTAAGCAGATATGCTTAGAGAAAAAAAGCACAAGATCATATGGCAGACAGACAATTTATGACTGTTGTTAATATATTACCATAATTAAAAAAAAACCAAAACAGCTTTTGGGCATCCATTCAGCATTTAGGGTATCTTTAAATGATACACAAAAAAACCCCAGCAGCCCATGGTCAGAGTCCTTCTCATAAATACCCTAAATATAATAAAGTTCTAAGACAATACTATCTTTTTGACAGAAAGACATTGCTAATTTGCATGGGAGGAAACACTTCAGACAAATTAAAAATGCAAATTCATATGCCTAGTAAATGCTGTGCAATGCAGGGAAAACACCTCAGAACACAACAGATTTTCAGTCTGCCTTCCAGCTGCCTGATGTGATTGAATCTACCTGATGACAAAAGTTTCTGTGCACTGTCACCTGAAATGAGCTGGGCTCCCTCTTTTGCTGCTGTTTCAGTTTTGTTCTGGCCTACAGTATGTGACAGCATTTCATGTTAACATCTTATAGAATCATAGAGTGACATAATTGGAAGGACATACAGAACATGCAACAGAACAATCTTCCTCAGTTGTGCATGCTTCAAATGATAAACCAAGTTGAGCCACCACCGTTTTGTTATGTGGCTGTCCCCGAAGGTGTTCCTTTGCTAGGAAGCAGAAGGCAGAGTTCGGGGATACTTCCCAAATGCCACTGCTTGCTATAAACAGCACACCAAAATAATCTGATTAATAATCTGATTTCACTGTGGAAGAATGAGACTTGAGGAAGATTAACAACTTTATAACCATTTTTTTCTTCATAAATATAATAATGTATATGTGTATTCGTATATTCTTTCAAAGTACTCATTAACAGGAACTATTATTCATGTAGAGACTAAATTTGAAGTGGTCAAATTGAGTGCATAAAACAGAATTCATACACTAAAATTTTCTACCTGGCAGACCTTCATTTCAGTGACAAATCTTGCAGTGGTGTTGCAAAGGGAAAGTAACAAGCAGTTAGTACATTCATGTAAGTACTCCAGCTGGAAGGAAAGTAAAACTCTCTCCCCCATCCCCTTTTGATGAAGTAATCTACCAGAGGCATCACAACAGGTCAGTGCTTGGCTGGGAGAAGAACCCTCTCCTCCCTGCTGCTTCTCCTGAATAGGCTGAGTAGAAAAACACATCCATTGTTGATGAGGCATTGATGGCCATGATTAATGCATGTTCAGTCTCCAGTGATTCCCCCACAGGGACCTGTGCTCACATACACTTGGAAAAGTAAAATACAGTCAAGCAAACCACAGCATCTGTAGGGCCTGGGATTAACCCAATGTCTTTCAAAACAACAGCTACAGGGATACTCACAGTACCCACACAGCTGTGGATTGCTACAATAAAATATTTTCAAGCAAAGGGAATCCAAATTTTTTCCAATATACCTGTTCCCAGTATCTGGTGGCTGCTCTTGATGGAGAAATCAGCTCTGCCCTGCTTTCTGTAAAATAGCAATACAGATAAGGACAAAAGGCAGACAGACTCTAGGAATAGAACAAGGACATGAACAGGCAGGAAAAGCAGTATGTGACATGTCTTCCTGTGTGTGAACAAAACTAGTGTCATGCTTTTATCTTTTTTTCTTGTTGTATCAATAAATAGGGGTTTTTTACTCACTGAAAAACGATTGTTGTTTCTTTTCTCTTAGATCCTCGGACTCACCTTTGCAATGACCATGTATTGTCAGGTAGTCAAGGCAGACACCTACTGTGCATAGATACCATTCCCAATCTTTCAGCTTCTCCTCCAAAGGACACAGGAGAAATCTCCTTCATGCTCATTCATCTGACCTTTTTTTCCCCCCTTTGTACTATAAACTGTGTATAATGCTATCTTTCTGAAGATTTTGTGAATCACCCCACTTTACTGAAGGAGGAAGAAAAGAAAAAGTCAGTACTTGAACTGGCACAGGTAAGAAGCAGCCTTGTCTTTAAGCAGAGGAAAACCAAAAAAGCAATGGTTCCTTTTCCATGGCCTGTGACAAGGCAAGAGAGGCTGCTAACGAGGGGCTGACTGCAAACCCAGTTAGGAAAAGATGGCACTGAGGCAAACTCTGCAAAAGCTTCCAGGCTGCCTTCCTGCATTTCCCAGTCTGGAAGAGAGGACGCAGAAAATAAATGTTCTTCAGCAAGAAGGTACAGAGTAGCTAGCACTGAATGCAATTGTAATTTTACTACAGTTTGCACACAGCTAAAATGTCAAGATCAAGCAGCCCTGCCTCCAAGTGTCTCAAGATGATTTTGTAGCCAGGAGAGGATCATCTTCACAAATACATTGTTTTAAAGGAGTATTTTTAATCTTATGCGCCGCAAAGTCAGGCTTTTAATCAGAATCTGTACAGCAAGATCCTGGCTGTTAATGGAAAACAATATTGGACATTGCCTCAGTTCCTAATTGCCAGTGGCATATAGATGGTTGACTGCATATGTTATATATATTACATTCATAAACACATACTTTTCTGAAAGGAGGCGAAAATACCCAGCATCTAACCTCAGAAAGGGGAAACCTTTGTATCCTATTTTACATTCCAACTGAAATAACCAAGTATTATTTCTTGTACAAGGCACTATCACTTATACCTCTGGGAAACGAGTAATTACTTTCAGCTGTATCTTCATTTCAGTAAACAACTTGTGAGTGGGCTCTCTCTGTCAGTCTACTATGGTTTTATTTTTTGCCATCCCTGTTTCAAGTAAGTCTGCCAAAATATATCACTCATTTCTCTGCTTGAAGCTGTGTACAAAGCTGTCAGCTGTTCCTTCCCTGAATGTCACCATTTCATTAATTTACTTTGGGATAACATCATCTGTAGGTATGATAGAGTTTGCCTTTCTGGGGAAAAATCCTTTGCACATTGCTCATTTTTCTGAGAGTTATTAAGACTTCAGATACTTTTATTCTTAGCTTTTTTTTTTCTCCCAGCTGCACGCTGACAACAGCCAAGACACATCAGTCTCTGTTAGAACTGGAGTCACTTCTCAGTGCTCTTTTTCAGATGCATTTTCCTTCACCTAGCTGCTGGCTAGAACAGAATCCACACTTTCTGGAATATCACAGAAATATGCAGAAATCAAAACCATAACTTTCCTTAACCAGGGAACAGCACTCATTGATAACTGAAGTAATTGATGTAGTACCCTCTTATGCACATCTACTGGTGGAGAGGTTGAAAATCAGATGTGTCCTATTGTTCAAACCAATGTTTGCCAGCAAACAGCTCCAGGTGGTGCATGTGTGCCAGGGAGAAGCCAAAGCACCCCAGGGAAGGGACACAGCAGGGAATAGGCAAACAGAGCAATGCAGATGGCCTGTGCCCTTCAGCCAGCATTTCAGGAGCTCTCAGCCACTGTCACTTAGAGCAGAGAGCTGACCACAGAGCTGTGTTTTCCCAGGAAGCTGAGTGCAGCCATTCCTGCAGACTGGAAGCATGCATCAAGCTCACAGAGAAAGTTACCCTGCTTACAACAGCAGGTCTCAGTTCCAAGTGACATTTTGCATGCTTTGATTTAAAGGCAATTTCCAGCAGAAAGCTGGACTTGCCAACCCACAGCCTATTGATCCTTTACACCCATAACTAACTCTTTTCTGGATCTGCATTATTTGACAAATTCACTCTCACTTGTTAGATTTGGGGGATTTTTTGTCTCTTTGCTGATTTCCTTCGGTCTTCTCACTCTCCTCTCACCTCATATTTTCTGGAAAATTGCTTAGGACAGTCTGGTGCTTAAAAGAGCAATTACCTTCCAAAATGTTACCCCCATGGGGCATTTAGCTGGTAATGTATTACTTGTGTGCATTTTATGTGGCTTCCCAGTCACTATCACAGCAACCTCCACCACTAAAGGATTTTACTGTCACACAAAACAAGCCCCAGCAAACCCCAGCTGAGCAAGTAGCCCACACACAGGTGCCCTGTACTCCAACAAGAGGCTCACTCATGTTGCAATCACCACAGTCTCCGTGCTGCTTCTTGAGCCCAGGCTGACCTGCAGACTGTCCTGCTCTGCCCAAGATGGTGTAAGTTTGTTCCTGCCCTCTCTCTACTCTGTTCTTTTCTTAACCTGCACAGACACAATTCCAGGTTAGCTGCACCATTAGTTCTTGCCTTGGTTTATAGTTTGTACACAGGAGTGCTTCTGCTGACAACTCCAAGTTTCTGCCACTGAAAAGCAGCATGACAGAATGATGAATACATTCATAAAACATTGATTTTTTTTTGAGACAGATAAAAGGTAGACAAGTCTATTTGTAGTGATCCCTGCCATTAAAAATTAACACAAAGACAGCAGGCTGATGATGGTTCAGTTGATGGGAGCAAACCATTGTGCAGAACTCCCACAGAGAGCAACTCTCATCAATTTGCTTGATGTAGTGTAGGGAAAAAGAGAGATCACAAACCCTTCTCCTGTGAGTCTCACAGTAATATGTGCTAAGCTCTTAGAGAACACTTCTAGACTTCTGCTAAAGCTTCAGTGGAAAAAAATATGAGAAGCAGACTAGAGACAAGTCACATTTTTGTGGTTTCCTCTAATCATTTTCCACAGTTTAGGTGTCTTTACAAGATAAACTGCCTTGGTATTCAAAATCAAGTACCTAAAGTGAGTATAAGCAACACTCACTTTGTAAATCCCAGTCACTACAACAAAAACATACAGTTAAGGGGAAAGGCTAAACAAAAACCACCAACAACAACAACAAAAAAAAAACTCAAGCAGACAAACAAAAAAAAAAAAAACCCAGATCACATAATTCTTTTTAAATACTATCCTTCCACTACCAACTGAGGTGCTACTGTGACTTGTTCATAATTTGAATTGGACTATTTCATATATTTGATGTTAATAACTCTCTCCACGCAGACCAAACAGCTGTTATGGTGCTTACAGCATTACCAGCACAATCCAATTTCATACCTCTGAATACACTGCAAAAAACAAGTCTCAGACTTATTTTCTTAAGAGCACTGCATCCTTTCTCTGCTGACAAGGTCAGAAGATTTTGTGATGTGTAACAGCAACAATCTTGAAAAAAATAACCAAACAAAATGCAAAGAAAAAAAGTTCCATTTTACACATAAAACTTCACATTAAACTGGTTGATTATATATAAGTAACCTGTAGAACATAATATCCATTTGAAAGGCTGCTGATATTGAATGCAGGCAGAGCAACACAGAAGTCATTCCAATTGCTTCTATTAGTGTCCTGTCGCTTTTAGTAAAGCCTTTTATATTATTGTGACTTCTTATCTTTAAACATGAAGGAGGACTCAATACATTTAAATTAAAGACAGAACCAAAGGATATAGGAATAAAGGAGCACTCCTAATTTATTCTCATAACTGTTTCTGCATAATAACAAGATATGAAGGCACAGGGCATATGGCTGAACCTACTGAATTCAGCAGCATCAGAATTAAGCTTTTCAGATTCAGTCCAATATACTTCTGGCTTTTCATCTTCACAATTAAATTAAAACAAACCAAAAAACTAAAAAAAAAAACAAAAAAACCCAACCAACCAAAAAAAGACAAAACAAAACCAAAAACCGTATATTTAGTAGACTATGGTTTATTTTCCTGTACTGTCACTAGCAGTCAAATCTTATTACTTGTACAACATAATTACTTAGCTCATCATCATACAATGCACAATCACTGAAATTCACTTAGTTTCTTTCTATTAATAATTCTTTGGTCTCCCCCCTCAAATCAAACAAACTCATCAAGGTTTATTCTTTGATCAATAATTAGCATTTAAATGCAGCATTGTAGGGTTTATAGTATGGAGAGGGAGGAACTGCACAGAAGCTGTAAAAATACTCTCTCTTGCATCAGCAATAGGGCTGCTAAGGGAATCCACCCAAACCCTCACTTCTCACAAACTAATAAGAACTGGTCACACTGAGTACACGTGACTGGGATGCCTCTTACACCTCCCCAGGGCAGCACTGGAGGTTGTCAGCATGGACAAAGTCACAGCCTTTCATTTATCCCTTGGCTTCAGTGTTGTGCTATAAATGTGGCACCAAAGGTAAGCAACAGAAACCAGCAGTTGATTGTGGCATTTATTTTAAACCCAGACTCTTTATTTAATTTATCTGCAAGAATTTGCTAAGTGTAAATGATCTGCATAGATACTGAGTTAGACAGTTAGAAACCACGCTGGGACTTGCCATGGGAAACCTTGTTTGGATTCCACTGTGAATTCTCCTCCCTTGTCACTGGTACTCTACCACAGTGGGCAGGTCTCCTCTGTTCTTTGGATTTTGTTGCTGCAATTACAATGGTACATTTTTGTGCATTCATATAAAGAACAAAATTTAAAATATACATTTTATTTTTTAAAAGTTATTAAATATTCTTTAAAGTTTACAACAGAATGTCTTTTGTATTCTTTATAAGCAACTGCACTACAAGCTAAACAGTTATTCTATACACACCCAAAGATGTGTGTGCGAGTGTACACACACACACACTGTATGCAATTTAACAAACCCCTACCATGTTCTACTTCTTTGTCATTTTTCATTACCTTTGATTTGACATATCCTTCCCTACAAATTTGGGGTTTTTTTTATTATTATTATTATTATTATTATTATTATTATTATTATTATTATTATTATTATTATTATTATTTAAGTGGCTTACCTATTCCCAGGTAAATTTACACCCCTCTTTCCTCTTAAGGGCAGGCACAACATGAAATTATGTGGCACTCAATAACAATTCAGAAACTACTGCGAGATCAGGTTTAGTGTTAAAAAAAATACTCAGACCCAAACCAAATCATTTTGTGCTCACTACTTGTCTGTTACTGATAACTTTGAAATAAAGGACTTCTCTTTTTTTCTGAGGTAGCTGCTTACATTCTAAAATTACATAGAAAAACTTGAAAAATTAACACCAGAATGTTTTTAAATTGAACAACTAGGAATTTGTATTGTGTTAGATCAGAAGAATGTCTGGTTAGCCAAGTATGTTATATGCAATCCTGTCTAACACTGCCTTGTTTTATACAATTTGTTATACCCTACAGGTCAAACAGCTTCACAAGTGAAATTGCCTCTAAACTGCATTCTGAACAACAGCACAGGTGTACTGTTGAAATTGTAATGGGAAAAATAGAGACACAGAGGTTTTGGAGGTTGTTGCAGGAGGCATCGTAAGGGATAACCCACACCTTTGGTGGAAGTTTCTTACAGCTCCCTCAATTTAGGAGAGATGTTTACCTTACTTGAATTGTCTTCATCCCATTGAGTGCACCACTAGATGGTCTCATCAACCACATCAATCTTAAATCCCTTTCTGACTGTGAAATTTTACACTTTAGTCTTGCAGTATAGCAGTGAATTTCACAATTTCTTCAAGTTGCATTTAAAAGAATCCTTCCTTTATGGATTTTAACATGTTGCCTTTCAATTTCATTTACTCACCATTGGTTCTATACTTTAGGAACAATAACTTAATGATGCTTACAGAAATATAAGGGCTCAGAGCAGCAGTATTAGCTTTACAGCCTAATTTGCCTTTCCACTAGAGCTTAGCCCTGGGTAATTGAGTACTGTATTGATTTTTCAAGATCCCATTGTTTCAAACAACTAAGCCCAGCGTACCTTCCTCCAGTAGCTATCCCAGTTGTCTGCTTTTGTACTGCATGTTAGCACAGACAGAGCTGTTCCTCCTTTAATCAACATCTAGATGAGTATTTCACCTGACATCCTGTATTTTTCCAAAGTACACTTGACACAACCTGGAAATATCAGGCCTAGCTGATTATTCTAGCTGTGTAAAACAAAGTACTTTCTGTCTGCATGGCAATAATTTTCAAAGAGATTTAAGGGCAGCTTATGAAGTTTCATCTAAAGTTTTGTCTTGACACACCAAAAATGTAAAACACACAGCCTTATGTTTCTTATCTTACTGTGCTAAGAACCCCAAACAAATAAGAAATCTGTCATTAATAACTCATCTAGCAAATGCCATTTGAAAGGCTGTTTTTCTGAAATCCTGTTAGTTGCCTATGGTAGGTCACTTTACCCTAGGCCCTGCTTCCTTGTCTCCCTCTGCAATAAACAGTTTCCCCGTGGAAATACTGTCTGTTCACTAGAAATCCTGGGATTTGCTGACCTGCAAGAAAAGCTCAGTTTACATTCCTCCCTCCAACAGCCAGAAAACATTCACTACCAAATCGACACCAGTGCATGTTAGATAGCTAAACAGAAGTTCTATATCTTAGGATGAGGGTTTTTAATGAAGAAATAGCTGTTCAGTTGAACTGATTTCTCAAACAAGTCCCTGGTATCTTTTACACAGAAATCATTTAGGCAGAGCAGAACATTTTGTTACTATAGAACTGCTTAACAGAGACTTCCCTGTACTTTCAATTAAAGAATATTTTTAAAGGATGGGATAATTATCCACTATAAACTTCCCCTTATATTCCCATGGCACTGCTATTACTGGGTATAGTTCAAATCACAGGCAACAAAATAAAACATGTAACTTTATATAGTTAGATACATAGAAAAAAAAATCTATAAAAAGCAAAGTACAGCATAAAAAACTCCCAACTGTTAATGTATATTGCTTATGTGTCTGTCTCATACGGACAGTGACAAGAGTTTCAGGTGTAAAGCATTCATCCTGAAGATTAACTAAAAATTACTGGAGAAATACAGGGATTTCAGGAACTGGTTTCTCAAAGTCTATTTGGATGCACCTCATCATCTCCCTCCTCCACAAATGCCCTGCTTTGGCCCTAAAGCTTAAGTCCATCACTGCTCTAGACTTTCCACCTCTACCATTTAAATCTGCTGTTCTGCACACAAAAATACATGGTCAGTCCCAGTCCCAGTCTGTCCAATGTGGAGGGGATTCAATCGTTTGTTTAAATTTTAGTGCCCAATGGTAAGACATGTTATGTGGCTTTACAAATTCAGGTTTGATAATGATTTAGGAGGCCAGTGTCTCTACAGAACAGAGCAGAATAAGTGCTGTGACTAATTCATGCAGCCTGGTTCTGGACCCATGTAGTCACTGAATCTGAGTTGCTCTTAATGCCCTCAGTTCCTTGATGCAAGCCTGCAAATGGCTAGGCAAGCACTGTTATCAAGCAGAACTGTCACTGGCTGTTTAGCATGCTCCACACAGACTAATGCTGCAGGGATTCTTTTTCCATTTTTTTTAACCCAGTTTACCTTGGAAACTTACTCAGTGTTATTGTGTCAGCCACAAATGCAATTAACAGATTCTGATATTATATCTCAGCTTGAATAATAAGAACCCAGGATATTGAGGTAAAAAAAAAAAAAAGCCTCATCTTAGAAATAATGCATTTGTTGTTCTTTTCTAATGCTCACCTGCCCCCACACACTCTTACGGTAACTGGGGCAGCATATGCATCCCCCCAGTTTGTATTGTGGCAGCCAAACTGTCCAAGGTAACTTCTATTGAAAAACAAAAGAAAAAAAAAAGTGTGAAAGTGTGTTTATGTAATTCTCAGTACTCTCATTTTCAGGCTGTCATTTCTCAAGGAACAAACCCTCTCCCTCCCTGGAGGGAGTTAGAGCTGTTTGCAAACTCAATTAGGATGAAGCATTTGCAAGTACTCCAGGAAAAGAGCTCTCCTGTATGGTGCTGATTCTAAGGCTTTTTTAGAACCCCACCTCTCACTCTATAATCCAATCACAGTCAAAGTCACCAAAAGCTTTGTTCTAATCTCAGACTACCACACAGCCTCCCTCCCTCCCTCCCCCCCCACCGATGACCCCCTGTGTTAATTTCATTTGAAAGCCAAGCTGGCATTAGTCGAACAGGGAGGCTGTATGGAAGTGCAAGTCAAGCTCTTGAGGTAAATCCTTCATGCTGTAAAGCTCAGCTGTAGGAACTGGACACACAAATATGTTAGAAACAGTAATATATCCCCCTAGAAGCCAGAGGTGCTTTGACTATTCTGGTAAGCAGCTGAGTTATGGTCTCTCAAGGGCAGAGTTGCCTCGAAACCTCATGATTAAAAACATTCCTGCTTTTGGGGGAAGGACGGAAATTGTGAACTCGGACCTGTGCACAACAGAAGGAGTTACGGATTTGCAAATGCAAACACAAGAGAGTACATAGACTGAATTGATGTGTCATATAATTACTAACTCACTCTCCCTAAACAAAGTAATTCACCATCTTGGAAGTACAGCTTGTTGTCATGGAACTTGCTTGATATTTGGTGCTAATAAAAATTGAAGTTTTAAATCTGCCTGTGAAGTCCGTGCATTGAAGTTCTTCCCTATTAAACACCTTCTTATTCCTGACTGTGCACCACAGCTGGTTACCCTAACACAAAACATCTTCATTATCAAAAGGTCTTTTGAAATAAGTGCTCACACGTTTCAAAGAAGAATTATCACAGGAAAAACTGGCACGATTAAAAGCTTGCTGCAGATCACACTGTCTTGTTCCTGATGGAATCAAGAGTTAATGTACATTAAAAAAAAAAAAATCTATGTGCATATGTTCTTCTCCAAATCAAAATATTCCAATGCAAGCAATCTTTGCTATGGGTGGCACAGCACTCTGGTTTATCCAAATATCTGCATCAGGAAAGGTAAGGAAGAAAAGGGAAAATAAAAATTGACAGGTACGAAAAAAAACATAAATGAAGGTTAAGAGAGAAGATTGTAAATGGACAAGAGACCTGAGCAGACTGGTTTTCCCCAATGTAAGGTACAAAGATAGAACAATATCCCATGAAACGTGTGGTGAGCCCATTCAGAACCTGCCCTGTGTCCAGTTCCAGCTGCTTTCCTGTTCCCTCCAGACTGCAATCCCATCTATTCCCCTCCTAGGTGCAGCAGGTTCACCAAGGTAATGAAGGACACACGAATACTCAGATGATGAACAGCTATAAAGGGTACAGACACTGATTTCTCTTATATCCTCCAAATTTCAGTTCTTCCAGCCTAGCAGGAGTTCAATCCAGGGAGCAGTGGTGTTGAATTTATATGTAATTTAAACATTATTGAAAAATGCTGAGGATGATGAGATACGTCTGCAGGTCCTGGGGGAGCTGCTGGATTAAGGAGCTGAGCCACAATCCATCATATTTGAGATATATAGCAGTGCAGTAAAGTTCCCACTGACTGGAAAAGGGGGAACATTACCCCCATTTTTATAAAGGGAAAAGTGGGATACCTGGAGAACTACAGGCCCATCAGTCTCACCTCACTGCTCAGCAAAATCATGGGGCAGATCCTCCTGGAAAATATGCTAAGGCACATGGAAAATAAGGATATGTCTGGGGTCAGCCAACATGGCTTCACTAAGGGAAAATCATGCCTGATAAATCCGGTGGCATTCTCTGATGGCCTTACAGAGGTGGATAAGGGAAGAGTGACTGACATAACCTACCTGGACTTGTACAAAGCTTGACACTCTCCTGCACAACAGCCTTGTCTCTAAACTGCAGAGACAATGGTTTGATGGATGGACCACTCAGTGGATAAGCAACCAGCTGGATGGTCACTCTCCGACTCCAAGAGAAGATCAGTGAAGTGTGGTGTTCCTTGGGTGTCCACAAGGACTGCTGGGACCAGCACTGTTCAACATCTTTCTCAGCAACGTGGGCAGTGGGATCAAGTCACCCTCAGCAAGTCTGCAGACAACACCAAGCTGTGAGGTGCAGTCAGCACACTGGAGAGAAGGGATGTCATCCTGAGGGGCCTGGATGGGCTGGAGACATGAGCCCATGGGAACCTCAGGAAGCTCAACAAAGCTAAGCACAGTGTCCTGCACCTGAGTTAGGGAAATCCTGACAAGCTGGGCATGAATCCTGACAGGCTGGGAAAACACCAATACAAATAAATACAAATACAAAAACAGGAGTTAGACCAGCCTTGGGGAGAAGGCGTTCAGTGCTGTTGACATGAAGCTCAACAGGACCTGGCCATGTACTCTTGTATCCCAGAAAGAAAAGCAGGGTAGTCAGCAGGTCGAGACAGCTGATTCTCTCTCTACTCCTCACTAGTGAGAGCCCACCTGCAATACTGCATCCAGCTCTGGGGCTCCTGACATAAAAAGGACATGGACCTGCTGGAGAGGGTCCAGAGGAGGCTACAAAGATGCTCACAGGGCTGAAGCACTTCTCCTATGATGACGAGGCTGAGACAATCAGGGTTTTCAGGCTGGAGAAGAAACAGGAATAAGAAATAAGTTTTTGACTGTGAGAGTGGTGAGGCACTGGAACAGTTGCTCAGCGGAGTTAATGGATGCCCCATTCCTGGAAGGCCAGGCTGAATTGGACTGTGAGCAACCTGAGCTAGAGGAAGGTGTCCCTGGCTCATGGCCAAGGGGTTGAAACTAGATAATCTTTAAGGTCTTTTCCAACCCAAACCATTCTATGGTTTAAAAGAACTCAGCACGTCACAGGTGATCTGTCACAGCTGTTCTGTCACTGTTACAATGGAGCACAGTATCCTGCAACTGAAAAAGATTTCTTAGTATCAGTGCAACTGCACAGAACACGAAGGTGTTCAGCTACACAGTCAGATCTAGTGCTAACGACTGAGTACCCTGGTGCCTTATGTGCACAAGCAGCTCTGGTGAAGTATTAAGAGAAATTCAGGATAAAACTGCTACTCTCAGTGCTGATGATGCAAGCTTACTTCATTTTCATTTTAATTTAGTGAGCTCTCACTGAAATGAAAGAGTCCCTGAAAGCTTTATAGCATGAAGTGAAATGGCAAATTAAATTGAAATTGAGATAATCCCCAGAAATGTATACACAACTAAAACAACTCAAAGTCTAGACACCTTTCAGACTGGCAAGTTCTTATAAAAATGAGAAAAAGCAATCTCCTATAATTCTCAAGCTTTTCAATCTGTCTGAGGACATCCCAGAATGCACCACATTGTGTGTACACTATCACTGCGGTGGGACTACACAGATCTCTATCAGAGAATGAAGTACTATTGAAATGGGTTACAGGAACCCAAAGCACCAGAGAATTTCACATACAGGAGTTTAAATAAAAACCTATTTCGTCTGTCTACCTTATTGAGATCACATATCACAAGCATCCATGTAATTTTCACTTCAGTATTTTCAAATAGCAACATTTGCTTGTTTGAAAGCCTAAGCAAGATCTCTGTTCAGGTAGGAAAGTTGCTCAACTCTGCAATTTTTGTTCTTCAAGTCTGTGTAAAACTGTTCCTGCAGCAAAAATATAAGTGAATACCCACAAGGAATCACACTCTGGGTGTACAGATGTACACAGAAGGAATATAAGCCCCAGGAATGAAAGTAGATTTCCCAGGAGGCAAAGTTGAGCTGTAGTTTCAGTTAGGTCTTCAGTGAAATTTTTGAAGCAGAGAGTATGATGATTCCCCAGGGAAACTGCACAGCCACAATACCTAAGCATATTTAAAGATTATCATTCAGGGCTTTTAAACCGAACTCTGTGTTTCCATTAATCCACTGAGCTGCCAGCCCAATCTCACACTGGCAGGCTCACTGCTCTCTAACAATTGAGAGCTTATTAAATATTAAGGTCTTAATCTTAAGTACTTCTGTTTGACTGAGAAATTCTAAACAGTACGCAGAAGATAAACATTTTCCCACTAATAGATCTATACACACATATATATACAGAGAGAGAGAGAGAACAGTATTAGATAAAAGCACATGTCCCCAAACTAGCAGGAGAATTGTGTAATAAATCCATTCATTTTAAAGCAGCCCATGTATCCCCACACTCACATCCCTTTCCAGTTGACTAGACCCAGCTTTCACAGGTTTACCTCTGAAGGACAAAAGCTCGCCTCTCTCCTGGCCTTGAAATGCCAGCTTAGGAATTAGAAAGATGGTCACAGCAGGATTCACACTACTCTAATAATGCTACACTACAGGTAAAGAGAAAGACAAACAATTTTAAAGGTAGCAGGATCAGCAGCATGTCTGGTACTTGATCTCTCTGACTTTCCATTCCATTATTTTTAAAAACATTCAGCTAAGATAGGTTTTGCTTAAATATTAGGCTAAAATGCATAAGCTGGATGTGTATCCAGTACAGGAATTTCTGAAAAACCATTTTCTACCTAACAGGGACAGGGGTCATCTAGTCAGATGCTTTACTTTCCTCTTGTATTTCAGAAAGATCACTTTAGATCCAGAACAACTTGGGGTGGGTTGGGAGAAACCAGGAAAGCTATTAGTTGACATTTTCAGAATTTTATGTGATTAAGGCTTTCCTCTAGACCCAACAGTAAAAGAGATGGTGACTGGGAAAATGGTCAGCAGCAAATGAGGGTCCTGTTTCAGAACCTCTCTTTTGGAAAGGAGCCAGGGAGTACCCACAGGGTGCTGAAATGCCACCTGCCTCTTCCACTGGAGGTCTGTACTGCAAGCACTGCTGCCCCCTGAAGCAGGCCTGTGAGATCACATGGAGTACAGCTTGTTACACTGTCTGTGAAAACGAGATCTTTCCAGCTTCAGAATTCTTTTGTCTTCTTTCTCTGTTCCCTTCTCTTCAACCCAAGCCTTCTGCTGGAACCAGACCTGCTCCTCTTCTCACAGCATCACAGCCCCTGAGGGCTAGCATGCTGAAAACCTCTCTGTCAGGAATCAGAGCCACATCAGCTTCTCTACAAAAAAAAAAAAACTTGAAAACTAGAAAACCTTTCTAGACAAGCTCAGCTATCAAACAATGTTCAGGCATTACACCATACGAACAAAATGTAGATCTTGCCAAAAAATGACAGAAATAAGGAGCTTAAAGTCTGTATGTATAGATGCAAACCTAGAGATGAATCAAAAGTAGTCAATCAATAGTGGAATTAGTGCTGAGGTAAAACACAATGAAGCAAAACACCAAGCAGCTGCCTGAGGCTCTTTCAGCAGGGACCTCAGCACAGGCTGGTGGATACTGTGTCCTGCTCTATGCCAGTGGACACCACTGACATGGGTAGCATGTGGGCACTGTCATTCCCATCACAGTATTTACATTTGGGCCCAAAGGAGTGGTTGCAAAACCAATATACTCACAAAACTTTTCCATTATTTTGTCAGGTCTCAAAATGCAAACTACCATTTGGATCAGTTTTGGCCAGAGGTTTAGCTGAGACTCAGCCTCATGTTTCCCTGACCCATGGCATCTACAGGGCCATCAGTATGGGACAAAGTACTTTCAATTCCTGATATCCACAAATAACATTTCAGAAAAGCAATTTCTGCAGTTAGTGCAATAAAGTCAGGAGGTACTGAGGGCTAGCAAACATAAGGCTTCAAACCCCCTGGAACAGATAATACAGCATGCAGAACTATGTAAGTCATTTTGTACTGCAAGCCAATCCCTTTATTAAAAGGGGATTACAACAATCCCAGCATTTGGTGTCATTCTCACACACACAACCCATGTATTAACTACTGAATATGCAAAACTCAATTTGGTGATATGCAGCTGCAGTCTGTTTGTCCTGCCTCCCATTCCCCCTCCCCCAAGCTTTTCACCTACAAGAATGTCAGTAGCTTAGATTTAAATTTCTAAAGGAATGGGGGTTTAACCAGAACTCTGTGAACATTTGTGCTTCCTCCACTAGTGGCTCATATGGCCAGAAAATTGTAAGGTCTGCAGTAAGACAGTTAAAAATAAATAAAAAATATTCAAACTCCTTTGTAAGACCTACAGGCCAGTCCTTGAAACAGTAAGGATTTGATAACGTAATGTTCTTCCATTTATCAAGAGGATTTTTTTCTGTCCACTACTTTGGTTTCTTCCTGCCCTATTCCATACTTGAACACCTATTTTATAAAGACAGTATTTAGAAATACTAACTACACATGCTTACAAATGTTTCTTTATGTAAAAGCAACAAAACCAAAACACAGAATCATTTTAATGGACAAAACGCTTGACGTGCAATATAGCTTGAAGAAAAATGTGTTACTTAGGTAAGCACAGGAAGGAATTATTCTGATAATCTGCAGAACAATCCATGACTCATTAAATAAAAATAAGCTTTTCATCTTATTTCTAAATAAATTCTTTTATAATCTTGTCTCTTCATAAGTAAGCCAAGTTTTCCTTGTCATAAACTCTGTTCCAATGATAATGGCAAAAGATTGAGACATTTATCAGGACACAGGTAATCTGGAAGCTACACCAAACATCCTTCCTCAGGGTGATGCACATTTGATAGACCATTAATGGAATCCTTTCAGCTGAGCATCACAGGTTTTCCTGTCTGGCAGAAAGCAATGTTTTACCGTGAAAGAAAAGCACTGCATAGAGAGATACTCCAAGGGCTTACCAGGTGCTGCTGCTTTCAGTGCTGCATTTCTAGATCACTCCAGTACAATCAGAAATTCAAAACCATTTTCATGTGCAGTCAAGCCATTTTCCTCCTGCTCTGTTAGTGGGTGCAGTCAGTCTGAGTAACATCTCCCTATCACCATGAAGAAAATGCCCACATTTAAGTGCCTGACACCTGCACTGTAGAATGCTTCACAATAAGCAAAGCTTTCATTATTTTGGGTTTGCCCTGAAATTAGAAGTAAATTCTTTCACATGCTAGTATTTACTTCTGGAAAAACCCCAAGTGAGTTATTTAATGCTGCCTGTGCAAATAACCTAAAAAGCCTTTTTTATTAGAAAAATAGCATTTTCAATAAAAACTGGATAAGCTACACAACTTCATGGCATAGCTCTGTTCTCAGAAGTGTTTTCCTTTTCATTGTGCAGTGTTGCTGCTGAAGATGAATAGATCACACGGACACAGGTCGAGGTGTGGTGAGAGAAAAGGGAAAGTTTATTTTTCCTCCCAGGATTTATAGGCTTCTGACCACGGCCAGGGATTGGATGGTCAGGATAACACTTTCTCACTGCACTGGCCATGAGAGATGCCCATCACAAGACGTATAACAGAAAGAATGTACACATATCTATGTTTACAGTTACTGTCCTGGGAAAGTCTTTAGAAAACCATGTCAGCAAGCTCAGAAGCTGAGTTTTCAGGGCAACAGTGCAGAACCAACATCTACTCTTCCACTCCAAATAAGTGGAATGGGATGGGAGAAAGGCATTCCTACTTGTTTGATTCCTTCTATTTTTGCTGAGTCTACATGAGATGAAGTAGAATTATGTTTTCATTTGAGATTCATCAAAAGAGATTCAGTCAAGGTGAGCTGCACTATTAAATTCTGTTTTAATTAGAAACAACAAAAATCCTTGAAAACAAATGGGCTCCCAGACATGCAAGTCAGTGGCAAAATGGGGCCTGTGGACTCTTCAAGCAGCAATGGTCCCTGAACACCAACAGTGATTGAATGTCAGCATTCAGCAGAAAAAAAAAAAGAAAAAGCAAAAAAAGCTTTCACTTACAGAGAAAACAGCTTGGAAATGAAAGCTGACCAGTAGTTCCACTCAGACATCAAACACAGAGACCAAAAACTCAGTCTCAAAAGAGAGAAGTACATCTCCCACAGCACATGCAGAAGCAAGTTTAAAAAGCACATGGTTAGCTGTTGCAGCCTGCAACCTCAGGATCTCGTCCAGGGAAGCAGCAGGGTTCTGGGGACCAGCATGAAACACCAACGAGACGGGCTCCCGTTCATGAAACCATTTATTCAGCATGAGAACAAACTCAGGTCCAGAACAGAGAGCCCCGAACAGAGGCACAGCAGGGGTTTTTGAGGGACAGAACCGAGGGTTTACACCTTTGAGGGTGGAGTTCAGGCTCAGGGACCATTAGAAACACACCAAGGGAGAACCCCCCAGGGACTCAAACCCAATCAGAACTCCTGGGCCGCCCTTCACAAGGGGTTTGGGGTGGGACAATGTAACTCTTTGTCTCCCTGAGGCCGCTGCAACAGTTAGCCTTGCACACATGATCCCCTACAGATTCTGCTCCTTTTTGTACTTTCAGCCTACCCAGACAACATGCAGAAACAGGTCAGGATGGAGAGAAGATGCCTCAGAGGAGTAACAATTCACCTTATGACAGGAGGATTAACACACCATTATGTTCCCTTTGAAGTGTATAATCAGTGACATCATGACTAGGAAAATATTCAGGCCTTTTAAAGATCCAGCTACTCTCTATAGCTTTATGCCTTATTGCAGTAGTTATTTCCTCCACCTGACTGCATGCTGTACAAATTACTATTTCCATTTATGCTTTGCATAAGAACTTGTCTCCACATCTACAAGCAAAGCCATTTTTCCTCAGTTTGTGGTGGTAAGGGAAGGACTCACCAGTTCTCACAGAACCACTCAGAATGGCAGTGTGCTCTGTTCACTTTGATATGCACACAACCCCAAGAGATTGTTCTGTACTGAGTGATTTTGAGAAGACCCTCACAGAGTCTGATGAAGTGACTCTACTTTGCTCTGGCTTGTTCTGGTTAGTGTAACTCAGCAGCAGGCTCTAGCCAGCATGTGATGGGAGACAGAATCATAGAATATCCACAGTTGGAAGGGACCCACAAGGATAATCGAAACCCAACTCCTGTCCCTGCACAGCAGTCTCAAGAGTCACACTAAGTGCCTGAGGGTGCTTTGCCCAAATGCTTCTTGAACTCTGTCAGGCTGGGTGCTGTTACCACTTCCCTGGGGAGCCTGTTCCTGTGCCTTAGCATGTTCTGGGTGAAGAAACTTTCCCAATATCAAACCTAAATCTCACCTGACACAGCTTCAGGCCATTCCCTCAGGTCCTCTCACTGGGCATCAGAGAGGACATCAGGGTCTGTCCCTCTTCTTCCCCTCACAAGGAAGTTTTAACTGCCATGAAGTCTCTCCTCAGTCTCAAAAAGCAAAGTGACCTCAGCTGCTTCCTGTATGGCTTGCCCACTAGACCCTTCACCTTCTGTAGATGCTTTCTAATACCTTTATATCTTTCTTATATTCTGGCACCCAAAACTGCCCCCAGCACTGGAGGTGAGGGTGCCACAGTGCAGAGCAGAGTGCGACAATCCCTCTCTTGCCCGGCTGGCAATGCTGAGCTTGATGCCCTCCAGAACACCCAGGGTCAAAAACCCTGGGTCCCATTCAACTGTAAGACAGATTTACTACCTGGAATAGCAGAGGTAATTTACTCTTTTTTTTCTACTTTGTTCTTTGTCTGCCAGGTCTGTTTAAGGCTGTGTACTCTTTGGAACACTGTCCACTGTACCTTTTTTCCAGTGCAGTTATCCCTAACAACCAAGGGCCCCTGCGAAGGAGAAGGCTTCTCATACACCACTGATGATTTCTTATATCCATGATGAGGTTAATACTTCACACACTTGAAGTTCAGGTTATACACTAATATGTGTACCTGGGAAGGCAACAAGTATTTACAATATTCATGTTGTCATCTGCAAAATCCACTCAATTACTTTAAGTGCTCTGCTAAAAAGCACTGGGGAAAGCCATCAGAAAAGTCATCTCAGTTTTGACAAATATATGTGCCAAGGACAGACCACAGTCTGCCAAAATATTTCACAGTCCTAAGCTCCAAGACAGACAATGCTCAAAAATGCACAGGGATTGCTGTGGAACACAAGGGTTTGGGTTTTGTCTTGCTAAGTCTATCTCTCTGCAGGTCCTACAAAAGGAAGAAAAAGAGGACATGCATTTTTTCTAAAAGCAATTGCTCTGCCCCGTTTCCTCCCTCTCATCCTCTTCAAGCAGCCACAAACAGTGTTTGTCTACTCTACCCTGCCCACCACCTTAAGAGACGTGGGTACATAAGCTCACTTGCTGCAGCCAAGGGGAGAAGATGAAATCTGAACACAAAACTGGGACCTTGCTCAGAGATCAGAAGTTTAAGCACTCTATATTAGACACAACAGGAAAGTTTTCATTCTGGGGAGAGTGATTATTCTCCGTGCCACTTTATATATTTATTTAACTCTTACTAAAGCAATTAAAAAATCAGGGTAAGTAAAAAAAAAATCTCTTAAAAGTTACTGACCATTCCCTCTTGTACCAAAGGCAGTAATTCCAAATCTTAAAGCAAATGTTAAAGGTTTAAGGTTAAATGTTTAGCCCTCAGTGATTTAAAATAGTTAATAAACTGCTAAACCAGGCTTTCAAGACATGTGCTCAGCCAATCTTCTTTGTGCAATTGCATCTTCACACCAACCATGACTTCAGGGTTGATGTGAATGGAGAAAGAAGGAATTAGATGGAATTTAAAATCCTGACCCACTGTTTGATTCAGACAGTCCATCTAAAACACTTCTCAGCTAACAGCAAATGCAATTTAATTTTAACGGAGTGTTCTGAGCTGAAAAGCAGAACAGGATGCAAAGGCCTCATACTGCAAGCAACAATTTAGTGCTGTGATTCTAAAAGCATCATTAAATATAACACTTTGTAGTGTTAATTCCAGCTAATTATATCAGCAATATACCCAGACTCAAAAACCAAGGACGACTCATTATAAGTTGGCTGTACAGTTGTAAGATGTGATACAATGTATCTGTAAAGGGAGACTGCTTGTCATTTATGAAGAGACTATTTACTTATACTAGCAGAAGTGGTCTGCATGAACTGTGCCAAACACCTCCACCTGGTTCCTCGGTAGCTGCAGCTCTAGTGCAAAACAAAGACATTTTTGGCTTTCATTTAGCCAGGATGATCAGTTGTTTTAATGAGGAAAATGAAAAATATTTGCACAAAGGTTTTTTCACATTAAGACATGAAACAGCAGAGCAAAAATAACACAACCACTTGTTTTACACAAAAGCCTCCAGCACAGAAACTGAAACAGCACCTATAAGCAAGGGGGAAATCAGCCCAGAGGCAGCTGCCATGAGGAGAGCTGAGCTTTGCCACCCTTCCTCCCACAATATCACTCTAACCACTGTAGGGATTAGGGAGCCAGATTTACAAATAGCATAAATTACTCTCTCCTCCTCTCTCTGTGTGGTCACACAACACACCCAGGCATCTTTTCCCTAACTTCCACAGCATAAGGATGCTGATTCTGCTACTGCTGGGCTTTCATGTACTCATGATATACAAACATACCTGCTCACAGAATTTGTTTTGTTCAGCCCCCAGTGGAGCAAAGGAAAGCACAAAAAGATTGCAAAACCTGTAATAATAGCTAAATATAGCAACTTCTCTGCCCTACATGAATTCACCTGAAAAATCAGAGAAGAAACCGTAGAGATTGGGTGAAAATGGACACATACAGTCCTAAATAATTTCCTACACTGGGCAGTAATTCTGCCTATTGGCTATTTTTAGTCACAGTCCCATCCTCCAAAACTACAAGCAAACACAGCATATAATGGAGTTTATGCTTTCCATCAGTGCTCTGGAAGAAAACTGACTGGAATATATTGAAAGTCCTACCCAGACCATTCCTAAATGAGATTGTAAGGAAGAATAGAAAAGTAATGTTTACTGAAAATTAGCAATGTTTGTGTGGGTTATTTTTAACTGCTTTAACACTTGAAAATAAAAAAACCAAAATTCAGTATTACCTTTTGGAGTAGGATGAGCAGCAGAGGTAGCCATAGCGTGTAGATTTTTTATACTGGAGGAAACTTTTGAAATACCATAATCTTATTCTACATCCACACTAACCTTTGAGAAAGGTGAGGCAGATCACTCAGCCAGTCCCTGCTGCAGCCATACACAGAGCAGGAACTGAACAGCAAAAGATGACAAAGCTGGAAAATTAGATAGCTCAGCTCTGAGAAATTGCTCCTGGATTTGCAGAAAAATGCAGTGATTTGGGAAGCCTTACAGCAAGTCACTTACACTAAAAACCCCATGGTGTGCAATCTACACGAGAGTGTCTGTGCCCTTCTGCCACTATGTCTACGTCTGCTGAGATTAGTGGTCTCAGCAGTTAAATGGAGAATAAGTTCTCAAGTGCTGGAAGTCAAAGTACAAGTTTATTTCACTAAGAGTTTTTAAGAAACTCCCTTGTTTGTTTCTAGGAAAAATAGCATACAAATTTTTCTACAGTATTTTCACTAAAATGATTGTCAGTTACAGTGTAACCAATTAAACATTGAAATATATCCAGAAAAGGTAACTGATATAAGTAGGAATGTAAAACAGTTTTAAATTTTGAGTCTTAGATTCCATTCACCCAATTTTTTTTGCAAAATAACATTTTATTATAATGTTCTCATTCCAATAGAATATATTTTAAAACACATTTTGCTTTTAATTTCATATACTAACAAGATTAGCGATGTTAATTATTTTTGCAACTGTTTGAAGCAACATTAATCCAGTTATATTCCAGTTATTTTTTTCATATTATGCTAGGTTTTTTTCTAAAAAAGATGATATTTTTTTCCCCAGCACAGACTATCAAAGTGATTGCCTGGCAGACTACAAAACACCAATTCGGGCTTACTTAATTTGCACTTATTACATATAAAAGCGATCACTGAAGGAATGTTATTTTCAGGAAATAGCTGCATACAACCTCTCCAAGCTGTAGAGGCAGAATCCATCTGCTTTGCACTGCCATTTGTTTAACTGAAGTCACAGAGCTGTACTGTGTATTAATCAAAACAGTAAACTTCAAAAGGCATGTCCCAAATTCAGGAGAGACTGTAATTACAGTTCCTGTGAACATCCATTAGCTTCACAGTCTCCACAGACGAGCATGCACAAAACATTTCCCCCACTCTTACAAATGATTACCACTGGTATCTCACAGCAGAAATGAAAAAAGCATTTCCTATTTTTGCTTGAGCCCATATACACTAAATTGTTACAACTCATTGAACCATTCTTTATAACTAAGAAGTGGTTAAAGAACCTGTTTGAGTATTGTCATCCTTTGGTCTACCTTACCACATTCTCTCTTCTCTCGCTCTCCCAACTTTCTTACCTGGAAGCTTGGTTCTGCAGTTTCATACATATATAATAAAAAAGGAAACTATAACATGAAATACTACAGCAATTTTTCTTGAAGAAGTAGCACCTCACAATGAGGCAAAGCAAAACAACTATCTTCCACAATTCTCCGTTAAATCTGCTTCTCATTCCAAAGACTCTATGGCAGGCCAAGCTTTCAGGACACACCACAGGAGATAAGATGGGATTCTGTTATCCCAGAAGAATGGTCCATGTGGTCATACAAGCACCCAGGTAAGTCCTCTTTTCTGTCTTGGTAAGGTATGTAGTTGTATACAGATATAACCCCTGCCCAATACCTGTTAAAACAATGTGTCTGATGATAATTGACAATGAAAATACCAGCTTCATATCAAAGGCCAGCTGCAACAGAATCAGCTGCTATTTCTTTTCTCAGTGAATGCAATAAAAATTGTGCAGAAAAATGTATTTATCTTAACCCTGTGTAAGTCTCACCCAAAAAAGAAAATTGCCCAGAAATACAAGAGCAAGGGTCAGTTGGAAGAAATCTCCATTTGGCATCAGGCAAACCAAAGATACCTTTACATTGTTAGTGTTTGGGATCTCATACAAATACAAGAATTTTTTTTTTTTTATTGTAACAGAGCCAGTATACACCAAACCTTTTTTTTTTTTTAAACGTCGCTTAGAAAACTTAATATACTGTGTTCAAATAAACACTCTTCCATTTCACTGCTCACTATACTAGGTGTAAGTTGTTTTAATTGAGACACTAAATTCTTTTCCCCAGTCATACCCTTGATCCTTTATGTCCAGTACCTTTGGCCTTGACCTGCCAAGTACCTCCTTTTAGGAACACTTTTTTTTCTAATTTAGGAATAAATAATGAATTGCCACTTCAGCACTCCCTCCCCCCTTCTGCAGTTTTCCCCACTTGTCATAAAAGGAGATGCTCTGCAGGATCTCCTTTCATACCAGCATCTCCTGTGTCATCTTTTCATAAATGTGTTGAAGTGAAAATTTCAAAAGAAAGCTGTTTTTCTTGTGGCTCACTGATTTCTCAATTCTCTGTTATTACAAGACAACCTGACATTCCTACATATTGAAAATTTAGGGAAATTGCAAGACCAACCCATCAGAAGCTGTTCTGCATTAATTCTGGGGTTCACAGCCCTTCTGATGCTCATTTCTTCTTTTCTTTTCTTTTTTCTTTTTTTTTTTAACAGAGAATTTAATTATTAAGAATAATGTCAACTTTTTTTCTTTTAGAATAGTATTTCTAAAGCAACAAACATCTTCTGCTTTCAGAGACAAAGGCAACATTCTTGGCCTGAAGTACTAATGTATCATGGATGGCTCAAAATCCTATCTGGTATTTCTTACCTGATATTTATTTTTCATGATACAGCAAGGGTTAGTTTTATCTTTTTGAAACACAGAGGTATTTATTCTACCTCTAACGATGGAAAAAAATTTTAGCTTTTTTAACATAGTTGTACTCAGAGACAAACAGGAATCATGAACTTCACAAAAAATCTTCACAGAATATAAAAAAAATTAGAATTGCGATAAACTATGTACGTCTTTTCTAGAGAGGAAACAAGCTAAAATGAAATATCATTTTCTTCCCCACATCCAATTTGGGAAGCTACCTATTAGTTACAATAAAAATGGATGCCATTTCAGAACATAACCCCTTCCATTTCTGAGTATTTTTTTCTGAGACACTGGTTCAATAGTGCCACTGAAAGTAGAAAAAACAGCATAATAGAATTTAATTCTTGTGCTAGTCTAGATACCATTGCCAGAGCGACTTTAAATTGCTTTTGAACGAACTAGAAAGTTTAAGTTAATTGAACACAAGGATTCATGTAGCAAATTATCTTACTACTAATGGTATGGAAGAAAGAAACCTGATTAGTAAGCCCAGCTGGATACTCACAATGTGAGAAGTTTGAGAGATGCCAGAACTAAATCAGAAAGGTGAAGATCAATAGTTCTTTAATCAATGGTGGATTACAGTGGGATTTATTCTGCTGAAAACAGCAGGGGCAGATAAATTCCCTGCTGAGATTAATTACTGGGAAGGGTAGATGTGAACAGAGGAGTGCAGTCATCTTTGTGACAACTGTAAGTGGCAAGAAGAGCACCAGTGGGAGTACAGAGCTCTTTGCCTGAGTCTCTGCTGGTGACCAATGACACCCTCATCAAATTCCCAGCACCTCTAAGTTCCTTAGAAAAAATTGCCTTGAAGCCTGTGGATTTCTACAAACACAAATACTATAAACCAGGAGGCAGGGACACAATTTCTAGGCTTTGTTTTTAAACTGATGGGTTTTTACAGCTGTTGGGTTCCTAAAAAAACCGTATTACAGAGACAAAAGCATCAATGTGTGCAGCTGAAGAATGACAACTTCATGCACAAAGGTGCTGATGACATTCACAGTGCCTGCTTAAAGTCAAGAGGTTGTCAGAGCTGCTGGGGCTCTGTCTACTGGGGACATGGAATCCATCATGTCCTTGGACTCCATGATTACCATTAGAGCCTTTGTTGCTGAATGTTACAGTTCCCAGAAACTGGCCACTAATGCATCACGCTCCAGGGCTAAATACTGTATCTGAGCCACCAAGCAGGCTAAGCAGAACAGAGAAATCACAGAGCACCTCTTGAAACAGAACTGTATTAGAAACAGGTCATAAACTGAAATTACTGAGACTTTGAACTACTTAAGGAATTTATTAGCATGATAAAATAGAGCCAATAGCTTAGCTTGTCAGTGCTTGATGTTCTACCAGCTTGAGGGAAAGTCTTCTAATTGGTCTCCTCTCCTGACATTTTATGTTCACTTACCTTACCAGAAGACAGCAAGATGCAGAGTCCAGCACATTTTAAATTTGCTGGGTGTAATGTGATGGATTTATTTGTTCTCTTACTTTGATTATTACCAGCAGCTCTTTGAGAGGTCTCCATCTAAAGCTCTGATCAGATGGCATCAACTTTTCCATTTTACTTTTTGTAGGAAACATTTCAGAAAATATTTTCAACTCTGACTCCATCCAGATATGTTGATCTGTTTTCAATGACTCGGAATTCGCATGTTTTAAGAAAAATTTCTGCGGTTTTTCACTCTGTGTTTTATCAGATACCAACAATCATGTCTGTGTGGCAAATCAAAAAAAGATTCTTTATTGGGAAAAAAAATGGAAGTTTAATACACATATGATATAAATTACAAAAAATATTTTAAAAATCACCTCTTCAGGATACCTCTTCAGGATTAATTGAAGGTGGAGCCTCAGTGAAGCAAATAAAGTCTTTCTCAGATCATCTCTCATTTTAAAGCAGGTCATAAAAATAGTCCAGGCCTTGTCCCAGTTCCCAGATGGATATTCCAGTGCCCAATTCCTTTGCAAGCTCCAAGCGCAACTGGATGGACTAAGAGAAAGACACATAAAGCAATCATGTCTCAGTCAGAGATACCAGACACTCCATACATGCCATTATCAGGCCTTTTAAAAATATCTACCCTTGAACCAGCTACTGAAAAACCTCATCTGTATTTCAAATACTCTCTGGTTAGAAAGCAATCATTCAGTCAAAGACAGTTAATCGTACCAGTTAATTCAATGACCTAATAAAAGATTACCAGCTAAATTGACAAAATGCCACAGAAATAAATCAGATTTATGAACTATGCAAAGGACTATTCTAATTTAGGCTATAATTTCACAATGTACAGAAATTCTAACTCTTCCCAGAAATATCTCAGGGGTAAAATAAAACTTTATCACTGAAGACAATCAGAACGATTTGTCAAATACCATCAAGATCTCTTACCTACCCTTGCCTTTTCCCAGGACAGAGTCACAATTTACATTTCAAAAATTCTATTTTAAAGAGATTCTTGGAGATAATAATTATAAGTATCTTTATTTGAGCTCCAGCCATTAATTAAG
The DNA here is from genome assembly GCF_030490865.1 of Poecile atricapillus. NCBI lineage: Eukaryota > Metazoa > Chordata > Aves > Passeriformes > Paridae > Poecile > Poecile atricapillus. Next base: position 135,731,685 of record NC_081249.1, on the reverse strand, counting down.
AAGAGTTAATTTAGCTATTGGTTAACAAGGGAAGCAATGCAACAATTCATGTTCTGCCCTTTTTTTTCAGTTCAAACAAAAAGAATTCTTTTTCAATCTTTTGCTCTCAGGTTTTCTTACTTTGAACTGCAGGACTGCAATGTTTAAATTACTCACACTAGGGATGAGCTTAAAAACATTTCCATGGGTAACAGAATAAATTATCACAGCATCATTTACAAATCCTGATCCTGACATTCATGAGTGCTTTTAACTAGTCATGAACAAACTAATTTTGAGCAACTTAGCAATGATTATAACATCAAGGGAAAGAAACACATTTTTCATGAGGTAATAACATTCAGTGTTTCCCGACCATTGGGAAGTAAACAAATCTTGACCAGTAAACAAATCTCAAAATATTTCATTACAAGCATGTGGAAAATGGAAAGAAAACCTATTTCCATGCATTCACCAGTCACCACAGTTGAATGGTGATCTCTTAGAGAAAAAATAATGAAAGGAATGTACAGGAATGAGTGTTCTTAACCTGGTTAGTACTGAGAACGGCACAGTGAAATCCTTCCCCGGGGTGGAAGAAAACATAGCATAACAGCACAAGCTATCTTTTTTCTGATACATTCACAATGAAACTTTCTAACAGTCAGACATGAAGCACTAGCAAGAACACTGACGTGGTAGTTAATATCCCATATGTGATAGTACTTCCACCTATATTAGATTAATGAGGGGAAATATCCTTTTACTCATGGTGCTTAAGATAACAATCCTGTCCAGGAAAACAGAACCTTAGATAATTTCATATTAGTTTAACCATAAAAAAAAAAGTCTCTGGTCTCTGTAAATACAATGTAGTTTACTATAAAAAAGCAATTTCCTTCCAATACTAAAACCCAGCAGAAGATTAACACACTGACTTCAGTTTAATTTGAGAAAACATAAAGGTAACTTCTTAGGAACCAAGGTTGTAATTAACCATTTTATCCTGTATTCTGCTCTACTGCAGATTATTGGATAGAAGTTTTCAAAACACTAAAAAGTATGTTCCACAGAAACAGAACTGAAGAAAATAGGGTGATGCAAGCTGACAGGGAGAATCAGGACCCTGTTACAAAGGAAGGCAAAAGTTCTCTAAGCTTCCCCCCACCATGATGAGAAGGAAAATTTCTTTGGTATCTTGTCTGAGAATCTGCTAACAACATGTCTGATAGCATTTGAGCTAAAATGATCCTCTCACAGCACTGTTTTGTCCTGCTGTGTCTTATGTCTAGACATGTTTGATCTTCAGAGATCCCAAAACTCCATTATGCATGAGAGAAAAAAAACAACCTTCTTGCATAGGCAGCTGAAGCTTTGAATCATAGTAATTTACATAACATTTACATGAGGGCCAACTTCTTTCCCAAAAGCCTAAACTCACTTCAACATTTTCTGAAATGTCTCAATAATGAAACAGGTTAAGTAAACATTTCTGTCCTCTTACAGCCCTCTGACCTGAGAAAGTGGCACCTACCTTCAGTGTTGGGTAGAAGACTGCATGTTTTCCTCCCTTATTTCTGCAAAACAAGAAAACCAAATAGTCACAATAACTTTGATAGGTAACAGGATTTTAAACTAACGCTAGAATTCAAAATCAGGTTGGCCCCTTCCAACTGTAACCATTCTGAGATTCTGTGATACTGTAAAAAGGCTGACAACAAAAACAGAGGATCCAAGAAGAGATCACACAACAGAGATGGCTTGATATCATATCACAGTAAACACTGAGATATTTTGTTGCAACTGGATGACAAAGCTGTCAGATTGTAACAGACAGTTGTGCCTGCTAAACGTGCATCTGAAAAAGATGAAGACATTTGGTTTTCTGATGCAAACTGTGAAATATTTTCTCCAATTCCCTGAATTACTATCTTTCAGGCTAAATTAACTGCCAGGAGTATAAAATATACAGACAGGGCAAGCTATTCTGGGCACAAATACCAAGGTTGCATTTTAAACCCCTAGTAATGAGAAGGATGAGTTACAAGGGGTTTCACAGCACCACTTTTCTTAGGCCAGGAGAAAAAGGAGAGTGCATGGACAGACCTAGAAGGAATTGCTCCTAAAATCTCACAACAAGTAAATTGATACTTGCCTGCACACTGGGACAAGCACTCAGATTTCTGCAACTATTTGTAATTGACAGTCTCTGCCTGCTACATGAAACCATTAGGTATGCTTTGCTTAGAGATTCATGATTTCATTTCTCAGCCACAGCAGACGTGCAAGATTTCCAGGTGAGAAGCTTCACTAGGGAGGCATACATATTTCAGGCCTGGCTGCCACCCCTGTCCAAGATAATTGAGCTTTTGCAAAACAAAGTGGTACTGAAAAGGAGTTCCTTAAATAACCCTCTCCTGCAGCCAGCTGAACCACACAGCTGACTGCTAAGCACAGCACAAGTTTAGAGTGATTTTCAGACAGAGGGCTTCATCCATCAAAAATTTCTCCAGGATGCCCCCACACAAGAACCTCCAAAGTTTGTCTTCAAAGAAAAAAGAAGTACTACTGACAAGCTATCCCTTTGCCACAAATTCATTTTGCCTTGTAAGAAATGTGACTCAGACACAAATCCCAGAATCATGCCGTTCAAACAGAGTTTCCTCAGAGTTACTCTTTTGAGAGTAAGTTTTCATCTAGTGCTCAGTGTCTCCAACAGGACTGGACACCAGAGATCAGTAAAACAGAGCTTCTGCTTTATTCCTCTTTAGCTAACACAAAAAACTGTAATTGCTTGGTACAAAGTAATTTTGCAAGAGGATGTCAATTAAAAATGAAGGCATACAGATCTCTGTCCTTTCATACAAACACAGAAAACAAATTAAAACACTGCTGAACAACAGATTTATTTTTTCTGATAAATGAAAGTCAGAAGAAAATTAGGCTGAGAAACATCTTGAAAATTAAACTAAAAATACAAAGGTAGGAGATTATTAGATTTAGTTTGGGTTTTTGTTTTTTGGTAATATTTAAAAATATTTTAGACAAGATTGTTTTGGAAATAAAGAAGTTTTGATTGTTTTTATTAAAAGTTACTAAAATGTGTTTTATTCTTCCTTTCAGTTGTGTCTTTGCATTAACAATGCACTGAGTAATATACAAGACATAATTTTGCAGATTTACTAGGATTTGTTTGTATAATTTTGCATATTTTGGTATATTTACATAAAAATAGTAAATTATCAGAGGGTTAATAAGATGGTGCTGCGTTTATTTATTTAAATCTATTTTAAATGGATTCCTCCTAGTTCAGGAATCCTCTTGTCATTTCATGATGAACAAGGGAGGACAAAAAACATTATTACCCTTAACACTCTCAGTTCTTTCAAAAACTTTACCAGGAAGTCACTTAGTTTTACTTCCATTCCATTTCTCTACAGTCCATTCCATATAGTGGAAGTTTGCCGCTTAAACAATCTTAGCAGCAGGACTTGTGAAACCAGGCTCTTGTACCATAGATTTTTCTAAGAACTATTTTTGGCTGAGTTATTGGTAATTACCTGACAGCTCACAGTACTCATCTCAGAGCCTCTGATTAACTGACACTCAATAGGTAACTTTGATGGATAATTTCTAAAGATACGACTCATCAGACTTCTCTTCTAAAGATTGTTCTAGTTTATGTAATTTCATGAATCTTTCTCTGATTTTCTCCTCTCACCCAAAAACCACTCTTTTATGCCACAGTTCAGTGTTGACAAACAGATCACAACCAGCAGAATTTCCATTTGCTGAATTCAGTTGCATACTACAGCCACTGGCCCATGCCCAAAAATATTTGCAAAATGGTAAGTCAATAAATGTAACTTACTTTTTGTATTCAAAATAGTGTTCAGCAATTTGTTCATCCCAGACAATTTTTGGCTTGTGTTCCTTCAAGGTTTCAATGTACCTACAAATTAAAAACATAGATATGGAATTAACTTCACTAAAAGCAGTTATGAAATTACATTGCAGAAATTTTTGAAAGAGCAGTTTTACCATGTTTAGATGTTGAACACGGTTTCAAAAATATCTTCTTGTTGACAACTAATTTCCTAAACCACTTCACAATTTCATGTTCACATTCTTAGGCTATTTTTTTCTAAAGCATTGCATATAAATATCTGAAGGGAGGGTGTCAGGAGGTGGTGCCAAGCAATAGGACAAGAGGCAATGGGGAGAAACTGATGCACAGAAACCTCCACCTGAATATGAGGAAACACACTTCTATGTGGGTGACTAAGCACTAGAACAGATTTCCCAGAGAGCCTGTGAAGTCTCCTTCCCTGGAGATATTCAAAAGGTGTCAGGGCACAACCCTCAGTGATGTGTTGAGCAGGGAACTTGGGCCAGATGGCCTCCAGTGGCCCCTTTTTCATTCTGGGACTGTGTGTGACTCTGTGAATTAATTAATGTTCATTGGACAAAACTGCAAGGACGCATGATGGCACTACTGCTTTAATATTTCTACAGTCTGAAGCCCATATGCCAAAGCACAGGAACTGAAGTCATCCCTAGGCTGTACACAGCTGTGTTCTCCACTATGAGGCTTATGTCACCAGGAAAGTTCTCCTACAAAAGGGGCTTAGCTAGAAATTGTCAAGAAAAGTTCACTGCTAAGTAATTCTGCATATGAATTTTCCCCATCACTGGCTTCTTGGCATTACTTTCTGGCATGGACATTTTGAACATGGAATGACCTATCTCCCCTGACACGAAGTGAGGATAGAGTACTACTTGTACCCAAAACTCTGCAAAGAGAACTGGGGTGGAAGAGCTGGTAGGCTGTAAATTCATAGCTCATTGTATCCTCTTAGTGCAGAGATAGTGCCTGCATTTCTGACTGCAAAACAGAAACAAGCTGCTGGCTGCCACATGTCAGAGGACCAGAAGATGGCAAACTACTGCCAGTGATAGAGGCCACATATATGTCACACAAAAACAAGAAGTCTCATTGCCCTTTCTCTTCTGCGTTTTTTAACCTGCATCTTTGGCCATCTCTTTTTGTAAAATATATCAAAGACATCTCCCACAATTGGTCTCATTCTTGCCATAATTTCTCTGCTTATGACAGGATTTGGATGGAAACATTTCCTTCAAATCATGTTATTTCATGTTATTAAGAAATTTCCATCAGCCACTATCCTGATGGCATGAGTGCTGAAATTCCACCTCACTACTATTCATCAAGAAACAGAGAAAAATTTTGTATTTCTCAGTTTGAAAAAGATTTATTCTCTAATTTGGTATTATTCTAAATGCAATTAAAACATTCATAATCATCTCTCTTTTGCTGTGGCTTGCTTATTCATGTATTGGTAAATTGTTTCCTACTGCTAGCGGGTTTAAAAAAGATTTTCTTTTGTATTTATGTCAAATGAACCCACACCAGGCATGGATTTATCTACATAAGGAAACACATGGTAACACATTAGCACATGGAAACATGTGCTCCCTCACACACACATCTTTTCAAATAGATTAAGTTAGACCTTGGAACCTGCCCATCCCTTTTTAAGACACACAAAATTTTAAGTTGCCCCACTAGAAACATATGCAAAGAGACCCAGTTTTGTATACTTAAAATTTAAGGACAGATTTTAACAAATTGTCCCATTCCAGAATGACAAGTTCAGTAATGACAGGAGACTACACTCATATGGAATATGGTACCAAGATGTTCCAGACCAGAAAACAAGAATTACCAGCCAAGACATCCTGGCACACAACATCGTTCCTGAACGTATGGCTTTAAATGCGAAATCTTAATTTTGCTTGCTAAAATTCCCAACACAAAGTGTGCTCAAAATACTTATGAACAAGCTTTAGAATTAGAAATGGAAGAGGAACCAATTATTATACCCTATTCTATAAAAGGTGTATCATTTTTTTGAAACTGTTAAGGCATATACCACATTTAATGAGCACTCATCCTGACCAAGCAGAGAGAATTTATTTCCCTTTCTACTGTCTCTAGGCATTTACCCCCACAGTATGTAACAGCAAAAATGAACAAGTTCATCTTGAAATCACATCTACAGTGATGAGACTAGCTACAAGTTTGAGTTGGGGAAAAAAGAAGTATTAGCATCCAAATTGTCACTGCTATCCATTAAACTTAGGGAGCCTACTTGAAACATGAACTTGGTTTTATGTATCTCTGTTAAGGACAACAAAAATTCGAAGCCCAGTGTTCAAAAAAATAAGCACTCATTTACTTCAGCTGAAACTGCATACTCAATGCTTATGAAAATCAAGCTTTGTATTTTTCAGCCAGACACAAAGTTGCTGTGAAGAGTCAGGAAGAGGTACATCAGCAAACCACATCTGTTTCCCATGGGTTTCTATTGCCCTAACTTGGGAATAACCCATTCCCTTCTTGTTATCGTTTTCCCTTTACTTGATTCCTTTTCTATCAGTAGAAGAAAGAAGGCAAGAACTCCAAGATATGCCATATTTTCCTATTATCTATGTAGTATCCTACCATGTGCATCATAAGTGGAAAGGTTCCTGTGTAAAAGTGCAGCAGGTCTATCACAGCACACTTGCTTGACTCAAACTAATGCTTAGCAGGCACTCTTAATATATTATCTCCTAGCTGGGGCAGTATTTGACTCAACAAATACTTGACATGCACTGGTTTAAATAAATAAATAGATAAATAAATAAATTTTGCCATCCCCCTGTACAAGACAAGGGATGTCAATGTATCTGTGATAGCAAAATTCTAGATAAATTTTCAGGTTCTCAAAGAGGAAAAGAAAGTGACAAGAAGGTCACCATAGCCAGCTTTCCTTTTTTCCACCCCTCACCTCACTCTATACATTTCAACTCATATTTCTTGCTATTTTTTCATCCTCTCTTTCTAATTTATTCCTCTTTCTACTGCCTCTTCACTTCTGTGCCAGTTCACTTCTGTTTTTATACTGCTATCCAGACTAATTCCTCATCCATCAGCTCCTAACTTACTACCTTTCTTCTTTTACCAAGCTGCCTCAGCACTTAAGAGAATGAAAAACACTGAAAACTCAGCCTCACTGCCTTGCTATACATATATCCTGGGAAGTTTGTCACCATTTGCAGAGCAAGTCATGCCGCTTCTGTGGTGCTAGCCTGAAATAAGGTCAGCACGAATGAAATATCTGGATTATTGATGCCATCCTTTACTGAAGCATCAATGCAACACATAGAAATGACAGATCTACATGGATCATCAGGAGTAGTAACAAAAGGCAGATGTCACCTGCATGTCCACTTTGCAAATAAATGTTCTAACGTAGACAAGTGCCATTCTGGTTCGTTTAAATTGCCATAACTTTGACAAAATGGTCACTTCTGGTATTCAGACAAGAATTATTATTTGTGTGACAGACACTCCTGGTTACAAACATACTGGGTTAAAACAAACACTCCCTTGTGCAAAGTAAAGGAGAAGCCAAAACATGCATATTATGGAGCTGCTGCCGAAGATGTGTATCTATGAACAACCCTAATGTGGCTACACCTATACACTACTGCACTTCACTGCTCATTCAATGAATAAATAAAGGAACCAGATGAAAGGTTCTCAGGATTTATGCTGGGTGTTCCTTTTCTAAGATGCTTTTCTTCCAAAACATGAAAAATGGCATAGCCTTGGAATATTTTAAGGTAAAACCCACAATCTTTAGTCCTGCTGAAGAAAGTATTTATCTTCATGGATAATGCTTTTTTCACTGAGAATATAAAGAAACCAGTCTCTAGTATATCTTTTGCAATAAAATTTACATTCTAGGAAAAGAGATAGCTTCATATTTAATTCTTAGACTAGGATTTATTTATGAAGTTAAACTTTTTAATCTTCAGGTGTTTTGCTTTACTAGTCCTGAATCACTCTTCAACCAAAAAACTTTAGTGAAAAGGAAGCCACTACTGAGCATACATTGCATTTTAATGTTCTTTTCTAACACCTTCTATTTTCTCCCCACTTCTCACATGAACAAAACTCTGATTAGAAGCAACAGGTCTCTAATCAGAATGAAGGATCATTTTCTGCTGCTACAGAAAATTGAGTTTATCTTCCAATATACCAAATTTGAGAGATTCAGTCAAAGAATAAAAATACTACTCAGCTTGAAAATCTATACCACATATTTTCTTTTCAGTTTTCCTCAGTTACAATAGGCTTAGCTTTAAAATGTGAACCTACCAGGAATTGTATCTCCATAACAATCAACAGTGCCTATACATGGCAACACATGTTTTAGACTCAGCTGGATAGGGCCCATCTTCCCCCTTTATAGGGAGCTGAATCTCTTACTAAAAATAAGCAAAGTCACATAAAAGGCTATATTCTAAAGCTCAAGAGTTCATATTTCTGATGCAAAACAAATAGACAGAAATAGCTCCAAAACAGTGTTCACAGGAGTACTCCCGAGAACATTCTCAGTACATATCTTCCAAAAAATTACCAGCCCATCTCCCCACCGCTCTATCAGCACACCGTGAATGGGAGATACCCATCTTCAAAACATGATTTTTCAGAGGGGTTGTATATATAACCTGTAAGTAAAACCCCCTTTTATTTAATATTTAATTTTAGCTGCCTTGACACTTGCCATTTAAGGCTTTTCTTAAATTACACCCTTTTAGGTAAGACAAAATGTCAGGAAACAATACAATTTAGAGACATTTTTAAAAAAAGGTTCCAAAGTGGGAATTTTTTGGCCTTCTGCGCTTCTTAGAAGATAATTTTTAAAAAACAAATGCAAAAATTCTGAATATCCTATAAGCTACTGAATGATTTAGTCATGAAACTATCAGTTTTGAACTCACAGTTTTGCTGAAAGATGCCTTCAATGGTAATAAATAAAAACACAAAAGGAAAAGAGAAAAGATTTTATACAGATTTTGCGTCTCTAAAATTGCAGCTTGCAAAAGGCAGAGATGCCCTGTAATTTAACAATCCTTAGATATTAGCCTTTAAAATAATTTTGAAAGAATGCATAAGTTTATGAAAAACCTAGCAGAGTCAGTAACAGCATAATGTTATTTGTGTGTGTGTATATATATGTATATATATACAGCATTACACAGTGCAGTAAAAAATGTCAACAACAGACTGAACAATTAAGCTTTCACCACACTGGTTCTGTCAGGATCACTTAAGCACCTTTTTACTCATCTCCTCTCTCCACTGAATAACACCATATTTACAATTTATAACTTCCAACTTTAAAAGGTGGTAATGTTGCATAGCACTGTATCCCTTGTTTGCACATAAAAGAATTCAGATTTTATTAACACAAATCCCATGAGTTCTTTCAAAAGCAAACAGGTTATCCAGGAAAAGACAGCTACTGTGTATGTCCTAGAGAATCAAAAGAATGCACTAACATTGAAATAAGTTTTACTCTGAAGATTTATGCATCTGAGAGCAGTGGAGAGCACACTATAAGCCTGTCTACAGGGTATATTATTCAAAAATAATTCTGTTAAGGTCTTTAGATTATTTAATATAAAAGAACTCATAAACACAGTTTGAAGAGAGAAATCAATCAGTTAGCTGTTAAAATATCCAAGTAGCAGCCGAGAAATGAAAAATCTATAAGAAAGCATCATCTTTCTCTAGTAATCTCTCCATTGCTGCCTGAACCTTGCTCTGTCAGTTTTAAAAGGCAAAAATAATATTTTTACTATTTTAATAGTATCAGGTTTTCAGGACAGTAGTTTTTCTGGGTGTATTGCTTTCAGTAAGTTTTACAGAATCATTCTCACTGATTTCTTCACAATACTTCATTACTGACTTGATAGATGACACTTTTCAGCACTTCCACACCAACCTCACACAAACCTGCTGACCTTGTACCTTCTGCCATTATGCACCAGCCCAATAAAGACAAGCAGAACTTCAGTGACATTTCTGCCATTGCTCTGGGCTCTTCAAAAGAGCACCTTGTTCAGCATTCCCAAGTGATTTGGAAACAATAATACTTTGCTGGATAGAATTGCAGGGACAGAATATTATTCCTAATTTACAGATCTCAGGAGACACAGTGGACAACGTCAAGCTTTTCAGAAGCATCCCCATCTGAAGAAATCATAAGCTTCAAAACCTTCTGGTGCTTTATGGTGGCTATAGAAGAAAACAAACATTACATATTTCTATGCATAGAGCTTTACATGTTAATAATGTCCCTTATTATCATTTAAGTTCATAGAGGTTTTATAGAGAGACCCACATGAGTGTTTACACAGTGGTACACTGGCAAATTATCTATGGGAATGTCAAGTACAGCTGAAAGCATGCTTTATTTCTCAATATAACCAGAATGGTGGTTCTTTACCAAAAAAAAATGAGCCCACAAAGTTACAGTTAGATATTGATCTATGAATAGAATTAATCACACACAAGGCAGAAAGATGTAAACATTTATCTGTACATTTAAGATTTTTACTCAAACTGATGGATATGAGAGGACCAGACAAAAATTTTCTTAAAGAAAACAAGACCTTGATTTCTAAGTCAAAAACTATTTCTTAGACAATGAGGACATAGAAGAGGCTAGAATTAGATTCAGGCAGAAGGTTTGGATATCTGTGTGCCTTCAGTAACACATTGCTGTTCTGCAGAATTACAGTTTCTGAAGGAAAACTGAAAACATGTATTGTTGAGAAGCCAACATGTGATTCTTTCCTCAGTCAGGGTCAAACCACTGCACTGACATTACAGAAGCTTAATGCCCATCCTTCATAGAAGAAACACAGGTCCTAATAGATTCCTATAAGGTAATGTTCCATCAAGAAACAGTAAAAGTATTACTGCTTCCTAGACCATACATAAAAGCTTACATTCTGCTCCAGCTCACCCAATAATCTGCCTTAGTGCAGAATCTCAGACAAGACAGAGTGTCTCTGCTTAAAAATACTTCTCAACATGATGAAAACTAATGTTTGTTTATCCCTACAGGCTTGTTTCAAGAACCAGCAGGTTCACCCTAAAAATAAAATCTCTGAAGATAAAACTGCTAGTTTAAGGGTCCATTTCCTGAAATGTTTAAGTAACACTCAATTGAGGCTGAAGCATTTCCAGATTCAGCACTCCAAGTAAAACACTGTGCTTCATTCTTCTAAGAACTGACATAATAAGCTCTGGATCTGAAAAAGTGAGGCTATTTATCTTTGGATGTGAGGCTGAACAAAGCTCAGAACCACTAATACATCTGCTGCTCGGCTTCACTGTAAATAACAAAAAGTAAAACTATGCTACTTCTGTTGTGTGTCAGATTGGGTTTGTTGGGGTTTCTTTTACTCGCATCAAACTTTGCAGACTTTCTTCTTGCTCAAAGTATACAAATCAGCTCTATTCACACAGTGCAACACAGATTAGCAAAACTGTTATTATTATTAACTGTTATTATTAGCAAAACTGTTAGGGAAAACTGTTATACTGGATATGGAGCCTGGTCAGATTCAGTTAATCTTAATTCAGTGTATAGGAGATGAAGTTTGATCCACTCCAGCAGGAAAATTAATTTTGAGTACAAACTCACCTACTTTGATATTCTTAATTCTTCTATACCTCCTTCGTTAAAAAAAGTACATATTAAAAAATCACATTTCTTTCCCATCTTCTTCTGAACAGTCAGATGATCTTAAAGCAATTAAATAACATTCCTAGCTCTTCCAGTTGTTTCTGGAAGCTCTCTTCAACCATTCCTGAATTCAAATCATCCCAGCACAACACAAGGTCAATAGCAATGTCATTCAGCAGATTTAAGAAACACAAAAGCCAGCAGGAACATCTTTTCCTCACCCTCAGGAAAGCGGGAGTGCAGTTCTTCCTCCAGGCCTCCACCTCAGGCCTGTCTCACCTGGGGCCCTGTGCCAGGCAGGTACTCATGTCCTGTTTCCGGAGGGCTGCTAAGATGCCCTGGTTGAGTCCCATGCAGGGGAAAGGACATACGTGGAAGCAAAGGAGAAATGAAGGGAACATGCACTGGGTGGAAGCAGCAGAAGGCACCAAGGATGGGACAAGGACAGGACTGAAGAGAAAGATCTGCTCCCAAGTGACTTAAGTCAGGCAGAGCACAAAATTTGCAGGCTGCAGGACTCTGGGGATGTAAAACTGACCCAGGTCTGCAACTGCCTTAGGAATAAAATGCTGCCTCTGCTGTCTCTCAAAAAATAGGAGAAATTATTTAGGTCAGACAGAAGCAGAATTGTCTGTGAGGAACCAGAACTTCAGACAATGAAAGTAACTACAGTAGGAGACTGTACCCTGAAAAAGCTGAGCACAATTTGGATTCCATTTGCTTTACAAGATGCTGAGAATGAGACACAGAAAAGTATCTGCACTTCCAAGTAGCCTCAGAAGAATGCTCAGGTTCCTTAGATGACAATCTGATCAGGCCTACAATTTCCACTACTACCATGAATGAGTGGTTTGGCTGCTTAAAGAAACACCATCAAAGGTATTGGCAAAAGGAGGACCTGAATACCAAACACCTTTTATAAAATAAAAGAAACACAGATCAGGGATAGTTTTTTGGCATGTAGTAGTAGTTACAGATGCACAGTAATAAATTTAAGTTATCAAGCCAAATACAGCAGATCATTTTATATGAAAGAAATAATAAATTCCATCCTTGGCAGGGAGGATTGTAATTAGAGACGTTAACTATGCTAAAGGAGAATCTATGGCTGAGCAGTAAGTTTTCCAAACCTCCAGTGTCCCATGAAGATATGAACTATATACTATTTTCCATCTACTGGGACCAAGTTAAGTGAAGAACAAAGAACAGTGCTGCTGAATTTTGAGTTAATTTTTCATACTTGGCAGAGGGATCTTTCTCCTCTCAATTGACCGTGTACACCAACAGAACAAATACAAGACTTTGAGACTGTTTTCTGAAAAGACAGAATGATGACAAATTCATGCAAATGAGTATTAATCTCTCATAAAAAATGCAAATCTCAGAGGGTTAATACATTTTTAACATGCCTTAAAATAATCTAGATATCATATAATTCCTCAGTTTTTGGCATGATTTGAATTGAAGACAGGCTATGAAGTCATAAACTATCTTTTAACCAATGAGAGTGGAAGTTTATGCCCTTTTAAGCAACTATCTTCATCAGGGCAGTTAAGTAAATATTTGAGAACATGAATTTTAAATCCCTTGATATTTAGTTAAAGTAATGCATATTCATGTGACAGTGTTCAGTTTTAAAGAAAAGCCTGGAACTTTTCATCGTGAAAAAATAGCAGAACATCTTCCATATCTTTGCCATAATTAAAAAAAAAATTTGTATATTCTTATCTATTTAGTTTCTGCTGAACACACATACCTGCCTTCTGATAAAATTTTCTAAGATTAAGACTAAATTTTAAAGCAAAAAGAAATATGTGTGAACTTATTTAAAATTATTTCCAAAAGAGCTGTTACTTAAATCAAACAGTAACACTTGGATTGCATATCAAGGGACAAAATTGTGGCCACCACATTTTTTCCCCATTTAAATTAACTGGAAATTTCAAAGTGCAATACTATTTACCTCTAACATGTATGCACATTTTTTAAAAATCTTTAATCCTCTAAAAAGATCTGTGGTTGGCTGAAGAAATTGTTGGTTTAAAGGAAGAATGAAAAGATTGGCATATGTGGGATCTGTGTACATCTAAATTTTGTTAACATCTGGGAAAGTTAGAAAATAAATTCTTTTGCTGTGCTTGAATGACAGAAGTTTGCTTTTTGGAATTATTTGAGCAAATTCAGACAGTAAGTGTTGACAAATTATCCTAGTGCACTTCTAAGGGTAAAACAGTCAGGCATTTCTGTCTCCAAAGTTGCTCCATATGCAAACATACTAGATTGCAATAACACTTTCAAAACAATATCACTTTGCACAGGTCATCCAACACATGGAGCAATCACCACTACAGCTGTGTAATCAATAAAAGATGATGTCCTTTAAACCCTTGCTAACTGTAAAGCTAAGGAAGTTAAATATTAACATTATGATATGCATGCAAGAAAGGCAAATCCAGAAACTCAAAAGCAAGATTAAAGAGCAAAAAATACTGCAAAGGATCAATTACTAAAAGCATAGTGGCTGAGAGATGGATACAATGTGGAATGAAGAAACATCTTTTTTCTTTTTTTTAAAAGCACAATTTAGAAACAACCGTTGGGGAACAAGCTTTCATTTTCCTTTTTTCTTCTGATTTCATCAGTGAACATTGCTTCTTTCAAAGGCTTAGGAAAAGAATTTGATTGCTTTAATTAAAAAAAAATTGTTTCTGTTGAATTATGTCTGACAAGATTCTGAAAGGTTCATACCCACAAACAAGTCAACTTTTCTACTTTAAGGCAGGCCTGAGGGGAGAAGTAAAGCTCTACTTTTCATTGTCAAGAAGTATCTCAAAATTATATGGCAGAGACAACATCTGGGAATAAATCCCTGTGCCCCACATACCTAATTAACACGAGCTCCTGCTACAGTGGTATGCAGAGAGAAGAGGAATGAATGACCTTGTTAGGTGAAGAAGACATGTAAAAGGATGAGAGCAAGGCTTGGAGATTAAGAGACACAGATGGGACTGTCAGCTGTAGAAGTGTGAAGCCCTACAATGCAAAAGCATGGGTAACATGGGGAATATTGCTTGGGTTAGACAAAATGGATCCAACTGCAGTCACCAGAAGACTTACTGTCCTTCATTTGGGATAGGTAAGGCTTTTGCTGTGTGATATTTTAGTTGTACTTACTTTTACATGAAGTGGAGGGCTGTAATCTCTCTCACTCTGCATTGCAGCTACTCCTGTAAGTGCCAGGACTGCTTTACACACTCTGTAGTCTACAACACAACCACTGTACCACTTCAGAAGCTCTTTCATTTCAATCCCCCACCCCCTCAGGATCCCTCAGGATGGCAGAATTTTCTCTTTAAGTAAAGAACCATTACTGCCAGATAATGGATTCTGTACTCAGCATCAAGAATGATTGATGATCAATTCCAAAAGTCCTTAAGAGAATCAACTCACAGCATGAAAAAAGTGCAGGTTCTTGTCTTAACAATAGGCTCTAATTCCATAACTGTGATTGTTTGGATGACTGATTTGGGCACTCACTGATTTGTAATCCCAAATATTATGTTGTTAGAAATCTTTTCTCTCCCACAAAGCTCTGTATTTGTGGATTATGATGGCTGCTCTTTTTGATCAAATGCTCAGGAAGTTTTCATGCAGAGGACCAAACTTGGAGGAAAAGAACTTGCTGCAGCACATGATTGACAGCCAGAACACAGAGAAATGCCCTGAGAAGTACAAAATGCATTTTATCAGGCCATTTGTCTATGTGGACAGGGCCAAATACATCACATGTTACAGATTTCCTAAACGGACGAGAACAAAGGAGAAAAATATGATTGAGGACAAGAGGTAATTTTTATCTATTAGTATTTCCAAGCAAGGAACAGTAATTCAAATATGCTGGATACTTTTTTTGGATCCTGGGGAATAAAGAGATAGATTACTAGATCTGTTAATTTATATTCATGAAACATATTCCAATTACAAGTAGTTTCTGACCCTTTATGGCCCCACAGCCATTGCAAGAACCTCTTTAATTACTTGCTTTTTTTGCAATAAAATACAATTAAGCAGCACTAATTATTTGACACAAGATATTTTAAGTATGGAAGAGGCTAACCAGTTGCTATAACAACATCATTTAATGAACTTGACTGGCAGGTACTACAAATTCTTCTCCTATGGGCAGAACAGTTTTGTTCTGTATCTTCACTTACAAATGTATCATTGTTCTAATTTGTACCTACAATAAAATAAGAACATACTGAATAGGAAAGTGTTGAAAGAATTCACAAAACCATGACATTGTCACAGCATTTCACACTATGGGATAATGGATAAGTATCAACCAGTTTTGACAGAGGTGGGCAGACCATGGATTAAAATAAAAAGCCTATGTGGAAACAAGGTCATCTTCTGAAGACAGAAGTTTAGGATAACATTATAAATTAAACTAGACAGAAACAATACCAGTCCTGTTAATAATGATGGAGATTTTTTTTGTGATAGAACAGTGACTTACCCCTACACCACCAACTAAAGATGCCATGATGTATAATTATTTCTTCAGAAATACTCAACACCATTATGAAAAGAAATAATTAGAAAGGAAGAATCAGGTCAGATATCAAAAATTATAACAACTCTTTGAATTTCTTTATGTGATTCTAGATAATCTTCATTGTGTTCCCCAAAAGGTCACAGAGGGAAAGGAAGGCTAAGAAATTACCAAGTTGGCCTAAGTATATTACATGACAGGATTGGGTAACTTCAGAAGCACTTTTCTCAATCTTATAGCTAATGTAGATTAAACTGCTCGCTGAATGAAGTTGGTCAATAACTCAGCTTCAAGTCTTATTTTTAACACCATTAAAAGACGAGTAATTCAAAGGGAATTCAGAAAGGTGCTCAATTTTTACAGATACAAAAGCATCATTCTGTAAATAATTGGTTCTATAATATAGAGCGCAGGAAGACAACATATGGGCTTCACAGAACCAGAGGCACTGTTTCATTCCAGCCAATGTATGCTATAATAAAATACATCTACATAATACAAAATACAACATCTACAAGTTGTCTTACCTTTTCATATGAGTTTCATATGAGATACTCAAAATTAAATTTAAAGCTAATACAGGGTATTTATTTTAGAGTCTAAATAATTTATTGAAAAAGTTCATCTCTAATAATCAAAATTGATGGAAATCATTAGGATTTTATGTCTGTAGTATCTGTCCCCAATTACAGCCTCAAATAGAACAGTAGGAAAAAATTCTTGACTGATGTCTGATACTTGCCTTCACCACAAAAATTTCTTTCTTGATGACATCTTTAGCAAGTTAAAGCAACTTGTGAATCAAACCAACACTCAAAAATTCTTTAGAAAATTACACACATCCCTACCATTTTGTCAGTATCAAATCAATGGTATCGCTCCTTCCTTGAACAAATAGGCAAATCCTAAACTTTTCCCCTCATAGTCAATGTTCGCACACATTAGTACACAAGTACTTGCATTTGGATCCACAAATATTTCCAAAAGTACCTAGTTAAATCATAAATTAAGAAACTACTTAAACATTTAAGTATTTTAGTAACATTTAAAGAAGCACAAACACATAGAAATAAACTGAAAATGTTTATTTAATAGTCAAAATCAGTTAACTTTCATTCTCCAAGCAGCAATAGCATTTTTGCTGTTGAATTTGATTTTCAAATGCATCACAGGAAATTTTCAAATAAATGAATAAAATACTTTAAAGCACAAAATTCTTACTCTATAAGAGAACATTGTTCAGTGTTTTACTTCCTTTTCAAAAGATTTTAAATCTCTACATAAAGTTCTTACTTTATTTTAAAATTTGTATGGAAATCTGAAAGTCTATGAAATATTTTGATATAGCATCTGTCAATATTTTCATAATATAGATTTTATTAAGACACTGTATGAATTTTGGGGGGTAAAGATTAGGGTAATTTCATCATCTTTACCATCCCACCATTAATATGGAAGACCAGCTGATTGAACAAATGCATGAGAATTAATCACAGGATTCATATTCACATATATTTAGATAAAGGAAAATAAATTAAAAGGATAAAAGAGGTCTTTTAGAAGGACATAATACATTCATTAGTAAAGGATGAAAGTCACATCTGTGGGAGGTGAGTTCTGTAGGACGCTGTTACTGGGTACTCCACTCCACCCCCACATATAGTGAAGAACGTAGCCCTTATATACAGAAATAATTCTCCTGCATGGGTCAACATCGAAAAAACTGGAACTCAAGCTTCACATCTTTTTCTAAAAATAGCAAAGATGGTGATTTTCATTAATAAGCTCGCAAACAGAATAACTTAAGCACCTCTTAAATTTGACTGATTGCCTTCTTAACTGCAACTGCACTGAAAGTGTATTTTAAAATAACTGTGCCATCACTGTATGCAAAACACACTAATAACTTCTATAATTTATGCATTCCATAGTCTTCTGGAGGCTTATGAACCTTGCTGCCTTGATTTATCATGCAGGATAACCTGGTTAGACAGTCATCAAGAAGCCGTTTCCGCATCACACAAAACAGAAGTTTTCACTAATGGAGAAAATACTATAAAATACCTCACATGAGGCTTTCCTTACATGCTAGACCCCAGGTTTCCTTAGCAGAGTCTTGGACCTCTTGTCCAAAATAAATTAATTTTGTGTATTTCAAGACTGCTCTGCAATGCAAATTAAAGTAACAGAAATGGGAGATGATACGGAAGACTGACTAAAAAAGTGTGGTCCAAAACCAATGAAAATACACCACACTATTTTTCATTGTTCCTCAGTAAAAGAATAATTTGTGGCAGTTTTTTTGGTTGGTTGGATTTTCTCCCATCTATATGCAGTGTACATTTATCTTCCTTCCCCATATTGCATTTGTCAAGTCCAGTATGAACAGCCACACTCTATTTCAAGTGTCAAGTCTAATTGAGTTAGAATTATGATAAGAAATTATTACCTGAATAATAACTTGTATCCCTGAAGATAAGTATCCTAAATATGCATGTGTAAGACCTTGATTCTGTTGCTGAATTGTGTCAGGATTCAGGGTATCCCAAAAACAAAGCTGCAAAGTCAGATTAATCTGTGTTGCAAGAGAAGTGAAAAAAGTGTTCACCTTTGGAAACATGAAACACACAGCAATGGTGATACAGTATTACATCTGAAATGCTTGCAATTTGGCACGCTAATAGTTCAATATTAATTCATCATAAACAACAGGGACACAGTAGCTCATAAGCTCATTTCAATAGATTCAGGATCCCTAATGTAAGAAGAACATGGACCTCCTGGAATGAGTCCAGACAAGACCATGGAGATGGTCGGAGGGCTGGAACACCTCTCCAATGAGGACAAGATGAGATTTCAGCATGGAGAAGAGAAAGTTCCAGGGAGACATTAAAGCAACTTCCAGAACTGAAGAGGGCCCTACAAGAAAGCTGTAGAGGGACTTCTGATAAGCATATAGTGACAGGTAATGGCTTTAAATTGAAAGAAAACAGGTTTAGATAAGATATTAGGAAGAAATTCTTTACTGTCAGGGTGGTGAGCCATTGGAACATGTTGTCTAGAGAAGCTGTGGATGCCCCGTCCCTGGAAGTGTTCAAGGCCAGGCTGGATGGGGCTCTGAGAAACCTGTTCTAGTGAAGGGTGTACCTCTCCATGGCAGCAGAGCTGGAACGAGATGATCTTTAATAATGGCCCTTCCAATCCAAACCATTCCATTCCAACACTTTCACATTCTAGAAAGTTCTGAAATTATGCATAGAAAACACTGACACAATAAAAAATACTTATTTCACTTTTTTCACAAGGAAAATAAAACCAGATCCTGAGCACATTTGCTTGTTTTGTTTATTTATGAAAGACACAAACTTTCTAATTCAGAAAAAAAAGCTTTACAGACAGGATGAAATTTCACATAGTAGCTTTGTGAAATCTGATTTCTAGGAAATTTTTTCCTGAATTTAGAACTGTTTACTTCTGCAAGTCAAATGCATATTTATATGAGTCACTATATGGTGGTGCTTATTCTGAGTGTTCTGGAAAACAATAAAGTGAAATAAAGCAGAGTAGAGATGTCATTGCAATGGCACTGTCCTTTACTAGTCCTGCTCCTTCTGCCTATTTTTAAACATCAACTTTTGAGTCTCACCACACCTGTTACACCCTAAACTATTCTGTATAATTTTAGTCTCTCCTCAGAAGAATTTTACTAAATTTCTTTGGGATTTTTCTAAAAGTATTTTTCTAGTTTTAAAGAAAATTTTCTAAAAAGTTCTAAGAATGTATGCAACACTAAATGTATGTTTAAAGTTATTGTATTTTTATGCTTAAATTCACAAATCTCTAAGTATATCTTGGAAAACCTCTGGAAAAGCTTGAGAATTGGAATCATTAGTAATCCAAGCATGTATTAGGAAACACTTAATATGACTAAAATGACTTGAATTTTGCACATAGTAAGTACTGAAAAAAATGTGTGCTCTTAAAAACAAACACAAAGGAAAGCACAGTACAAAACCAAAGTCCTTCCATTGTAGAACTCTAGGAGGGATTATTAGCTCACAGTCAAGGAGAGAAGAAACTCATGGAGGGAGATTATGTATAGCAGAGGAAAAACAGAGCAGGAAAGCATAGAACTGGGAGACTGGAAATTATAACAATCTTCAGAACTCAGGATAGATTAAAGAAAGATGCACTGTACATAAGATTTAAGGACAAACGTAGAAACATTAGGATTGAGAAATAATTAAAATGCAGTAAGTCTGGTTACTAAAATATCACTACTAAAAAAAGTCAATATACTTACACATATTAAAAACGGAACAGAAAACAATATAATCACTCAATATATTAGATGTGAACAAAAATTACTCAGTTTACATCATGAATTATGTTTGTAGAGCCAGAAGAATAAAACATCTTTTTCATTACCCTACTTATAAGAAACATTAATATGTAGATTGTGTGCTGAAACTTGCTGAAGCTCATGATGATTTTACATTTTTGCCTGAAGTAGATGCTGAGTGCAAGTTTTGCTCCAATCAGTTTAGTAAATCTAGTTGACTTAGTAATGAGGGAGCAGAACCTAGGGGTTAACTCATAGAACAGTTATGAGTTAAACATTCTATTGCAGGTTTGCTACTCCTACATCTCTTTTACGGTCACAGGCAAGTCATCTGTCAACATGGAATACCCCCAACATAAAACAAGGCTGTACTTGCTTTTACTTGACACACTGAAACTTCACACTGGATATCATGCCCACATGAATTACTTTCAACACTATTTTAAAGCCTTACATAAAGAGACTCAGGTCTAATTTGTACAGTTCATAAAGAAATTCTAAAATTTTACTTAACATGGGAAAGGGCCATGAAGGATTAGGCAACAATCTTGCTCAGTGAAAGCCTGATTTCACCGTGTTCCTCTGTATAAGCCAAATAATTTAAAACTCCTTGCATTATGTAAATGACAAGCTAGCTACATCTAGAAAACACTCTCAGCTAAGCAATGAAGCTGGGGAAGGATCTGGAGCACAGGTCTGATAAGGAGCGGCTGAGGGACCCAGGGGTGTTTAGCCCACAGACAAAGGAGGCTCAGGGAGAACCTTATAGTGGTTTACTAATTAAATTTCTGAAACAGAATGCCAGTACAGAAGGTTGAGCAGGAAACAGAAATTAGACATAACAATTTATCTCCTTGCTCTCTGCTACTTCCTTTTTTCTTTTCAAAAGCATTAGGAATCACAGAATGGCTAAGGTTGGAAGGAACCACTGGAGGTCATCTCGTCCAACCACCCTACTCAAACTCCACAGCACATTACTCAGGGTTGTGTCTAGACAGCTTCTGAATAGGTTAAATACCCCAAGAAAAAAGGGCAATGCTTAATGCCTAAGGTAATGCTTTATGCTAAGATACTTGATGGTTGTATAGCTTTTCAGTTTTCCTTCGGCCCCCAATTAGCTAACTAGAGAATCTCTAAAATTAGCACTCAAGAGAAAGCTACCGGTTGCTGATCAAGCCTTTCACAGCTGGAGTGGAATAGCAAAGGGGTCTGGTTTAGTGCACTTGCACAGCAGAGGGAAAGAAGTCAGATGTTCAGCAAGAGCCCCAGATGACACAGAACAGAATCACAGTATGACCCTTCTTATAGTACCTTAAAGTGGCCCCTCAGATATTCAATATGCGTGGAATGTGACACTCAGCTTAAATTCACTAACAGAAAATTAAGTACATCAAAGAAAATGCTGATGAGTGACATTTTGGTATTGGCTGTCCCAGTGAGGCATGCCAGCAAAGAGAATTAAGTAATTTGTGGAATGCTCCCCTGCTGAACCAGGTTATATGCATAAGAGGACCTTGTAAAGGGAAGCGTGTGGTCTGTTAAGACTGATGTGTCAGACAGGACAATGGTTGAATTTAAATGTAATTTCAGCAGAAATAAGAAATTTCTTGAGAGGGCACACTGTAGTCTAGTGATTACACTGTGTTAAATACTCATTCTGTGACAGCATTAGTTGCTGCATTTGAAGTATCTGTAAATCAAAATACTGGGCATTTTTCTTGCTACAATGACAGTACAGTGACTTAAAGGAACATCAACAGTGTTCTAAATAACAAAATAAATCAAAAAGTTTTTCTAATTTCCTTATGTCATAAAATTAGATGCACAGGAGTAAGTGAACAACCCTATCTACCACTGGAAAAGTTCTCAAAGCCCAGAGAGAAAAGTTTAATGCAGGAGAGAACAGCACTGGAAGAACCCTCGTAACTGAAGGAGTCTGTTGTTCACAGCTCTGAATGAAAAAAGAATAGAACCACGTTAAAAGCAGTAAGTAACAACGTTAAATTAGTCTTACACCTGTAAATCCAGCAAAATGTCTTGCTGAGTTGTTTCAGGCAAATCATCATGGTAAGTCTCAAATGGGCAGTGGTTGAAGTGTACACATGATCAAGGTAGTTCATGTTAGGAAAAACAGAGCAGCTGGAGGCTGCTGCAATGACAGCTCAGCAAGTTGAAAGAACTGCATTCTGTGGTTTGCAATGGACTGCTTCAAAACCATGTGCACAATCTTCAAAGTACTGACAAAATGTCAAGTTTTTCAAATAGCAGCATTTAGAAAACAGAGTCTGAAAGAGGTACTTGAGGATTTCTCACAGGGAAAATCTGAAAACCTGTCAAAACCAAATATTCATCTCACTTTTTGATTACTCAAAATGGTACTCTGCAAAAATTTTCTCCTAGTGTCCAGTTTATCAACAAATGCAACTTGTAAGGCATATAAATTGCACAAAACAAAGTTAGAAAACCTAGAGCTGTGCTCACACAAGAGACACAAATGAAAGTCAAAAGCAGTCCACAGCTATTCTTGTTTTTAATTTGGATATAACAAACCAGACCTGACAAATTATGATTTATTACTGATGTTTCTTAAGTCTAAATTTCTATTCCTCTATGTCAATTACAAAGATAAATGTTCTTTTAAAAAAATCCTGACTATAAATACTCAAGGCCGGGAAGCACAAATTACATGCTTCCATCTCCAATTTGCACATGGCACATGTGCATGCTAGGTCTAACCCTCTAACACACTGAGCACTGCCTTGCAGGTGGTCAAGCAGAGAGCCTCAAACATTTTCACACATTTTCCTTCTATTAAGATCCTTTGCTACAGAAGACTTCAGGAAGAACTAAGTGTTCAAATGCTTTGGGCAGCCTGGGTTGCAAACTGTAGAGATCATACCTAAACTGATGGGGGAAAGAGAAGGCTCAGGCCTTAGGAGTTCCAAACCTATCATATTTCCTTTCAAGGGCTGGTAAGGAACAGAGTGGTCATCTGTCATGTCACTTAAATATATCTACAAATTTAAAAAGCATTGAAATGAATAATTAAGAAGATCATAAATTTTGCACTACTCACAAAATGAATGTACTTTATGTTTTTCAAATATAAAAGAAATGCATATTTCATTATAAAACAACATGGATTGTTGGTGGCAGTAAGAGCTGGGTTTATGCATTATTCACTCCTGAAAATATTCATTAATTCAAAGATTGTCTGATGGTGATCATGCCCTTCTGCAACACCAAGCCCAAGGGGGAGTGAAGGTATTTCAAACCCAAAACTTGCGTGACACATGGTTTTGCTGGCAGTGGAACTCTGGGAAATACCTGCACACCATCCAGTCACTGCTAGTCACACACTGACCTGCAGCCTACAGAGGGATCAACTGAAAGAATATGGCAAAGCCATGACTGCAGGCAGTGTTTCTCCAAGCTCATCAGCCCAGCCCATACATCGGAAAGCGCTGCACAAACATTTGGCAGGACCTGAGCATTCCCAGGCTCAAGCCCAGGCAGGGTCACTGGGGAATCCAGAGGATTGCAATGCATGGGTGCATTGGCCCACAAGTTTCTGTTATTCCTTTCTGTCACTGGGTAAATGGGAGCAGAGCGTGGCTGCAGATTAAAGTGCGAGCAAGTGAAATGACAGAATTGGAAGACAACTGCTCTGTGTAAGGGGACTAACCTGTGTGACCAAAGGATGTAGGCATGTATCTCCCACCAAGGGCAGTGCAAAGGCAGACTGCAAGTAAATCAGGCATACAGATGCATCCCTTAAAGAGAGAACAGCTGTTACATGATTTTTTACCATAATTTTCTATTTCCGATGTCTCAGATGCCCAGCTTTCTCTGACTTCAAACCCTCTGAAGAGGGAAAAAAGATACCAGGAATCCATAGTTCTGCACTGAATAAGGCTTCTTCGTCAAATTACTAGATATATGGACTGTTTATCTGGCAACAGTAAGTGGTTGTTTTCACAACAGAAAGAAGGCACAGCATTTCACAAATATATATATATATGCTGTGACCTCTGTAGTTCACTTCATATACAGAAAAATCTGTAAAAATTAGCAAGGCTGCAAAATTTGCTGATTATATGAAACTGCTTAGAGCCAATTAAAAACCAAACTTGACCAAAGTGAGTTGCAGACACTCAGGGAAACAAATTATGCTGCAATAAAATGGCAACTAAAGTTGGATGCCAATAAACACTAAATAATAGTTATGAGAAAAATATATGGGTTCTGAATAAGTTGCCATCACCCAGAAAAATTACTTTGGTGTTTATATAGGTTGTTCTCTGTCAGCATTAGTCTAGCTCTCAAAAATTGTCAAGTCAAATGAAGTATCAGAAATTAATAAGAAAGGACCACAGAAACAGGAGCTACAAGTGATAAACTGTTTCACTAACTTCATTAAGTACTCTGAATGCAGTTTCCAGTTCTGCCGTTTGGAAGCTCATGATACCTATCAAGAACATTTCCACCAATCATACAGCAACATTCAACCAAGGGTCACATTTAACCAGCCTTTGCCAATTTCCAGCCAACACCACCGTCTGCTACACATTCCTTTGAACCAGGAAATAACAAACCAGAAATAATTTGTATTACTTTGCCCATAAGTACTGTAATCAGTTAGGTGAATATAAAACTTATCGTGGTTTTAGCACCTATTTCAATTTTGTTTTCCCGGAGGGCAAGCATGTGCAATTGCAGTAGATGAGGGAGAAATCTAGGTAAATGAAAAAGTCTGGGACAGTTCCATCAGTCATGGTTTAATCTCCATACAGGAACAAGCATTAACAGAATGTGTCAATCACCAGCAAAGTTTGTGGCTCAGGAGGAATCAGAAAAGTGCAGATGAGATATTGAATCATATTCCAACAAGTGCTGGTGGTGCATAAGCCCTGCCTGGAAACATACAAAACTCCAAGGTTAATCAAAGTAAGTGTATTAATTTTACAGTGTTTAGAAAAGCATTAGAAATAGAACCAGGTTCTTAATGTTAATTGCAGCAGATCTGGCATCTTACTGCTCTAATTTGCTCAGATAATTGTACAACATAATTAAAGGATTATAGGTTCTGAAATTTGGTATAAATTAGTTTTTTAGAAATATACACCATGCATATATACTGAGAAATGCCTTAATAAGAGAGCAAGCCATGATTTATACATGGGTTTTGTAACACTAACTTGCCATTAAACATGATCATCATTTTTTTCTGAATTAAAGTCTGTTAACCTTGGAATTGAACAACACTAATAAAATGACTGTTATTTTTAATCACTGTTATGGTATTTCAGCAAGTCAACAGAGATAAGCTACATTTCCTAGTAATTTTTTCACTTGTCCTATTGAGACCATAATAATTTTCAAAACAGACTGTTTACCAACTGGCTCTAAAAAAGTCACTGCCAATGTAATGTCAGTTAATACATAAATGGATTTGTTACAATGATTTTAATTTCTCTATTAAAATGTGAGCAGTTATATCAGAATTATTTTCCAATCACTGTGATAAAAAAGCAGCAAACGCATTATTTTCAAAATTCTAAACCTAACTTGAAGAACATACTAACATACTGTGGCATTCTAAAACTTTATTCAAGCAAGTCAATTATCATAAATGTAGTTAGTACTACAATGGTACCATGATTGAATATTATGGTTGGAAGTTCATTGAGATTTGCTTCAGAGATTTCATAACTGCAAGTCCTGAGCATGAGAGAGAACACTTGATGCTGTGAAAGAAGTACAGACTGATAAAAATTCCGGAAACTTGCAAGTGAAAGTGAAAGATGAGAATTCTTTACTTTTGTAATGAAAATAACAAAAACTCCATAAATAAAAAGCACTTCAGAGATGACAAAGCACACATATTTCTTGCCAGTTTGCAGTTTTAGGCAAACATACAATAATGTTGTTACAGGTCTTCCTGTAAGTGTATAATCCCTCAAAGTTTCATCTTACAGTAATAATTACCAAAGCAACATTTCAGGATGAGACCTAAACCCAAAGAAGAATAGAAACTGTTTTCCCTGTCAAGAAGACCAGGCTAATCTGTGAAATGGTACATATTTAAATAGTCAACTAGTAAATCACAATTTAACCCCACTTTGTGATCCCTCCAAAATGAAAACACACCTATAGGACTGACCAAGATTTTACTGCCAGCACCTGAATCAGCTACTTCATCAGAATAAGTAAAATGACAAAAAGATAAATGAATCTGCACTAGGATTTTGTCAGCATAAAGCTTTGCTAGTTAAGAAAATAACTCTTATCACGCTTATAATATTTTAGGCAATCTAAAGATTCTACGTCTTCATGTCCCCTGGAAAAACAGTTTTTGCACCAGTAATATCTAATCTAATAATATCTATCTAATAATATGTGAATATTATGCAATTTAGATAGAATATGAAAAGGATCAAAATCAAACTGTATTCTAACTGTAAAACTGAAATACTTCAATGCTATTCTCTTTCTCAATTTCGCTACAGAGGTGTAAAAAAGTCCAGTGCTTTGAAGCCCCTTTACATTTTCTGTGAGTTAGAAGGGTAACAAAATGGTTAACTATGTAAACAGAAAATTTAAATTTTCAAAATAGAGAAACAGAATTTACAAATGTAATCCAAATGAAATGCTGAATTTGGCAATCCAGGGCAACTAAATTCTTCTCTGCTTACAGCAACTTAAAAACTAGATGTATGCAGTCTGTCTACTCATAATTTTTACAGACTTAAGCAAGAACAGATTCTAGAATCCTAGCATTTACCAACTACATTTTGTAAAAGTCACAAAGTCTTTGCTTCTTCAACATCCATGTCTTAGCAAATACAGGGTCACTGTCACTTGAATTAATAAGCCTTTGCATTGCCATTCCATCCATGTTCTATCCAAAAGCAACATCATAGTGATGAGCTTTAAACAACCTTTTCTGCAGTACAGATTATACAATGTGGTCCCAAATAAATCTTTTAAATATAATTTTTTCAAGATGCATTTCCATCAACTACTTCTGAGAATTTCAAGAATGTCACTAAGTTACGAATTTTGCTCAAGGCTATAAAAATGTGGCAGCAGTTACGGCCTCAGGGCACACACACTCTGCAGGTGTCAGTCAGAGCAGCATCTGCTCTCCAAGGCCAGGTGCAATAAACAACCATTTACTGACCAGCTACTCAGAGGGAGCAGCCTTGGACCAGGGCTTGCTACATAAGACAAAACTCACTTCACTTCTAACTCTAGATGTACTATTGAACTGGGATCCTCAGACAAGGCTTCCTGAGAAAGAGAGACAAAGGATTATAAAAGGAGAGGTTACATTACGGCTCTTTGGTGAGAAAATAGCAAGCAGACAATATTTTATTTTCTAAGCAGAAAGGTAAAAATTTTGTGCAGGAGGGGAATAATGAACTTCTAGAGGCTCTGACATTATCTTCAAAAAGCAGTTTACTAAGGAAAATAAACCTATAAGAAATACACAGACATTTATTATTATGCTCTCTGTGTATGTTTCCTTTTCTAGCTGAAGTGGACGAGTGTTTGTTTTCTTGGACCCATTAGCAAAACCCAGTGGGTGTTTATTTCTTAATTTTTCCTCTAAATAACACAACTATCTGACAAGACAAACTGCAAAATGAAACTGTACAGCAGGGGTGCAGGAAGAGTCTGTGCTAACAATGAATTTGCAGGATTCATGCACATCTAGGAACTTTGACAGTTGCAAAGTACAATCCATTACCAGGAAATAAACAAGGATCTGCCTCCAAGACAACTACCAGGGAAGCAAGGAAAGTGACAGCACTGTAACCAACCGAGACCCGGCAAAGGTATGAGTACAAGGATGATAGTGAACTTCAAACCCAGCAATCTGCACATGCAGCAATGGAACCAAGTGCTGCTTGTGCCACATTTTCATTGCTTGCACAGCTTTTTTGTCTGCAGCTCCTGCAACGTCTGTTCTAGGTAAGACCCAGCTGCAGTAAACTAATTTTTCTATGATATCCCTGAATAAATCTCACCACATTAATTAGAACTGCTGCAAGTTGAAAGTAAACACCTCAACTGAACTCAGAGTTGGGTGACCTGTTCTGAAGAACTTAGCTGTGTACTGATTCTATACCATAGGAACTGGATATTACAGATGTATTTTGGTGTTACCCCACAGACCCCCATAGCCCACCTCTCATTCTCACCCCTGATAAAAGATTTGGTTACAGTCCACATGAAAAAGTTTAAGTACTTGATTGCACAGCAGATGCAAACCAAATGACCACCAAGTGGCATTTTACACTCTATACTGTTTTGAATTTAAATTATTTTTGTAGTAGCTTTGGAACAAGAAAGACCTGCTGAAGTCAGCTATAACCAACATTTTACAGGTTTACCTAGTTTTCATATTGGTTCTTGTTTATTTACCTGTTGCAGAGAAATCTTAAGTTGTTACAGTAACAGATTTCACTTTAAATGTTACTTAGTAGAGTGGCTTTTATTTACAATTTATTTACACTTTCAATTATCTCAGGGCCAAGAAATCAAGGGTAATTTTCTAGCAACAATTCCAGTGTAACTGAAGTTTTTGCTGGGATAGCCTGGGTGGCTATAGGACTGATTCTCATTGCAACGTGTCTCATCTACTAAGAGAGGGGTTTTTTTTTGTGCTACACTTTCTTTCACACACTTTACACTGGGAATGTTTTCTCTTGTAGCTATACCAGCAAATATTTTTATTCCCAACTCCAAACATTTGCAAACAGATGCTTATAATGTGTTCAAGCAAATATTTACAAAAAACTCTGAGCTCATTAGATACTTTAGGTGCAGAAAATTTCCATTACAATGCTGTACCAAAGAGGAAGATAAAGAAAAACTCTGCAGAACAGGAAACAACTCCTTTTTTTAGAGAGCTGAAGCCCACATTTTGGTGCAAAAATTTAGTATTTGAAATCTTAATGTACGGGCTTTATGTTACACTGAGGAAAGTGCTTTCACGCATGGAGCTAGAAAGAGGACCTATGTTAGGCAATATTACTTTCTGTCTTTAAGTGCACAATTGGATACATGTGCATGGATCATGGCAATTTCCCTGAACAACAATCTGAATCTTCTGCTGAACCATCATTTGGTAATAGTATGATGGAAATAACAGTACTGGACTAACCACAAGAAAATGTGACATCAGCAATTAAAAAATGCAAACTATTAACATTGATGCTGCTTGGAAATTTGGTAAGAACTTCCCATAAATTCACAGTTGTAGCTTATATCAGTCACTCACTCAAAATCCTAGGAATCCCAATGAATTTACCTTATAACAGTAATACTGATTAAATACTTATGAGTTCCTTACTATGTACGGTATTTTAAAACTTTTAGGAATATCTTATCTGTCAACATTTTACTTTCTAAAACTTCTTAATCCTTAAATATCTCCCTATTAGCCTTCTATGTTTTCATCTTAAAAAAAACCCCAAGCTGCCAGTGTGTAAGATTAAATAACCATTCTGGTTGAGAAAAATAACATTCAGCCAATCAGATAAAAATACAGTACCAGGCAAGTAGTTACTAGCGTTACTTAAGCCCTGTGTTTTGGAACAGCAATTCCCCTAGAGATGGTTTTGTACTACATAGAGCTATAGAAAATCCCTAATCCCCTCAAACCTTCCTTGTTTTCTTTATCAGCTTTTCTGTGATTGTGCTATAGTCTGATGGCTGGAAATCTCATCCTTGCCTTAATGACATGGAAAGCTAAAAAGATGCCCCCAGACCTTCCTTTTCAAAATGGTTGTTTATGTGCTGAAGTAAATTATAAATATTCCCTAAACTATCAGAATTTATTTGGAATGATGTCTCCACTTTTACATTTGGCATATAGTCCACTTACTCCTTCCATATCCCAACAATAAGGCTAGTTAGAATTAACAAGTATTGGTTATGATCCAGCCTTTAAGTAGCAAGATTGATCCATGGGGTGTTATATAGCTCGTTAAATGTTTATTAGCTATTGCAGATCATCAATAAGACCTGTTTAATTGGCTAATTGCTACAGCTGCTGCAGTGAGTAATGCTTGCCATTCTTCCCATCTTTAGAGCAGTGTGTTCTCTCAGACTCTGCCTGTCTGATACTCCTTTTACAGGAGACTCTTACTGCAATTTTGTACCTCGTGATAACACGCCAGTTTTTCATCTTAACAGTTCCTATGAGAAGCACTAGACTAATTGACAGCTGCAGTCAGAAGAATCTTTTTAAAACGTGTGGAAAATCAACAAATTTAAAGCCTTTCAAGTATCTTGGTTTGATACATAGCAACCCCAGAAAGTCAGTGCCCTGATGGGCTGACTAGAGATTACTATTTTGTTCAAGCTGTTTCACCATCTCCTGTGGCTGAACAAGTATTTGTACTGAAAAACATTCAGTAACCAAACATTTGGCCAGCTGGAATTAGAAGGATGATGCTATTTCATAATTATTATTAGATACAGTGTAACATTACATGAATTCTATTTCAAGAGATAAAATTATCATATTTAATGTGCAGAAACTTTTCATTTTCTCCATAAGCCACTTATTCTAATTGCTTGTAATATGAAAATTGTGTTTTAATACATCATGAGTGCTCCCTAAAACAGCTCTTAGCTGCTGCCTGTGAATAGCTGACTGCCATGCTGTACTACAGCCATCCATATGAAACTAGCAGCTCTTCCAATGTTCTCAGAGCAACCCAGAAAGTCAGTGTGACATAAGGAATATCATCTGAATTTTGCTTGTTAGAACCTGTTGAATGCTGTGTGTATTTCAGCCCCACACTAACCTAGTACAACCATTTATCAATATGCATTTGGGGCAGCTGTGCTCAGGCCTTCACCAGAGCACAGACCAAGTGTTCTTCTGAAATGTGGCTGTACTTGCAGAAATTCCTAAGAAGCAAACACATACAGTGTTTACTCATTTTTTCATTCACTCATTCATTCATAAATTCCTTCTGTAGATATTGAAACACTCTATGCCTGAATAAGTAGAAGCCCTCAAACACTGCTCTAAAGTGTTTCTACAGGGCACCTCTGTAAAGTTTTGAGTGGAGAGCAGTAGTACAATAGCTGAGAATAGCTTGTTATGCCTGGGATTTTACTTACAACAGTGCAAGCTCAGTTAAGGGAGGGAGGGTGTTCTTAGCAACAAGTCCCTCTAGACCTTCCAGTTACCCTGCTGTCTAAGGGTAAGTAAGATAGTAAAACACACAAACACACAGAAGAGGGATCTAATTCTAGTTATTGCTACAGCCACCCTAGGTTAATTTTAAAATTGTATGTCCCTTATCATGGAATTTTTAAGGTTCAAAAAGACTTCTAAGATCATCAAGTCTGACTAATAACCTAAAGCTGTCATCTTCAGCCCTAAACCATGTCCCCATGTGCCACACGTAGATGTCTTCTGAACACTCATAGGGATGGTGATTCCACCCCTTCTCTGGGCAACTTGTTCCAATGCCTGACCACCCTTTTAGTGAAGAAATTTTTCATGGCCTCAAGTTGCTCCCCTGGTGCAACTTGAGGCCATTTCCTCTCATTTCTGTTGCTTGTTATCTGGAAGAAGAGACCAACCCCACCTCACTACAACCTTAGGCAGCACAGCTATGCATTTCTGACATTCAAATGCTAAAGCCAATGTCAGACACTGCATATTCCATCTTACTTTGCCTTCCAGTACCAACTCAATATTACACACAAATATTACACTCTGAAATCCAGCAACACACAACACATTATCTTTGCTTGTTGAACAACAACAGTGCTGTTGTGAAAACCTTTCTCTTGCGGCCTCTGTCTGCCCCAGATTTTATGAGATATGAGCACAATGGTTATGTAGCAGAGAGCATCATCCTAGCAGATTGTTAAATCTGCTCACTAATTATACATTAAGCGTTGATCAATGCTGAAAGCGAATTAATTCATTACAAATACATGACATGTATCTTAAGCTACTATTAAGGCTACAGTCTTCTGAATAATGAATGAAGTTACAATGAGTTCTAACCATAGTTCAACAGGATAATCACATTTCAGGATAATAGTTTATGCTACAAAAGCTTGAGTACCTTCAAAGCCAGTATGAGCTCATCAAGTCACAAAAAAATAGGTCAACTGCAATTCATACTGCTTCTTTAGAGTTTTCACATATAATTTTAGATCATCTTTACCAATAAAACTAAGCATTCAATTTTTAATGTTTCAGTATTTCTTACTCTTCAAAAGCATCTGTTAAACCAACTTACATAGAAAAGAAAGGGAAGAGGAAGAAAAGATGTAGATATCTGATAGATATCTGATTAGCACTGCCACCTGTAAGCTGTAGATAAAATCCTATTCATTTCTCAGTGCTGAGCTGCTGCTTCTACTCCAGACCATCTTATACACTCAATTGCTTTCTGATCATTTCCTAGAATTCCACTAGTTCAGTGTATAAATTCACAAAGATCCTTACAATACAATAAATCCACACGGAGGCAATGTACGAAAACCTGGGAAAAGAATATTGTCTACAGTTCTGCCTCTCAGGTTTGAGAAAATTCACTTTCCTGCATCTCAGTTCCATGTTTGAGATAAGCAGAAACTCTGGAAGCTCCAGGAAGCTGTGATGGTGGCCAGATGGAATTCATCCTGTGCACAGTACCAATGTCATGGGGCATCTTTTGGAATTTTTGGAATGCCAAACAGCATCCTCTGTTCTATCCAACCAAAATAACTGAAAAAGTTATGCTGTATAAAAAAATTTAAACTAGTCTAGAAAATAAATACTAAGATAAAACATACAGTGTTCTTTCCCCTTATTCCTTGTTCACAAACCTCATAGTCTTCTTGATATTCACAGACATGCAAAAGCTCTAAAAAAAATAAATTGAAGTTAGCTCCTGATTATAGCACGTCAGTACTGGGATGCAAATAATAAATATTATATATAAAATATTAAAACTATATAAATAATAAATATGATTGACAACATAATTTTCTTAAAGCCAAATAAAAGGTCACAGAATATTTACAGATACATGACAAGGCTAAATTAAAAAACATCTAATGCTTTGTGGGGAAATCTGAGGAACAAAAATTGAGAGAAAAGGATGTCATTTCCACTGAAAGTGTTTCTTCTATGACATGCCTATGTCCTCTTTGATGCTATGCATCAAAGACTGAGGATAAACTCAGGTCAGAGCACACAACCACTCACTGTGTTACAGTCTGTCACTTGTCCTCTTAGAGCAAAAACTTCTAGAGCTTTGTGACTTCCAAAATCTTTTACCAGGAAACAGGAATCTAAAAACAAGGATCTGGCAGACAGCATCTTGAGATGGAACAACCAGCCTTATGGGAGGTGTCAGAACCATGGCTTTGTCAAACTTCAACTTTTAAATCAAATTTCTTAAGAGCAAGTGGTGCCAAAAAGAAAAGGACACAGAAAAAATTCTCTCCTGAAGCAGCAATCAGTCATGATTGAAAGTCGACTGAAACAGTCAAGCTGGTACTGTTCAGTTTTCCAAAGAAGTATTACACTAGTTAACAGAAGAAATTAAATTATACTAGTCATTATGTATGCCCCAAGTATTTTTATTTGCCATATTCTTAATTTTTGTACTACTGAAACTCTTTTCCACCTGAGAAAGCCTTGGTGTCCTACATAGTAGGATGGTCCCATCTAAGCGGTCACTATGCCACAGTGCTTCCATCAGTGTTATAATATCCTTCCATGTTAGAATGTCAAAATCTTCGCATCTAAACAAACATTTTAGAGCACTAAATTATTTCAAAATTTTTGCACTGAGGGAGGGATGGGGAGCCCAACTTCATGCTCAGATGTCAGGTTCATAGCTAGAGCATGAATTTCACAAATTAAAGTGATTTGAGTTGGTTACAATTCCCTGTGCAAGCATATAATTAATAAAATGGGAATAAACCTTGCTGTACAATTTGTGCCAGCACTTGCTCTAATTTCCCAGACAGCCACAGCCTCATTACCTCCAGATTTGTGCATCTCATTATGATTCTGACACTCACACTTGTGCGATTAGTGTTGAAATTACAGATTCATCCTGATTTAGTGTGGCCTTTATTGCTGTTAATTAGGCAATGAAATGTGAAAACTGTTACGGCATTTTAATTATCTGAATGCAATGAGATTTGTATATTAAAAAAAACAAGCACAAAACAACAACCCAAAACCTAGAGAATGCTATCTTTTCTTAGAAACAGCATCTGGTTTTGATGGAAACAGCTGACTGAGGATATTTGAAAATTTATTTTGCTGCTGATTGAGGTGACTGCTTCTGTCTATATCTGCCATGTACAGTTTTATTTTTTGCATAAATATAAAATACACCTTCTTATCACAGGGCATCAAAATGTGCAGTAACAAAAACCTGAATTAAATATGGACAGATAAATTTCTTAATCTCAGTAAAATTTTTGCTTTTTTTTTGGCCAAGACACTTCCAAAAAACCCTAGAGGAACAGCCACCAACAGGTACAACTTATGTGCAGAAACAAAACCTCAAAGGAGGCAGCACAAAATTCCAAAGGAAAAAAGCACTGAAATGCTTGTTGCTGTACCTAGGTTGAAGTAATTTTATAATTAGTGATTGTTTTATAATAATTTATGGTGAATGGTCAGAACAACTCCATTCTCGTCAGATGGGTTCCCTGCTGCAGTTAGCTGGAATGAAAGGTGCATGGGAATACAACTTCTCTGGTGTAGCCACAGCATGGGTTAAATACAGCAGCTATCTGTAGTTAGTCATGTATGAGTGACGTATGTCTGCGTGTGTCTCCTACTATTTGATTTTCTCACTGTTGAAATTAATGTTTCATTGAGCATTATTGCTTTGCTTCACTAATAAACTAGTTATAACTAGTTTGTTAGTTTTTGCTAACACATAGTAATTAATCAAATGTCACAGCACATTCTGAAGGAATATGTTTCATTGGTAGAAGGCAGCTTTAAAGAGATGGAGAGCCAAATATCCTTGCATGCTGGCACCATGTCTGCCCCAGGACAGCTTGCAGGAGAAGGAAGGCAGCCAGAGGTCCACTGATATCACCAGAAGTCCTCCAGAGGCTGTGTATCTCCAGGCTTCCCTTACTGAAGTGGCACATCTGTCACAGAGGTCATGTGTGGGTGCTTACAAGTGCACACAAACACTCAAGTCTGAATCCTGAGCTTTGTGTGTTTGCATTTCTGTAAATACTTAGCTGTCTTCACAAGCCCCCACGAGAATGCAGAGGCTGGCAAGCCTTCGGACAGCTGCTCGTAGCACACGGGGGGAATTTGTAGAAAAGAACTGCTGTCCCTCACTTTTTACTATAGACTCAATTTTGCAGGACATTACTCTCATTGTACCCATTTAAGTTTTTCTTCAATAGTATAACCTATATGTTACTTGATTATAAATAACTTTCTATACAAGATACTTTTATTCTGGTAATTCTGATTAAGCTACATTAAACCTGTTCACTGCTTTCATCTATTGGATAGAATTTCATTGGGGTTTTTTACAACATCACGCACACAAAAAAATAAGTATTACGTTTCTTAAACAGACAAGCATCAGAAAATTTGAAAAGGAAGGCTCTCAAAGAAATGTCAAATTTAGTAGATCTTATGCATGTTTATCTCACACATATGCATCCATCAGTAGTTCATAACATCAAAATATAATTAGTATTGTGCTTCACTGGGAACTTTGCTGATCCCTCATTTATACCCTTAATTTATGTACATTCTACTTTCTTTTTTTAAATGAAATAGGTAAAGAAAATATTTTCAAGTATTTTTTACTTTTCTGTATAACTCCAGTGAAACCAAAATCAAAACATTATGGTGAAAACACTAAGAAGTAGTAACATTATTGCTACTACAGACCCACTAATTTTCATGATATAAAAATACACCATTTACCCATGTATGTAGTGCAGACAGCATGAAAAAACCTGAGTGTTTCAGAGAGATTTCATCCATTGCTTCTCTCATGCCTTCTCCATCCTCTGTGCTGTTAACACCACAATCAGTTCCCTGAAAATAATTTTGGAAATTGTACCAGAAAGAAAATATTATTAAATTGAACATCTGCCTGAGGAACTAAATATGAAAAAAAATCCTAGAGTGATTGGCTTAATATATAGAAATAAACATTAATTTATTCAGCAGTTTTTCACTCTAAAGCTAGCTTCCCCCAGAAGCAGTGTACAAAAATAAGTACCAGCATTTTTCAAATACTAGAAATGCAAATATTAGGCAATTTGCCAAAGGCAACTCAACCCAATAAGAGAATTATGAGCAGAGTCCAGTTCCTGACTGAATTCTGAAACTAAACTGCTCATCAGTAAAGTCCTTAAAGTCAGGGCAAACAACGCATATCGCTAATAGAAGCTCAGAAATTATGTTGACAGAATATATATAAATATGTGCACACACTCAGTGTGATAGTACTGCAGTCCCTTAAGCTTCTTGAAAAAGCAGACAGCAAAACCCGCAAAAGTAGAAACATCATTATTTTATTTTCTATTTAAAGACACTGCACAGTCCCCTGTTCCGCTTCAGAGTGCTCTCAAGACCACCCCTTTTTGCATTATAGGATCCTATCATCTAAACCCCAGACAGCAGATTAACTTTGTGTGTGCATTCTTGATAAATATCATATTACCTTGGAATTATTTTACTTGCTGGACAGCCTTTTGGTTTTTTTTGACCATTTGTTTGAACACCCAGAAATAACAGAAAATCTCCAGCTGGATACACATGCTTCAGAGAAAATTTTACAACTGTCACAAAGCAGTAGAAAGGATGGTACTGGCTCCACCAGGCCAGCTGAGTGCTCCAGCTCAGTCCATATGTTCCCAGTGAAATGGATACATCTTCCTATGAATATGAGCCTTTCGGCACACAAGGTTAAGTGCAGCTAATTAATGTAAAGCAGTAAGACAGACTCCCAAGTGTGAAATCAAATGTATTGGAAGGTCTAACCTGACCAGCTTCATTAAACCATTTCAGAATAAAAAACATCTTAAAAGTGAAAAATTAATTAACCCTAAATAATTAATAAAGTATATTTTATCCATAACTTTTTACAGCCTTTTTCAAAGGCAACTAAGGAGAAAAGCAATTAAGTTATTCCTGCCCCTCCCCTTATTTTTTGGCCTTGTGTGGAGAATGAGACAGTGATTTCTCTAGCTTAAAAGCAAAAGGTTGATGTCTAACACCGAAGTCTAGAAGATGCTTCCACCAGTAAATTTGCATTAAGTAAATTAATGACTTATGTATTCATAATCTAGCAGACTGCTGTACAAGTAGATTTTCCATACAATAGTATCTAAATCAGTACAAAACAGTGCATTCATTAAATATTTTCAAGTGACATGAGAATGGGGACACTCACATGAATACTAAAATAAGCACACTGAAATATCAAAGAATTGTTGAAAAACCCCTACTGTACTACCTCCCTAAGCATCACTCTTCCTTTAATCCTGACCCATAAGCTTTCTGCTTCTCATTCATCCCCAGGCAGAGCTCCAGCTCCATGCACTCCAGCTACCCATTAACACAGAGGGTGACACCCACTCATCTCCACTGCCTGTGCTTCCTAAAAACCCCCTGTCCTTCTATTCCAATGCTTAAGTCAACATGATGGCAAGAAGGTCATAGCCCTGCAGGCATGTACACCCCTCTATCTCCTCTTGCTTATTCCCCATGTTGTGTGTTTGCACAGAGGCATTTAAGGTGGGCCTGCAATGAAGCTGATTTACTGACTGAAGCTCTGGAATTCCTTTGTGCTGCCCTGCAGATGCTCTTCAGCCGACCTGCAATCCCTCTCCAGGCTCAGGACATTTACTAGTAGCACTGGCATCAAACTAGTAGGAGTGGAATGAACCCAGATTCCCCTTCCCCACCCACCTTATTTTGTATTTTGAAATCAAGCATATGATGTATAAGACAAGTGGGGTTTGTCATTAAACGCTCCCTCCCTGAGCATGCATTTCTTGTCTTATGAGATATGAGGTCTCCTTCTCCATATTCTTTGTTTGCTGAGACTGACTGGTTATGACAGTGTTTATAATAAAGAAAGATGGACAAGAGAGGTACTATACAGGAAAACTGTATAATGGAAAAAAGATGTTTGCTGAAGAGATGTCAAGGATTTTACTATGATTATCTGCTTAGTAATCAGGACTGTGTTGGCCTCTTGCAATAGCTAACAGAGCCAGACAGTGCAACACTAGCTTGACCTAAGATTACAAAGAGCTCTCCACATAGATGAAGTACAGCAACATCACAGCACTGCAAGAGAAGTATTAATAAAAGAAAGAAGCCATGTGCTCTTTACCCAGCACTGATACTGCAACTGAGCACTGAAACAGCTCAAATGAAATGTAAAACAGTCCAATTTTAAGAATGGCTGTAAATGATGTTGTTTTTTCAGCTAGATGATCAGTCAACATTATCAGTACAGTACAGCACACTCAAGCATGGCTGATAGAATCTATGTCCTTCCATCATCCAGCACCCCCATACCCAGCCTGTTTCCCCAGAGAGGAAGGCTGCTTAAGAGTATTTTAAATTCTAGGCATACTTGTTCTACCACTTGTCCTAGCTCCAGGATGACTGCTACATCTTTCACTGAATCTATGAAATTTGGATGTCGCACCATATTAGGAATGGTGAAGGACAACACAGACTCTCTTCTGGGTTGTACAAGAGAGCAAGTTATATTATTCCAGATCTTCTATTATAGGTAGGTCCGAGAAGGTCTGGAAAGGTAAAACTCTCATTGGTCATTAAACTAACACATCACCATCATTGGTCAGCTGGGTACACCACCCCTTGACGTTCTCTTGCAGGAAAACGAGATGACCAACAACACTTGCAAGGTTATATTCTAACTCTAAGAACTGTTTTGATTCCTCCTTATAATTTCTCATGCCATACTTTCTCAGGCCAGTCAGAGAAAGTTATGTGACTTGATTTCACACAGGCTCTGTGCTACCTGCCTGCTTTCAGCATCCATATTTGAACACAAAAAGAGAGGGGAAAGAAGCCCATGATTTAAAAAGAAAAGACCCAGAAGAGATGGGGAGGCTGGTGAAAATAGTGAAGCCTCAGCACACTGTGCAAGTGTTGTCAAGGCAGCCAAGAAGGCACTGAGAATACAGAGAGCAGCAACTACAGGAATGGAGTACTTTTTGGTGGTAAGCATCACCTTTACAACATAGAGGTAATTTTCTCCTGAATCTTTTTATGAACACATTAAACTACAAAGGTTAACTCTACAAAAAATACTGCATGACTGTGTAAAGCACTTAGAATACATTGAACAAGCATCCCAGACACATGAACAAAGAAAGTTAAAATGTCCTAGCACATACAATGTTTACATACAATTTGTGGCCAGTGTTATTCAAGAGAGTGATTCAGATACTAGAACTTGCTTTCTCTGGTAAACCACTTATTACCTGAAAGCAGCCTAACTCTTATTCTACAGAAGTCAAAATATTATGCCTTAATAATATCTTTTAGATTTTGAAATACTCCCTTGATGTAAGACAGTTATGCTTCTGTTGGTCCATCACAAGAATTATGCCTTTCTGTCAAGTACTGGCTCTTTGACACCACTCAAGGTACATCTGCTTAACATCATTTAAGAAATGTTGAACTGCCTTTCCCTGGATATCACTTTCAAAATTACACTGTCTTGAAAGAATACATAAAATACTAAGCATATCCTCTGCTAATAGCCACTGTTAAAGGAAGTATACTTATTATCCAGTGTAATTAGCTCCAAGCTTCTGAATTTCAATTCACCACACAGAGGTGAATGACAGCAGAAGAACAGTCAGCTTGACCACTGAGGTCTTTATGAATTGCAGACATTAGCAAATCTGCGTAAGAAGATAGCCTGGAGTATGTACTTGCAATTTCACTGCTATTAGAGAGTATTAATAGTTATTCATATGCCACAGCTAGAATGAGACAAAAATAGAAAGCTTACATAATCTCCTATTATGAATAATGACTATTGAATGTAAAAGTAATTGAAAAGGAGATTGTAAGCAGACACTGGAAGGCTAGACTAGCTGATCCGTATCCATTTATAAACACTGCATGTGACATGCTTACTGAGATAATTACTGTATGCATATATGAATGTGGCTTAGTAAAAGAGCTGTTTGGAAAATGTACACAATCACTGGATTAGCAAAAATTGCTAGATTATGAATGATTCAACCAGAAGACATCACCAATGGAAATACTGAATGTCTTAAAGCTCAAAGCTGCAACAATTATTTTGTCAAAGCTGCAGATCTAAAGGACGGTAAACAACTAGAAGTAATTTGCAACTTTAACCTAGGCAAAACACATTGCAAAGCCATGCTAGGCAATAACAGTTTATACACAAGTAGATCACTCAGCATGCATTTTAGAAGCAAATTCTCCTACAGGAAGATTATGTTTAGAAGGATTGCTCAGTAAGACTAGAAATGGCAACAGAAAAACAGCTAACACACAAGTCCTGACCAACATATCTTTAAGGAAGTACTTCAGGTAGAATGTCAAGTGTGCTAAAATTTGCCTTAGAAAATATCTACCATTATCTAGCATTAAGTGTTTTCAATATTCAATATTTTACATGGATTCATTAGTATGGATTGGTCATACAGGGACTTAAAAGTTTTCTCTGTAACTAACTTAAACACCATGCTTGTTAACATCAATAAGTTCTAAGCTTGCCTAATTTTTCCAAGCATATGTGTGTAAAGAAAACACTGGTCTAACAATTATTTAAACTAAAAAAACATTTCCAAGGAAAACTCTTTTCTCCAACCTCCCCAAACACTTGTTATACAAAGGGTCATGACACCTACTCACATGCATGTAAAGCAGACGTAGCTCTCATAAGAATGAGAATAGCAGTCACAATGTATGATCAACATCCCATGCTTTCACCAAATTACAGTGCTTGTTGTTTCACTAACAGTTAAAGAACCTCTCTAA
Organism: Poecile atricapillus; assembly: GCF_030490865.1. NCBI lineage: Eukaryota > Metazoa > Chordata > Aves > Passeriformes > Paridae > Poecile > Poecile atricapillus. Next base: position 135,690,145 of record NC_081249.1, on the reverse strand, counting down.
CTGCAAAAAAGTGCCACTAAAATAATGAGGAGCTAGAAGGAGAAAGAAAATTGTGTGGCCCTGTGTTATTGAGAGGTCATGGCAAATTTAATCAGCAAGTGTTGCCAACAGTGCTATATCCCAGAGTTCAATCTATTTGGAGATAAAAGAATATAAAATGAAAGCTAAACTGTGACTGAACAGAGAGATTGGAAATAACTTCCTTCCATTTTCAACTGGTCTCTTAACCAAATACACTGTATGAAATGGTGACCTTATCCCCTGAAGACAATGCAATAGGAAAAGTGCCAAATTTTTTTTACAGCATACATTAAGGAACACTTTTTACTGCATCTTTTTAAGTGTATCAGTAGTAGATGTAGCAGTAGATTCCCTTGTGAGAATACTCACTACAATTTCAGAAAATGTTTATTAATCTCTGATACACTGGTTTGTTACATATGAAACAGGAAAAAACTCTAAATCTCTACAACACAACAGAGAATCCCATCGACTTCCAAAGCATTCTTCAGTTCCAAGAATATAAAACTAGAGCATCAGCAAGTATTTACAGTTAAGGACCTTCGAGACTTAAGGTCCTTAAAATCATATTAGCAATAATGACATTCAATATTGAATCTTAAGGAGCTTACAAAAATGCAGCACATCTGTGCAAAAGGATACATTAAAATAATACAAAATCATGCCAAACCTGGAAAAAAACACTGCTCACATTATGCCCCAGGATAATGTGTGAATGGCAAGTGGCTTTGCTTTTCAGGTTCAATGGAAGCTCCTGGTAAACCTCATTCTCTAGAAAGTACCAAAGTGAACCCAACTTTCTATTTGTACATAAAAGTAGGCAAGAATTATTACATTGTGAAAAAGTATGATTTTATATGCCATTACTTTTAAGCAATATGCTATATTACCTCCATTATTTAGCACCAGAAAAAGCAAAACCCTCTTGAATTAAAACTCGTCACAAATTTTATTGCAGTTCCAATTAGTTGTACAAAGGCACATCTCACAGCTGTCTTTCAAATTGTGCAGATCAGGAATTTCACATACTGAAAAGCATAAATGCAACTAAGAACCACCAGCAAACAGAACTGATCTCTTCCCTTTGCGTTATTCTACTGAACAGCTGCTCTTCAGTTTAATATTCTAGGGAAAAGTTTCTTGGCTTTTTGTAAAGAATAATAGCAAAGCTACCCTCAAGAAAAACCCAAACCATAACAAACCTGAAAAAGACCTTCGCTACAAATACCAAACCACTGAACAAAAGCAACTGAAAGGTATTTTCACGCTTGTTTTGTCAAGACATGTACAACTTTCTGTTGCAGCAATCAACCCTGTGTTACTTCACTAAATCTGTAAAACAAACTGAATTGCTATCTAGAATTTTCTTTGAAGAAAGCTATTCTAATATCTTAACTCTAATCATAGCCTAAACCTTTAATATTCTAACATCCAACTCTTAAAAATAAAACATTTAAATTGAACAAAAAAAACCCTGAAATTATACTGACAATAGTGTATAACTGGAAAATATACATATAGAATATTTCTTCTCTGTTGTGTGTGATTCTGGAATCACTCAAGCATTTTTTGGAAGAAACACTTAAAAGAAATCATGCTGTTGTTAACTACTTGTTCTATGCAATGATTTCTTTGTTCTTATTTCCTCAGTGACTTGTTATACATAACAAGGACTGTTTAATTTCTCTATAACTGTGTTTCTTTATTGATCTTTTGAAGCAATTTTTCATATGCTTTCTAAAAGAAAAAAAAAATCCAAATCTAAATGAAATTATTTCTTGGAATATAGCTTCTCCAAACAAATCCTGGAAGCAAAAGGTCACAGCTTACTCTTACAGAAACTATGGTGGCTTTCTGAATTTTAAAAGACTACTTTTTCTAATGATGCTGATATATTTAATTCCTGTGGAGAACACTTCTGTAAATCCTTTACTTCTATATTTTCCATTCAGATAGTTGATTCAGGCTTGCCCTTCCAAAGACACCCTACTCAGTAATCTCACCAAATTATATATTCTAGACTGTTCCAGTGAGAGAAGATAAAACTTCCTCAGGGAAGACTGCAGTTATCTTGTTCTGACATGACTAAAACACACATAATTGCTGGACTGACATTCAGAAGGAGACCAATGCAACCTTTGGAACCAGGTGCCAGTGGCCAAAAGACATACTGCCATACAATGATGCAGCACACAACCAAGTGCCAAGTGTGCCATGGGTTGTAGCAATGCTTGGTAAACAGCATTCCATGAGCTCTTCCTCATGGATAAAGAAGTACTGACAATAATCTCACATCATCCCCTTTTGCTATCTTCCAATACCACTGCCTACAACTGAAATCTGAATTCCCTTTCAAACCATGACTTCTCTTTTGATAGCCCTTGGACAACATGTTGCACCTTCATCGTTGCCCACATGAAAGAACAGTAATGGGTAATAACCCAAGGGCTGCACCCACCAAAGAGCTTTCCTTGTGATGGTCTTAGCCCAGGTTGTGGGGAGGCAGCAGCCTTCCCTACGAGGAGGCTCTGTCCAGCACACTGGACCCTCTGTTTCCCTCAGGAGGGAGTCACCTACCACTGACCATTGTGAAGGTGGTCATCATACAGGTGCCAGTCCTTTCTGTTCAGCAGCAGCTCTGGTGTAGATGGGCCATCACCCACATCACCCTTTGACTTACCCTTCACATCCAGAGCTTCATCACTGCTGTGTACAAGCATGTGGGAAGACAAGGTGGGCAAAGAGGGGTTTGCTTGATGCTCCATGTAGGGACTTATCCCTGTTCACTCTTTTTAAGCTACTGACTTGTGCATGGCAGGGGAAAAATACAGGATGCCCCTGATTTTGTGTTTTGTTTGTGATCTTGTGGCTGTTCTTGTTACTGTCTCAGGGAGAGCAGAACATGGGTTTGCCAGTTGAATTCTCTCATTTCCCTACTAATGACCCTGTGTTCCATTCTTGTACTTTGAAATAGGAGCCAAATGTCCTAATAATGGTGGCTGATAAGCATGGCTCTGAATAACAAAGTGCAATGTCTTTGAAAATGCTGTTTTCCATTTCAAGCAATGACATTAAGTGATTCAAAAGCATTATTTCATGCTTTTTATAATAGCCACACAAAATGGAAATTTCTTTTTTTGCTCACAGTAGCAGATGAATACACACAAAAATGTATTGCTAGTAAAGGGTCATTTACTTCTTGTTTTATGGATTTTAACCAGCATTCACATGAAGCTAGAGCAGAAGCCATGTAATATGACTGATATAGAATGAATTCCATTTTAGTCAAATTATTTTTCAGTCTTTATTCTCATTAGAGAAGTAAACTCCTGAGGTCAAAAGACAAAGGAAATTATATTTCATTTTACCTTAGACTACGAACTCTGGAACTAAAACCAGTGCTTTATTATCTGGATTCATTTAGACCTGCTCAAATAGGATTAAATATTCCATAAATAGTAAACTTTGTATAAATTATCACTAGTACAGAGATCACTCTTGAAAGTGTTATTATATTTGTAGCCAAAAATTATACCATATTCTATACATGCAGTGCTCTCCACACACATATGTAGAAAATGTTACAATAAAGTAAGCATTTTTATACTGCAAGTGCTTCTATTTCTACAATGATAAAAGCTTTTTTACTGAACAATTGTTTTTGGATAAATAACATTTTTGCTAATTCTAAAGGGAAAAGCACCTAAGAAGTTACCACATCAATGAAATGGAATTGAGCCGAATGAGGAACTATTAACTTCTAGAATACAAAATGTTAATTCTTTAATGTTAACTAGCCTTTTGGGATTTCTAATAAGCTGAGTCTAGCATGCTGAGGGATTTTAGCATTGACATGTTTCTAATGAGAGGTTAATGAATCTAATCTCTCAAACCATGGTAAAATACAAGACTGGGAATCAGGGAGCCAGTTCTGACAGTGTTTGGCTGTGTTCCAGTGGGGTTCACTTATTCATGAAGAAGCTTCCATCAGATACTCCACTTTTACTGAAACATGAAGTGAGCTGGAAAAGAAAGGTCTCTCTGGTGTAGAAGGAACTGTCAGCGACTCAAGAAAAAGGCCAAATAAAAATTAAAATTCATTAACCTTAGCATCTGTCAAAAAGTTTTGAAAGGAAGAAAAAAGAAGAAAAAAAGAAGGTGAATACAGTAATCTGAGAGAAAAAAAGTACAACTTTTTACCTGCTTACCAGAAAACTGCCTATTACATCGATAGCCTTAGTTCCCCAAGAACAGTATCTTTGATAAACAGAAATTATGTAACTTAGCTAAGTACCATTCTTCCCTGACAACTCATCTACCTGAATGTGACACATTTGAATGTGATAAAAATACCCTTTTCGGTCCCAAATTTGTTTATGGTCAAGGAGAAACCATCCCAGCAGCTAACTCTACCTATCAAAAAGCTATTGCAACATTCCCTGCAATCCAAATCCAAAGAATCACAGGGAGAAATGCACAGGCATAAGTTACTCTAAACAAAATAATTACACAATTCACAGCAGACAGGAGAAGAGAAGCTTCCTGCACCTTGAGCAGATGAAGTTTCCTATACCTTGAGCTTTACATGGATTCTCTGGCAACCAGCAACTTCACAACCCTAACTTAGCTCTGCTGTATTCAGAACAGTTTTCACATCTTTGAGAGCTTCATCAAACAAGGTTTGAAGTAGTTCATATATGCAAAAGAGGTCATAGAGAACAACTGCATGAACAAGCTGACCAACAGAGGCAGTAAGAATTTATTTTCTTAAGCAAGTTAGAAAAAAATAATAACAATCTGGATGGCCAAGTGTAGAATATTCAGGATATGAAATTTATCAAATAAACCCAAAACATATATTTTAACATTACCATATATGAAACATGCATAAGCTTCTCAAAAGCAAATAGAACTCAGTGAAACTTCAAGCACTTCATGAAGAGCTACTAATTTTCACTGGTAGTTCAAAAATCACTCCTTAGCATCTCAATACATAATTTACTTAAACTCTGTCCTCAGAACAGCCTTTCTCTTTTTTTCAGACTACTCTAATACATGCTTGGATTTTGTCTTCATACATTTTACTTTTTTTAGCAATTGAAAGCACAATCCTGCACTTTAACAGTGCCATAACATGGGTAAATAAATAAATACATTTCATGTAATTTCTTCAGCCAGTCTCACTACTTTTCAAATACTGCAATATTTCTGTGCAACTGTGAGTGATTAGCATCCCTCCTTCATCCCTCTGTTTAGCTTCATTTTACGTTTGTTCCTGCCTACAATACAGATCTTTCTTCAATAGAAGCAGGTCAGGATGATCAAGTCCAGTTATAGTCCAAATATTCTATTTATATCTCCAATTTATTTTAAGATTAACAAGCTCATCTTCCCCCCCAGACAGATCTTGGAATCAATACTGGATGTTAATCTAATTGACTTTTTTTGGGAACTCTGTTTCCTTATTTGGATTAGGTAAATTCCAGCCCTGGCACCAGGAATGTTTGTTTTGATGCTGGAACAGTGAAAGAAGGTTTAAATGGCTCTGAAGGTAACACACTCACTACCTGCTTGAAGCATTCTTATTTGAGAACTTTCTATTTCAGTGTTTCAGAGTTTAAAATACAGAGAAATTGGAATTATAAATAGAACATCTTTTTTAAACTAAGCTTTAACGCAAAGTAGGATAAGAGAGGTTGCATGGGTATGACAAACTTTCCATAAGATGAACATATATATTAAAATATGTAGTAGAAGTCTTAGAGATTGTGAATAAATTGCTAAAAAAATCACAGATCAAATAGCTAGCCTAAAAATAGAAGAATTTGTAATGAGATTTACAGCACTGGTAACGATATTGCACTGCTATTTGTTTCCAGAGTAGAAGAAACCCATTAAAATGGACCTCCAGTACTGGTACAAGACAGTATCATGTATCCTTCTCCAACAAAGATTATTCTTCCTTAGATGGACAACATTCAAAACTTTTACTCTATAAAGTAAGATAGAAAAGAGGCAAAAAAGACAAATAACTTGGAATCTCCTCAAAGTAATTTCAAAGTAGGTGAAAATATTATAACACCTCAGATTATCCTCGAACACATAGTTTTGAGATAACCAGCTCCTTCTACTACAACATAGACACTGTAAAATTGCTTTAGTTATAATGGAGAAAAATGCTGCCAACTAATATTGTGAAGCAAGACAAAATATCAAATGTCAACATTTTCAGAAACACATTTTCCAGATCCAAACCAAGATCACTTGTTGCACAGTATTACAGGACTGTTCTTAATAAAAGCCAAAAAAAAACCCAAAAAAACCCTCCCTACAATAAAACAGCTCACTTGACAAATTCTAAATTTATTTCATTCTCCTAAAGGCTCTAAAAGGTCCTAAAATCCCCCTTCTGGTAAGCTATCAAGTAAGACAGAATATACTGATTTCCCTTTATTTATTCTCTGCCAGTAACTCTAGCAACATAAAGAGAAGAGGACAGGATTGCTATCCACGGGAAGGCTGGAGAAAGGCTGAGATCTCTGGCTCATTTCATGCGATGATTCTTGCATTGTCACTGGCATGATAAAAATTATTTACCTGAACCACTGTTAGTATGAAACACATCCAGGAAGCAAAAGTTCCATTTACTTCCCATGAGAGTGAACTTTTTTTTCCCCCAGCAATCCTGGTAGAGGTTTTGATTGTTTAACAGGCTCCATATTTGTCATTTTTTCTCCCTGTCAAAAACCTACCCTCCACACAAATTGTCTGGAGAGAAAAAAGGAAAGTGACTCCATTCATGAACACTGTCTTAGTTTATGGCTAAATATCAACAATTAGTAAGGATTTGGAGCTGCATGTCACAAGGCGGGAAGCGAGCTTAATAGAAAAACCCTTTAAGAGAAATCAGAGGAATCAGGAAGAATGAGAGAAAATGTTAATTAACTGACTAAATGCACATGATTAAAATCATTCAAGAAACTGGAAATCATTGAAAGTTATTACTGGGTAAGATGAAACACATTTTTTCCTTCGGTGGAAAGATCAGATATTCCTTCCTCAAAAACAGCAAAACAAAACAAAAGCAGAGCCCAGCTCAGGTCCCAGCTGACAGCCAAATATTTATTATCCTATTACTGCAGAGTGTTCTTGAATTTTGCATTACCTATATTTGCCATAGCTCAGAAAAATGCACCACAGGTTTTTTAATTTTAAGTGGTATCTTTTCAATTTTAGATACAGAATCACTACAAAAGCACAAGCTGCATATTGAAACTAATGCCAAGCTGTTCCATCTGTATTAAAAATCTCAACAGTTGACAAAGTTCAAATGTAGATCTCTTACCAGTAATACTCCTGAAAGTAAAATACATACACATTTGCTTTTCTAACAGTTCAAATAAAGAGGAAGAGGTTAAATAAGCTGCTAAGGTTTCATAGTGAAGTAAACAGCATTGAAAAAGGAAATAAAGAGCAGGTATAGAGCTGTTAAAAATTCTGCCTTTTCACCATTATATTCCTTTCCTTTCCCTTTAGAAACATAACCTTGATTTTTATCTCAGTAGCTAAAAAAGCAGGAGTTCCTCTCCAGGGATGACTCTTCTGCATAGGTTTCCCTATCATTTGCTTTCCAAACTCTAGAACAGTTCTAGTCTCATACAACATTTTGCTTTGGAGGTGGTGGGAGGCTTTACTGCCCCTGGCATTAGTTATTAGGTATATTGAGGCATATTAAATACAGATTCAATAAAAATACTGACAAAGGAAAGGGAAATATTTGTACAGCACTGCTCTACTGAGATACCATGTTGGCAGTAAACAGTAGTGAAAGACTGTGGGCCTCAGTCTGACTGAGCAAAAAACATTTTGAAGGTGGAAAGTTCCATGTCCCAAGGTCAGGCTGTTTAAAGAACAGCTTCAATTTGGAATAATTAAAGTTATATTTAAACATAAATAGACATTGCTTGAAGGAGATGGAAAAGGCAAGACTGATCATTTAGTTAAAAGCACAGCTACAGGCAATGAGATTCAGAAGTTCTGGTCAAAGGTCTCAAATCCATCCCTTTAATTTGATGCCTACTTCACGACAAACTGAGTATCTGGTGAGGTTCCTTTTTGTTAAAATAGTGGAACAACAATTCTGGATAAGAATTCCATTGATAAATGATTGGCTTATTACTCTGTTAAACTCGGAGACAGGACTACAGAAGAGCAGTCACTACATTAAGATTATTAAAGTAGCAAAAAATTGAAGGAAAGAAAAGAAGGGAAAATTAGGAGATTTAGTGTGATTGCGCTAGAGCATTCTAACATGGTCATCCACAATGTACCTCACATCCAGTACCCTAATATTACAACCACCTGGGGTTTAGGCATCCTTAAAAAGATAAATGTATTAAATGGCAAGATGCTCCAAAATTTAACAGTTGTGATAGATTGCATGCAGAGAATTGCTGCACCACATACTGGAATGAGCAGCTGTATAAACAAGTTAAATTCCGAATCTGAGCATTTTGCAGTAAATAAGTATATAATTCTATCACTTATGCCACTATTTCATGGGTTGTTTTTTTTCTTCATGACCCAGCACCTGTGTAGAAACCATCAACCTATTTTATTTTTTTTTTAAATCAAATACAACTCAGACTTATTTCTGAAAGGATTTTTCCCTGTATTTCTACAAATATTGCTAGCTCAACTTAGCCTTAACTGGCTACTAGAGAATACAATTAGACTGTGGAAAGTAAAATCAGCTTTAAAACTGACATAACAGTACTGAATAAATAAATATACCAGCATTTTTCAAATTATACATTTAAATAAATGAGGGAAGGTTAACTTCAAAAGCCTTCTCTCCCCTGATCACTCTCTTCTTGTCTTTATGTTTGATTTTGTGCCAGCTGAGGACTCATTTTCATGAACAAGTAGCTTTTCACTGGATGCAGTTTTTATGTGTAAAATACGCTAAAATAGGTAAATGTCAAATGTCTTTCTCTTTCCTAATAACAATTAAAAAAAAGATTCCCAGTAGAAACTTTAATGTGAAAATAAGCTCTGGAATAATTTCATTATCCTGTGAACAAAGACTTTCATTGTATAAATCAGCATCTTTTAAAAAACAATTAGCTTAAGAACCATTCTATTACTAAAATTCAGATATCCAAGAAATTAAAGCTGCCAAAATACTTTAATTACAGAGATCTACAAACTCATGGAGGGAGGAAGAGAAACATATAAACAGCAGGTAATTTAATGTCAGAATCCAAAAACTACTCAGAACAATAGCCAAAATATAAACAATCAAGCAGAAAACATGGCCTAGATTAGCTAATACTACTCTAGTGGTCTGTAAACACATTCTGGAATTTAGACACTGAGGAGATGGAAAAAACAATTTTGGAAATTACTCATTCTTAAAATTTTAAACCCTCCATAAGCATCAAAGTGACTCACACTGCACTGCTTCAGTGGTTTTTCTACACAGAATGTATGTAAATAACACCGCCACAATTCTAAGGATAACTTCCCATCAAATGTGTGTGAACAGAAACCCTCTAATTTCAAATAACAGATGTCAACATGTAGCAGAGCAGAAGAGGTGATTGTAAACTGCGTCCAATGCAAAGAAGGGAATTCTAGTAACTATGTGCAGTGAACTTAGAGAAAGTGAATGGATATTTATTTAGAATGGAAATCTGAGCAGCACACGTGAAAATATGCACATTAATGTCATTTGAAACAAATGGCTCCAGGTAATTTTCTCCATGTCCTTTTTTCCATGCTTTAAAACAACAACTATTTCTGATGACATTTATTCTTCCTTACTGCAACTAAAAAACACATATTTTCCTGCTCAAGTACAAGATTACTGAGTTCTTCAGAACAAATTGTTTCATCTGTTGCCACAGACTCCCTACTGTTTAAATCTATCTACTAATGCACTTGAAGATTTTATGTTCCTAATCCACTCCTATTTAAACATCTCTTTCTCACAGTACTATAAAACAGATTCTAATAAAACACTATTTATCCTGGAAGACACTCTTGTACATAGTAAAGGATGCCATCAGTCCTTTATTATGCAGCTTGATAACGACCATTTCATGAAAGACTAATGGCAAATGGTTTCTTTGCAAATTAACAGTGGTTTACTTTAGGCAAGCTCATGATTCTGTATCAGATTTTTGCTTTAAAAAACCACAGATTTTCAACTATTCTTAATACATCTGCTAAATAAATGCTGCCAGTCAGCTACAGGGTTCCAGGCACATCTTATTCTTAATATTCCCCTTATGGATTTTCTCAAGGAATACTCTAGGGGTAACAAGCAAGATGAAAACTCTTCATTTTTGGAAAGAGCTTTTCAGATCAGATTGAAATGTATTGGTGGTGTTCCCTGTAAGCTTGACAAATTAATCTGGGGAGAAGACTAAATTTACATTATATTTAGCAAGCACCTTAGTTTCTCTGGACTTAAATTTAACTTGGTTTTCTTAAGACTAGGCTGCTTATGGTAATCAGTTTTCATCACCACATTCACCAGGTTTCTTTCATGATGAGATTTGTGAGGAAGAATAAAAAAATCAGCCAAAACACTCTTGAATATAAATCAGAAAAACTGTCCCATAGATACTGCAATGCTTGCTATGCCTTTAAATGGAAGCACTGTGTTTGTTGCCCTTATCAACTCATAGTTCTAAAAATCCCAAAAATGGCATCTTCAAGCAAGGCTTGCAGAGACACTGACACTTAAGATTTAAACAGTTGCAACATGATACCCACTTCACACATAGAGATGCTTATAGTATTGGTTTTCAGGGTCAACTGCGAGAAATTACACATGACAATTTCCCATTCATCTCAACTATTCTACCCATTCTCTTGTCTCCTAATTAATGTTCCCAAGGATGCATGCATCAACAAAACCAGAATTGTTCAGGAGTCTTTCAATATGCAAACTCAAATATAGAAACAAAGCCAGGATAAATTAACATGAATGCCTGGACTCAGCTAAGACTTAGCGTCCACAAAAACAAAGACTAAAATTCTGAGGAAAGTAAGACTTTTAATTTGTAAGGTAGCAGCAATTGAGACAATATGAGACCACCACATCATATTTATAACTCAAAATTTCAGTGGTGACTGCAGAGACACCATGCTCTCCTAATGCTTTCCCCATTGTATTCACTGCGTAATGAGGGCTCAGCAATGGCAATTTGCAATGACCATACTGGTTTCCCAGATTTGGTACATAAGGGGCTCCCTAAAGAGGCAGGACCCATTGATTTATCTTCATATACTTACACAATCCACAAATGCTAAAACCTAGGATCAAGTCAATAGATTATTATTATCAATAGGGATCTTCACTTTTGCTGTCAATACTAAAATACATTCCACTTCTATATGGAGTTTGCTCAAACTGTCCAATGTCTCTTTACTATAAAATGTAGAATCCAGTGAAATGTAACTACACATTTATCCATTAAAACACAGTCAAAGCAGTGCATGAATATGGAAAGCAATAGCTTTTATATTTCTGGATTTATGGCCACAAGTGAACAGTGTATGAAGCACAGATCTCTAACCCTCAACACCTTCTCAGCTGGAAACACCTTATTTTCTTAATTTACTGGGGCTCAAAGACCAGGACTCAGGACATTTGCTTACATGCACAGGGAAAAAAAAATAAATTAGTAGAATACTAATGTTTCTATATTTGGTAAATGGAAAGAAACCCTAAAGATAAAACAATCTCCTGTTGGTTTTAACCATTGTAGAAAACAATTTTATATTCAAAACTACAGCACCGTGTGCCATCTACACGCCCATCCTGTATTAGAGGCTGGCAGTAGGACTATCCCCAGTCTCACACAAACTGGGTCACAGAGTCTCCTCTTTAACCCTCTTGCCTGCTCAGTATTCTCACTCACAAGCAGTGAAGAGGATGTACCTGCTCTAAGCCAGGCAGTGCAGTTACCTTGAACTTTACAGGAAATACCACTCTAGAGGCATTTTCTTTTTCCTCCCAAACCTTAAGGACAAGTAAACAACAAAAGGCAGAAGCTACTTGCAAATGGTTTACAAAGATGTAGTATATTGAGAGATTTTTACTTTTTTCAGACAGTTTCTTTCTAAAATACTGCAACAAAACCAACATTTGGTTTAAACATGAAAATTACATACATAAAACTGTAAGAAATGGTTAATTATATGGCTATACATGGTAACCAAGGTATACATTTAGGATATATATATATATTTTGGGCATATTCTTTTAAATTTCAGTGAATTTCCAAATAACTAATTTGCAATAATTTTCATAATACTGTATTTTTAGTAAACTTAGTATCAAAAAGTCTGCTTGGATTTCCATTTTAGCCATGAAAAACACTGCATTCCAGCAACATTCTGAAATGTAACTCTCCTATTTTTAGAGCCCAAAATCCAAAAATTTGTTTTAGGTAAAATTTATTACTGTGGTGGTTTTGGTTCGAAAACCGTGCGGAAACACCAATTTGGTGTGTTGGCCAGGAAACTCAAATTAGTGAACCTAAACCACTACACAAAATTGGTGTGTGCAAAACCAGCACAATTACTCAGCATTTTTCGATCCATTTTCCTAATGTGGGTATGAATTAATTTAGGGTGGAAAAATCCCACTCTGTTTGCTGGTATTACTAATATACTGAAATAGCTCATAAAATCATAAAGAAAAAAATTTATTGGACATTGTACCACTACTGAATGTTATCACCAGAAACCTTATTCAATCATCTGCTGTATAATTCCAACTATAAACAAGCTGTTAGCACAAATCAAAAGCTGTTAATGTTGTGGAACACACTTGCACTTCTATACTTCAAAAACTGTATAGCTATATGCTCCATTACTATTTCCTGTAAGTATTACTTCAAGGCTTCTAAGCTAAATCTTACACATTTCCACCCTGGTTCTTCACTTGGTTATTGAGTCTTTCTGTTGGTAACTTGATCACTCTTAATACTTTGCTGCTGTGATTGGTACTTTTCTCTGGAATTGCAATAAACATGCACATTTATTCTTGCCCTCTGAAAGAACTGTGCACAAAAAAAAAAGTCTTGAGAAATGCAGTATTATTTTTAGAGAATTTTTTTCACTGCCATATGCAAATAATAATGTTTTGTAACTTACTTTCTTTTTTCATTGTACTGTCAATCGTACTGTACACTGTATTGTGTCAAAATGAAAGGAAGCATGTAGGTTGTGTGATTTTGCCTATATCAAACTCCCAGCTCACATCAGGATGGAACTTTTACAATAAAATCTAGCACCATGCTTTAGTCTGCACTAAAGTGGAACAGTCTCAGAGTGCATAAAAAGGATGCTTTTGTTGGATGAAACAACTGGAGTGGCACTCAAACTGCTACTGACTTCCAGCTCACAGGACCAGAGTCACTTCAAAGGAAAAGGCCCCAGACTCATTTGTAAGCACTGGGTCCCCAACACCACTTTTGTGCCAGTCAGCTTGACAGGATACACATAGGCAAGTAATAAAGACATAACTTCACAAAAAAAGAAAAAAGCTAAGAGAAGGGATTACTTTATGTTTCAGAGCTTGCTAAATAAAGCTTTGGAAATGGTGCTCTTTAGGAAATGAAGGAGTATATAGTTGTCTTCCTATAAATTCAATCAACTGAAATTACATTTGAGTTGCCAAGAAAGTTCATTTCAACTTTTAAATCTATGTTGATGATATTCAGATTAGTTTTAATAAGCCTATATAAATTTATATAGAAACTTGATTTTAATTCTGACTGCTTGCCCAACAATCATGGCAATTCAATTCACTGAACAGATTAATGTTAAAATTAGATAATGAGGACTGAAAAATCAGTTTAAGATCAGAGAAACTCCAAGATATTTGCTTTTAAAAGAAAAGCCTGTCTGCTAAAAAACCCCAAGCCTACACTACACATCAAACCATGCACCTCCCTTGAACAAAATACAAATGATCTCACTACTGCCGGTTTTCTAGTAAAGAGAATAGGCAATCAATCTAAAACTTCAGGATCTGTATTTATTTATTATTTTTTACTTTGGGAAAAGGTCAAAAACTCTCTCTGTTTAGAGATAAGAGGGAAATATATCCAGCTGTCTGGAGCCAACACTTTAGCCCATGCATCCATGTCAGTGATGGGAAGGTCCCAGTGTAGCAGTTAAGCTTCACCCAGGCTGCTGACTTTTGGCTCCGAAAGAGGGTGCCATGCCTTCAGAACCTGGAGATTCCCAGAGGAATCTATACTGTACACAATCCAACAAGTGAGCACAGTGCATTGACCCAGCTCCAGGTATAAAGTCACTAAGCATTTTCAGGAGACCCTTTTCACACTCATTCCCAACTGAATTGCAATGGAACTGAACACCAGGAGTATCTTGTGACAACCAGCACCAGGCAAAATTAATGATTACCCTTTCGGCACTGAGCATGAGAGAGGATGGAGCAATGGGAGCAGAGGGATTCATAGTGGGGTGATCTGGATACATACAAGGTGTCATCTGTTTTTTGTTAATCATCATGTATCTGAAGAGATTCAATCAGAGCTAGGACTGCCTTTAGGTCCACCATTAGTGATCTCACAAGCCCAAATAAGGCTACCAAAGCCAAGAGTTTCTTTCACTTTACACCAGGCATTAACACCTACATGAAAATTTAAGCGCATAAGTAAATCTACCTGACAGTAAAGGTTTCTGGCTCTTAGTTTTAAATACAGAACTATTTTTCCTAATTTCATCATGCTAATAGTTGGAGTACAACAACAAGACAGTAAAGAACTATATCCTTATTATTTTTTCAATATTTAACTGCCTAAATATTGCCTGTAGCAAATTTACTATTAAAAAACACCATGGGAGACAGAGAAGAGCACGTTTCACAGTAATATGCCCACATTTAAAATGTACATCACAACTGGCCAGTTTTTAAAGCAGATTCACTGAGATACACACACTCACACACAGCCAATGCCATTGTACAACTGAACCTGAGAACCAATCATCTGCCTACAAACAAAAGCCACTTTTTCCTCATTTCAAAAGAAATAAGAATGTGTTTTATATTAAAAAAAAACCAACAGTTTTTTGATTAATCATCACAAGGTAAATTTGGATTAGCTGAAGTATGACACATAATTTTACTTTGTAAGGTGTCCTATCTACCTTACATGAATTAACTAGTCTTACACTTTCAGCTAACAGCTCAATCTCACCTTCCATTCCTAAAGGGAGGGAGGGACAGATATACCATGGAAGAAACACATACCAGAATATTCCAGAGGGAATTTAATCGAATAAAACTTTTGAAAAACCCCTGAAATATTCAGACATCTGTAATATCGAAATAATTTCTGATTCCAGGCTCAATTATAACTTCCTTCTATCACTACCATGATTTTACCATCTGACCCACCAGTAGAGTTTAAGAAGAAATAGCTTAGCAGTTTCTTCAGTAAAGAGGAGAGGTGGACAACAGGTCAAGCTGTTCAGTTCTACAAAGCCAATCGGTACATTGGTTTATTTGAAATATTATTATCTCCCCAAAATTCCATGAACAATGAACAAAATAGATTAAATCAGTATACAGAATCCTGGCATACAGGGAAGTAATAGAAATCCTAAGAGAATTAAAGCATGAAGAGAAATGTTGTAAAAGTTTTGCAGCTTCAAAAGTAAAAGAGTTCCTGGCACAAGCTTTTTGCTAACTTCTACAAGACAATCATGAGTCACAGCTGGCCCAAATATTAAACTGCTGCTTATAAAGATACTGCAATGATAATTCAGAGAAAAAGTTCACCTCTAACTGATTCTAAGGACCACATTTTATGTGGTATTTACAGAATGGCAGGCAGCCAGTGAAATTCTCAGTAAAACTCTACATCCTCACATAGCTTGCAAGTCATCTTATTTTCTATCTCTGAACAGCACTGTAAAAATATATAAATGCATTGTAAAATTAGTTTCTCCCTTGCTTTGGTTGGTAATTTATTATACCAATCTTCTTAAATGTTTAAAATGAACATAAAAGTCCTTATTCAGATTACCTTAAATAAAAGGCAAGCACTCTCAGCATTGTTTCAAAATAATGGAGTTATTCACATATCTACTTTCAATGGCTACATTTGGGACAAAAGCAGCTTGAATGCAGAATATATTCAAAAGTTACACAGAGCCAGGTGGAACATTAGAAATTTTATCTTCCCACTTTCAACACTATACTAAAAAAAAAAAAAAAGAAAAAAGACAGAATTACAGTATCACATGAAACTTAGCAGGGAGGTGCTCAATAAAGAATTTTGATTTATTAAACATAAGCCACACCATTGCCACATGACAGCCTTTGATTTACATTGCTTTTAATTCACAGCTAGCAATGAAGTTTATCAGTTCCCTTTTGACCCAGGTCATAATGGATATAGATTTTAGATGGTATGGAATGAGCAACACCATTACACTGCTGTTTAACCTCCCATGAGAAGGCAAAACAAAACTGCAACTGAAATGTAATGTCCCAATGATTAAGAGAGATTCTGTAGAACAGATAGCTAAAGGCAGAAAAAGTACATTGGAAGTCAGAAGCTCATGAGATTGAGAGGCTTGCTGACCTACTGCAGGTCTCAAGAAGGACTCAAAGGTAAAGATCTCTCAGAAAGACTAATCCATTTCTTAAGCTTCAGAGTATACTGAAAAATTATTTACCCAAGATATATACTTGGGAAGTGAAGAGAAAATACTATCAGGTCACAGTATATACAGAGCATGTGCTGGAATAAGGTGATCACTAGAAAAGCAAGTCAGCAGCACCAGATGGTTATGTTCTGACAGGATTTTAATACAGTGGAAAGTTAGAATGACTGCATCTCCATATCTTTACAATTCAGACACCTGATTCTTGACAGCCAGAGGGCAGAAAACAATGCCAGAAGCACTACAGGTGATTTTGGAGAATCACAAACAGAACACCTTTATTTCCAGCTTAGGATTTCATAACAATTATGTCACAATGAAATTTACACAGGAATGCAGCTTTCCTGCAGCTAACCAAACAGTACTTGGTTGATTAAAGCACCAGAAAGTGCTGTAATCTCTGTGATTGACTCATCATATTAATAAGTAATAGTTGTGACTGAGCTTTAAGAAACAAATTGTTGCTGCAAATATAAATTATAGTTCCTATTGTAACAACACCCAAGGAGAAACTACATTGTGCTGCTGTAAGAGAAAAATTGTTTTAATTTAATTTAATCTTGAGATATATCTATATAGATATATATACATGCAAACATATACATACATACCTATTACTTCTTATGGTGTGTATGAAGGAAACAGGATATTACATGGAAAGTTTGTATATCTTTGCAAGTACTTCTACCCTTAGATTACATTCTGCAATAAAAAACCACTGCCAAATTATATGTTATGCAAATAGGAGTTCCATTGTAAGTTATTTTATTAATTTCTGGATTGAAAAAATATGTAGAGAATAAAATCTACCTATGTTCAGCACCCCTTTCCATCACGTAATTCCTATCCTAAAGAAAAATACAGACACAAGAACAGCATAGATTTCTGCATTCTGCATGCAATTCTATGCTTACATTTTACTAATAATCAATTAAGGTGCATAATACACTGACATCAAACAACTTGAGAATACACAGTTTGCCACCAAATCTGGCAATTCTCCATTTCTCTTCTAAAAGAGGATCAGATTCCAATGAATATCTTTCAAAAAGAAATTGTGCACCTTTCTATGTGCCAAGGAGCACTGACATGCTGGAGACTTGCAATAAATTTCATATGCAAAAACTTCAGCAGAAATCTACAACAAAGAAGTTGACATACACCAGACTGCACTTAACTGAATATACTTTGAATTAATTTTAATACCATTACTTTAGCTCAGCTTCACTATCACTACAACATATGGACAGTTCCTTAAAGGTGAAATAAAGCAATCCTTAGCACTTTTTGCAGGTTAAAGGACTGGCTTATAAATGGCCTGATACCAATTAAGTGGCAGAAAGCTTATTTTACACTAAACCCCCATTATTTCTTTTTTCTTTATGTCAGAAATTTGGCCTATTTGGCAGATATTTTACCTTGAATCTATTCTACTTTTACATTACTACATGACATACACAACTGTGAATGCTTAGAGCTGTATTTCTGGAAAAAATAAATATAACTGTTGACCAACAGGTAATACAGCAAAGGGAAAAATTACATGTTTTATGTAAAAATTCAAAGCCTCTTAAAGACTTTGTCCGGAACCTTGTTTCTGGTAAATATCTGGAAAACTACAATCTCATGATCTGTCAATGAAGAATATGTTGACAGAACCATACTGTGCACCAGTGTCCTACATACAGGTAAATAGCCTCTTTCAGTAAAATTTAAAGTAATCATACATGATTCTTGGCTAGGATATTTTTGCCATTAATTAAAAAGCAACATGAATTAATATTATAATATATATAGTCCAGAAGAATCTACGAAAAGTAGATGCCATCCTAGCGCACAGTGGTTTTCAAGTGGCAACTTAATTTCAAAGTTGCAGTACAGAAAAAAGCAAGAGCCTTTTATTCTGCTAGATAGCGCTACACTCCACTTGCAAAAGGAGCTGTAAATATTACAGTGAAGGTACATAATTTTGCTGAGATTGTATAATTAGGTCTGTAAATCAACAATGCTTGGACTACTGAGTATTCTTCCTGCCTAACCACCACCACTAATGTTACAGAAGTCATTCTGGAATACTTGCTAAATACCTTTCACTGTAAACAATGGCTTTATTCTCTCCTTTTCTGGTATTCAGTCAGATACAGAGATCTGGAAGAAAACTGTGCCTAGAGTTTTATACCCCTGCAAGGAGCAAAGGAGAAGCAGGAAGAAAGCAGAAACAGGTACAATAACAGAGTGTTTGTGTAACTGCAGGCACGGGCACAAAAAAAATTAACCTTACCTTACACAGTCTACCTCAGACAGTATTTCAATGTCTAAACAGAAATTTGTTATTACATTCAAATACAACAGGGTAATGAACTTAGTAACCTGTGAAAGTGAGAACAGTCACCTTGTGTGCTTTAGGTTTGTTTCTACTTGGCTTCATTCTATTTTATAATTTAGTAACAAATTTCCTGTCAAATTCACAGTTTTTCTTGTTTTTCTACTGGCTTGATGTATTTCTGCAAAGCTCACTGTTATTAGAGGTGGTTATTACCCAAAACTAAAAACAACCATTTTCCTCTGAGAATCAATAGAAAATTTCAAGCTGGCTTTGGAATATTTCCCTTTATCTTGTTATAGATTTTTGTCTCCAGGTGAGCTTATTGTAGCTTTTTCTAGCAAAAAAGAAACTTGGTGGCATACTGCTGTTGGAAACCAGTATCAAATTTCAAAGTAACCAGCAACATCAGGAGCTGAGAGAAAGAATTATTAGAACAACTGCAGGAACCCCCAAAATTATAAAGAGAATAAGAGAATACTGCAGAACATTTTTAACACAAAGATGCCAACCTGCATGTACAAGAATGAATAGAGCAAAGAGGGAGATCTACACAAACCATTTCTGCATAAGAGTTCTGGCAGGATAACTGTGCCATCTATCTGCATTTCTGTACAGGAAAGAGAAGTTACAGGTCTTACTGTAACTGGTGAGCTACAATTTCATGTGCAGATTTATCACTTTTGCAATTTCTGTGATGCTAACTCACCCATATTTCTAAACAAGAATACTTGTGAATTTATAATTTCTGTGAGAATATATCATACAGAAGTACTTACTATCCAGAGAAGTCATACCTGTTGCCAAGGACTGGCTCCCCAGAGGTTCCCAAAGCAGAATAGTCCATGCCATAGAAATTCAGTCCTAAAAGTATTTTATTCCTCCATTTTGAATCAGGATCCAGTACTTCAACACAAGCTCGTACCCAGGGAAGGGGGGAATTTGGGCCAGGTCTGTCAAGTTAGCAAAAATCAAACAGGTTGTCAGAAAAAGTACGTGTTCATACTTAGCCTTCTCTTTTTGATCAATGTAATTGTAAAGGGCAAATTATGGCACACAAAAATCAGTAAAGATGAACCTACAATTCTATCAAGGTTAAATGCACATTCTTCAGTAGCTTGAAGTGCTGATACACAAAACATGATTGCCCCACTCTTGACTTTTTGATTAAATTCTAACGTGAAGGGGCACAGAATTCCTCACTAGGGGTAAGAAAAGGTTTCCCCCTAGCATATTGTTACAGGGCCTTGCACAATGCCTATGCTATAATTCAAAACTCTGTATGACTTCAGGTTTTTTCCTCAACATTTTACTGCAAACTGGCAAAATACACTGGGACAAAATCTACCATTTATTTGCAGAAGGAACTATAAAGTTAGTGACTGGTAAGCAAAACAAGTTTCAATGACTGTGCTATACTTATTTATGGGCAAAACCTACAAATTACTAAACAAAAAGCTACATGAAGAAAGAGTATAGCCTTAATGCACAGAGTAACTGAATTGTCATGTATGTAACATCAGGATATTGTGCTCATTCCATTCCTACCTCACTGGAGAGGAGAGCAGGCTCTCCCTCAAACATTAACATAACAAAAGGCACTCACTGGCATGGTAACAGGAAGTGTATATCCCAGTCTTACAAATATCATCATCTGCTACTCCCTACCAATTATCTGCCTCAAAGCCTTCATGATACTTGTGCCATTAAAACTCCACATGTTAGTACAGCAGAGCAATGTTGCTGACAACTGTCAGCAACTGCTCATATTTAAAGGCAAATGAAGTATCAATTGTTTAAAGCTGATTTGTTTGACAGTGTTATTATTAGTAGATTATTAGTGTACCTATCCTTCAGAACTGTGCTAAATAACTCAAAACAAAAGAACCTGGCCTGGAAAAGTGTGTCAGGTTATCATTTTAAAAGGATGCCTTTTTAGCTATAGTACAAAGTCTTTCATAATATCCAAACCATAGATACACATTGCTGTTAAAAATGTACTGAGTTATCAGCTTCTGGAAAACCATCTATTTTAATTACTAATCCAGAACTTTAGTATCATACAAGTACAAAGAAGTATTCACTTTACTAGAAAAAAAAATGTACTGTAGATTTAACAGATCTAAGTAGGAATCAGCTCCTTCAATGATCTTTCTGATGTCACATGGAGTCTTACCGATGTGGTGCAGAATAGTCATATGTCATGAGACTGAAGCTGTCTATTGCTGAGGCCAACTGATCAAATTCTTTCTTTGTGAACATTCCTGGCTGGTTGGTCCTTTCAAAACAAAGCAAAACAGAAACAGGAAGAGATAAATTACTACAATAACCACACTTATTTTCTCCTTTGGGTTTCATACCATTTGATCACATAGGAAAAATCTTTCATTCTGAGGTAGCAAAAAAAAAAAAAAATGTATTTCAGTGCCATTTTTGTAATAAACAGCTAAGGAAAAAAAATTTCAAAGCTATGTAGGTGGCCAGTGGGAAGAATCATACTTCCACAGCATACTTACCAAATAAGCATTTCCAGCATGGCTACAATAGTGATTATAAGGGCTGTGGACTAATCAAATTGCCTTAGGTAGCAATCAATTGAACTCTAAAAGCTTTTAGAAAACCTTTAATTCTTTGGGCTGCTTAACTGGTTTTGACACTTATGAAACTAAGTTCTCTGAGGCATATTTAAATAAATGGATGGGTGCAGCTGTTAATAGAAAAATATAAACCAAAGGTAATTTTTTCAGCCTCAAAAAGAACAATTTCAGTTTATACCATACTTAAGAAAGAAAACCTGTTTTCTTTAGACAAAAACAGATCCATTTCTTTCTTTGGGCAGGGGAAAAGAAAGAAGAAATCCATTCCACAACCTTTTCTAGATGAAGGTCTAGTTATGCCTTCAGCATGTCTTGGTATGAAGTACGGAAAACCATTCTTCCCCCTTTTCTTGTTTACTCTTGATTTACAAAATACAGACCCAGATTAATATCTACCTTATCCTCATGGGTGAGGGGGTGTATATTTTGTCTGTTTTGGACTCAGAGAGGCTATTGACTTCCTTCAATCATTCAAGATGGAAACATTAATTCACACAAGTTGCCTGAAAACATTGAATCTGTTTCAAAGAGAATTTGCAATTTCAAAATAGCAGCACAAATAGCACAGCAGGCAACATAAGGCAACCTTTAATCACATTGCGAAGATGGGACTGGACTAAAATGGAGAAGCTACTGCCAGAAGAGCCCTGTCCTCAACCAGAGGGCTCTGAAGCATGTTAACATGAGACAAACAGATAGAAAAAGTGGTTATTGTCCCAATTAACCTTGGACAGCAGTGTACATAAGGGGACACTGCAAAAGAAGAGAAAAGAGGGAAATAATGTAATTTAACAGCTATAAACTTAGTAGTATATCTTTGTCATTTAAGAGGCAGACTTACATGATTGTACAAGATTCCTCTAGAGAGCAGAGGAGAGAGACTGGAGAAACCAGACTTTCCTAATAATATCAGAAACTGCTACTTGATCTAAAAATTAGAAGCCAATTAGAATACCTTGTCTAGGCAATGTATGCTTCTAAAACCACTCACGTTCCATCCTAAATGTAAAAACCAAGAAGATGCTCAGTGACAGATGCAAGTAATAAACAGAAAAATCACATATTTTGACCTTTATCCCTTTTGGATCAGTGTGCAAATTCTACATCCAACAATATGTGCTGAATGGATCACCAGAGCATAACAGCGTTCATTTATCAGTTCACAAGGACACTTTGTGTTCCACTGCATAAGGAAAGAGGTGAACAAAATGCAGGTTACAAAGTAGGGCGGATTAAATCACATAACATGCCTGTCAGATTTCCAGAACCAGTGATATACTGGTCACAGGAAGGAGAAATCCCTTTTCGTTCAAGGGTTACAACAAATTAAAACAAAAATTCTTCACTTCTGGAACCTACTGGTGGACCTCAGGTTTTTTTATAGTTATCTGCTTGTGATGTACTGCAATTGCAAACTACAGCTGTTCTACAAGAATTAAAATAATAAATACATCTTTGAAACAATGCCATGGCAACTTGGATGTCTGTAGGCAAAGCAATTTCCCAATGCAAACTCCAGCAAAACACATTTTCAGTAAATTGATTGTGATTACTCCTGAGGGGGAAAACATAAAAAGTAATTATAATGTGTATTAGATATTAGGGCAAGTTGGATTGCTTTATAGATTTAGCCAGGTAGTACTTTAATGAAATTTGCATGTGTAACTTAAGAAGAAACCCACAGGTTAAAATGGATATTGCCATAATTTTCTCCAAAGCAATTTTGTAACTCAAATACTTCTGTTACAAAAGAATGCCATCTGAGTGGCAAGGGCACAGATTTCCAACTTGGAACAAACCCAGCAGCAATGAATATACTTTGTCCATTAATGTATAGTGTTAAAACAGCAGCACTCTTCAAAAAAAACAAGCACCACTCAGCAGTTCAATGAATACCACCAACTCTGCTCTAGTCAAGCACTTTGGGAAATTCCACTGGAACAAAACCAGGACTATTTGATTAATGCCTTTAGAATTGTTCTGAGTCAAGAAAACTGGCATTCAAGTATAAAACCTAAATATTTTTTTTTGACAGCTATTATACTTCAAATTGGAGGTTTTCCAATCATTCCGATATTTATGCAAACTTAACTCAAGGGCAGGTATGTTCTTCTGACTACTTTGTTGAGAAATCCAGCGTGGAAATGGAAAGTCAGAAGACTTGGCAGAGAACATGCAGAGACCATGAAAGTAATACTTTCCAAGTCTATGTCAAAAGCTTGTCATTCTTCCACACTTTGAATACCATTTCCAAAATAGTCAGTGAAGTAGCAGAAGCCTCATCATCATTTATTACAATATACCTAGGTTCACAGAATCATCAAATATGCTAAGTTGGAAGGCACCCACAAGTAACATCAAGTCCAACTCCTGGCCCTGCACAGGTCAGCCCCGACAATCTCATATACCTGAGAGCATTGTCCAAAGATGTCTTGAATTCTGTCAGGCTTGGTGCTGTGATGACTTCTCTGGGGTGCCTGTTCCCAACCACCCTCTGGGTGAAGAACCTTCTTCTAAGGTTCCAACCTAAACCTCCACAAAGACCAAAGAGCCTGTATCTACAATTACACTAGTCTGCTAAAATACTCAAGCCTAAATCCCACTGCCTTGGAGGGAATCCAGCATAATTTAACCAGTTTGCTGAGTATTTCCAGTCTGCTAAACTGGCACAGACTCCACTACCACTTAGGATTATTTTTTTTTAACATGGCTTGTTTAATTTTAAAACTTAATATAGAAGATTAAGAGACACAGCAGAAGGAGAGGCAAGCATAACAATTGAGTTTGCACTGCAAATCTGCTCTTAAAACTTCCACTGGTCTTAAGCAAGCCAGGGCTCCTCTCAAGTCCAGTTGCAAAACCGGACCCAAACTCTTCTCCCAAGATGCTGAAACCCTCCCAGAGCTGGGAGAAGGATAATGATGCAGGATAGGTGAAGAAGGAATGAAGACAGGATGGAGGAGGGATGCCCTGGGTGGCATGGCTGGTGACCCCAGCCACTCAATCTGCAGCCCTGGAGCTCCAGCTCACTGGATTGTCCCATGCCAGGACTCACTCCCTGGGGCAGCACTGTTCCATAGTGCAAGGGGACTGGGGAGGCCACACAAGTGATGGGCCTGGTGACACTGCCCTGACCTGACCCTATTGGAACTCAGGGCAGTGGGATGAAACCAGTTTCAGCTACAGACATCCTCAAAGGGTTGAAATTCCCCAGCATTCCTGCTAGAATCAACTCTTGCTATTTAGAATCCATGGGAGTTTTCAGTAACTTGGACTGAACAAAATACATGAATGTGAATTACAATCAACTGAAAAACTGAACTATATAAGTTGAATCTACAACCAAACCTGCTCCTCAGTGCATACCCGAATGAAACAGACATTCAGAAGAAAGTAAAAACAAAAGGCCAAGACTGATTTTTCTGGGATTTCTGAAAGCAACTGAAACAATTGCCTTACACTATTAACAAGAACCCCTTTTTTATTTTTTTTTTTAATCTGAGATACTTGAAGGTTTTTTACTATTAAATGGGCCTTAAACTTACTCAGCCAATGCCTCATAGTTACAGGTTTAGTTTGCACTATTATTGAGAAAGCACTGGAGTTTTTAGCTCCTTTCAAAACAGTTTCAATGTGGCAGTGCAATATTAAGCCTCAACCTATGCAACCAGGCATTATATTGTATTTTTATGTCTTCTTTACCCAATATGCTTTCCATATTTTCCTGAAAGAGCTTCTCTGGCAATGATAAATGCTCTGGTGAAAAGCAGATGCAAAGCTAGGAAGTGTTCAGACTTGAGTCATCACTCAACCTTTCCTGACTTTCAATTCAGGATCCAAAAATTCATCTTACAGTTCATGGTCTACTTTCAGTACAGGGGATGTGGTTTATTTGCCTGGCAAGCACATTTCAGGCAGGGGAAATACCTAAGCAAGACTATACCAAGGCAAAGTATGAAGTGCAGAAACAAATCTCCATAAGAAAAGACATCAAAATTATGACAGGTATCAGTTCTGTCACTTAAAGAGTGACCTGAAAATGCTTAGACACTGGTAATGAGGATGATATAAAATTCCACAATAAAAGAAAAATAAAACTGTATCCTCTATCTTATATAATTAATATTTTAAACTAACACTTTAGTGTTAGTTAACACTGGTGAATGTGTTTTCCTTGTTATTGAAAAGGAAAAGCATCTCTCAAAGAAATGAAACTTTATTTTTTCTTCTTTCTGGCTTGAAGCAATTATTAGTATGGAATGATATTTATCCCATATTTTTCAATTTTCTGTTTTCTAGAAACATCTGTAGGATATTTCTAAAATACCAGCCAAATGTAAACACTCAAATTATCTGGCCCAACAAGACTTTCTAATGGATATAATATCTACTCTTTATGGTATTTTTAAATATTTATTAAAATGTGTAAGAAATGTGGACTTAACCCTGTAAAAATACATACCTGGAATTTATCTAAAAAGTGTCTGTCACTCCTGCTTAGCATTTAAGGGACAAGGCACCATACATCAGGAATTCAGAGAGGTGGTTTTCTACAAAATCTCTACAAAAATTCCTACAAGTAGAAATTATGAGTGCAGGGAAATTATTAAGGATAGAAAACAGGGCATGGGACTGCTGGATGTGCAGAGAGTGGGTGAAAGAACAAAAACACACTGCAAAGAGAAAATGAGAATTTTCCTTTCCAGTTCATTGCTGCTTTACCTTAAGTGGGCATTTTTTATTCTGTGACATATTTTCCTTTTAACAAACAGTAAAGAAGCTGCCTTACACAACATCCACAGAAATCCTTCCCGTAAAAAGCCTCAGGAATACAACATAATCTTTATAAGTTCTCCTCTTCAAGTAAGAGAGTAATGGCAACCTGGCAAAACTCACAGAAGGAAGATTCCCCTGAGAGCATAAGTCTTATTTGCACACATTCCTGAGAATTTGTCAACATTTCCCAATGGCACACTGCCACATGTATATAAAAAAATCCCTATTATTGGGACAACATCACAGACTTAGAAGAAACCACCTGTTTTCCTTGGTATTTCCACATACCCAGCTTAGAATTCCACAGTCTCTTTTCACTATTCTGTTTTTTCATGTCTAAAAAAACTGTAGAGGGGTTTTTTCACAGCCTGGAAGGTTTATTACCTGAATCTTGCAAATTACGCACAGTAATACGTACCAAAATTTCCATTAATGCTTTACTGATAAGTATTTTTGTATGATTCTCAGTTTGTAGTCTTTCATATTGAAAGACTGGAAAAAAATATTTCAACAATTAAAGCTGCTTTCACTTACTTTCAAATCAATCTACATTCTCAACTACTTCTTGTCTCACTACAATTACTCTCAAAATGAAATAAGGAGAAAAAAGGTCTTTTAACTGACTGCTATTCCCTGCAAGTTCAAACTGCATTCTTGTAAGGTTACCTCACCTTCACCCTCCTTTATAAAAGAGAAGTTTCCTGTATCCTCATCTTTGAATAGCCTTCATAATGGAAAACTGATTGATTTTCTGTTTCCACTATGATTCTATTTCAGAAGTCAGCCTCTCAGTAATGATTTAATTTTCTTGTCATGTGTAATTTTTTGTAAAGCAACTGTTTGCAAATCTTTCTTCACCACAAGATATTATTGGTTTTCATAGCTCATTGCAGATAGGAGCATTATAATATAATGGTACTGCATTTTATGAACACAAACCACTGAATTCAGTTAATGCACAATCATTGAATAAAAAATTTACTGTTTCATGCTGCATGAAGTCTTTTCTATAGAAAATAGAAGAAAGAGCTAAATGTCTACCCTGTTCATCACACAGTTACAGTCATTGATAATGAAACAGTCAAATGTGTAACCAAGTTCAATCTGAATCCATTTCCTTTTCCGAAAAAATCCTCTTGACAGTTTTGTAACTACCCTTTTTCATTTTAGGTTTTCCAAACTCTCAGGAAGACAGCTCACTGAAGTAATTTTTCACTATCAGTACTCAGAAAACAATTCTACATGGATCATGGTTTGCATGTTTTGCAACTGGATTTCTGTTGTCCTATAGAAGTTTCATTTACAATGCCCTCTTACAGCTGGGTCTTGGGGGAAAAAAAAAAGATTTTTTTATCTTCATCTCTCCAGCTATATATTTTCATGAAGTAACAGGAACCTGACTATTAAAATTCTATGTCTATGTCAATTTGGGTTGAAACTGGTCAAATGCCAAAGAAGCTTTATCAGAGAGATGAAAAATGTAAGAGAGAAAGCATACAGACAACTTGTTACCTCAGAAATCAGGCTAAAAACAGAATTAAGGTCTGTCTACAACAGCACTGTATGAAGCAGCCAAGTCAGCAACAGAATCTTGAAACAATACTGCTGTTCAAAGCCATGAACAATAATTACAGCTCTAATCCCTGCTGTCAAAAGAACACAACCATACTGAATGTTTAACCAACAAAAGAGAGGTCCTCAGGTAGACAAAAGCAGATTTACTACATAGTGGTGGATTAATTCCATGCAGCTAGAGATTGTAAAAAACACAGCATGTTCTCCATCTTTGACCTCTCTCACTCAGTGCACACATCCTCCTAGACAACAGGTTAAGGATTTTGCAGAGATGTATGTTGCTCAGGCATTTCAGAAAATGTACATGCTTACTGTAAATTCAAGTATCTTCACCAGCCTTCAAACTACAGATTTCTTTTTCTCTAATTCCTTTCTAAGGACAAAATGTTGCAAGAGGTGAAGCATGATATAAACACAATGTCTGGTCATGTGGCCTACAAATCCAGATCAGTACGACAAATCAGGAACTGTCCATTTCAAACCCAAAAACATCCATTGAACCACACTCATAAGGTCAGTCCATTTCAGGAGAAACAAATAACACAAATGCCAAGTTAGTATAAATTTCTCCTCCCCGCTTTTTTATGTATTTAGCAATCACTATACAAAAGTCTTATACCTCTTAAAATAGAATTAAAAGTCAAAGTAAAAGGTTATTCCATAAAACAAATGCAATCACCTCCAGTCCCATACTCTTCCAGTCATGGTTTTTCACCTGGTTCTACTTAGAGAACATCCTCCCAGTTTCACACAGTAGTGTTGGAACAGATGAAAGCAGAAAAAAAGCTGGAGGTTCCCACCCCTCCCATTTAAAGCCCATCTTAACATCTCCAAATCACATTTTGCTTACAGAATATGAAAGGACACCTTATTGTTAATAAGACAGAAAAATGTTGTCTCAAGAGACACAAATTATAAAAGAATGAGCAAATGAAATAGGAAAATTTTAATGAAACACAACAGTTTAGTAGTTCATTTTTAATGAGTTGGAGCAGTCTGAATATCCCAAGATAATTGCTTTAGCAAACCTGGGCTAGACATTAGGGAGAACCTTCTAAAGATGTAGGTAGTCTGGGAGTTCTGATGTCTATTAATTTGTAGATTTTAAGAGTTTGCTAGGTAAACTTCTAGTAAAAATAACGTAGTTATAGTTTATTTTGACAATTTTTTATTTTATTATTTGCACCTTACAATACTATACTACTATTCTGAATAGTAGCCTAAATTCCTAAGTAAAAACCTGCAACCCTAATTCTGCACTGTCTTTGTCTGGGGCACTTATTTCATGATAGCAATGTTGACACTCAGATGCCTTCAAAGCATAAGGGCTATCTGTCTCCTATTCACAGAAAAGGTCACAATTTAAAATAAACAAACATCTCTACTGAAAACCACAAATCACATTACTGACTGTGTTCAAATTTTCTCAATGGCAAAAATCTCTTAACCAAATTCTCAGATAGGAAAGATTAAGATAGGTATTTTAAAACCAATAAAACCTAGACAGCTTGACGAGCAAGAAAATTATGAGTGCTACAGATTCACAACACAAAAGCCCTAGGAGTTCATACACTCTGAGCGCTTCATATCACTGGGGGACTGTGAATTTTAACAGACTGACAAGTGAAAAACTTGCTATATTTTTATCAGGAAGCAGAATGGTATCTCTGTATCTAATGAATGTTTTGCAGAACATTATGGGCTGGCACTCTTCTTTAATACACACATCCCATCCCAGCTGTTGTCTTTGCAGTCCTTGCTCTCCAAATAGGGAGAAGCATGGGATCTGTTCTTGCCATGGACTAGCCTACTAGTTTTCATGAAGCCAAACTAATTACCTGTGGCCCATCTGGTTTAAACCAGTAACAGAAGTCAAGAAGGGGAAACATGCCAAGCAATATATGTCCTGAAAAGAAAGCATGAAATCTCAGCAGACGGCTAGTGACAAATAAGCCTGAAAACTGCTCTCCTCAGAACTGAGGCATGCTGGCAGACCAGTCACTTACAAATTCTTAAGTTACTTGAAAAATACAGTGTATCTAAAACTCTGAAGTCAACATAAAAAATTCACATTTCACAAAACCAGACAATCTGACTACCAAAGAAGAAAAAATTAATTTTGACACTTTGTATTTACCAGTTCCATTTTTGGGAAGGTCAACTGTTCTCCTTTCATGCTGTTTCTGTTACGTTGCTTCAGTCTCTTCGTAGGAGCCATTTAAGAAGGACTATGCACAAATGAACATCCACTGTGTCACCATTTGCTTCTCCTAATTTCCAAACTATTCTAGTGCCTTTCATGCCAGGGCTTAATGCCCAGGCAAGCCATGCTCCAATAGCAGAACATCATGCAAAACAAGCTTGTACTCTGGAGCATATGAGCCTGATTTAAAAACTCTAACATACCAAATGTAGCCTTAATTCCTCCTTGCATAAAATGCTCACCATTTTTCTTCTTTGTTTTTTGGAAAGTTTTCCAACTTAATACTGAAACTTATGTAGTAATTGCTCTACACCAGCTGGCTCAGAATTGGTAGAGCTACAAATGACAGATATGCAGAGGAATACATTCCATCCTTTCTTCTCTTTGACTGTTGTTAGCTGACCTACAGATTATTTTAATGATTCTCCCTGGTGGGAACTCAAAACCAGATGTGTGCACTTACTTCAGAAGATGTCAGCAGAGTCAGACCTTTGTTGCATTGATTTTATATTGTAAGGTATTGTCTTTAAAAGACTCAGTTCTAAGAATAGATTTTATCCTCTTGAGTCCTTTCTGAATCTATGCAAAATGCATGGAACATCTCGTGGCTGCAGTCAGTGCCATGCTGTACTGAGCTGGCAGCCCAATAAACAGCAGCAAAACCAGGGAAGTCATCAGTGAGGGAAACATGTAGTTTAGAGCCATTAACAAGCATCCAGATTTACTGTAGCTAACAGAATTCACTTTAAAAAGAGATGCAACTGACAGACCTATACTTTGAGCCTTTATACAGAGAAAAACATGAGCCCAGTAGCATGACTCTGAGCAGGGTTTAATAGCACCACCATAATTTGAGGACATTATTAAACTTGCTCCAGTAACAGTTACTCAGAAGTAGACAGTAACAATTTCCTACTGGGTTTTCTGTTCCACTCAGTATAAACTCATATCTCAAGCTGTATCTTGCGATTCAAATCAAACATATTATAACATGTAATAAAAATGAATATACCAGTCAGTTGGCCTAGACAGACCTCATAACAGTGATTCTGTGCCTTCTTGAGTGCTGAATTTCATATACAGGGCCCAACTACAAAATCTCTTGATATGTAACTGCACTCTCCATATTTCTGACAGTCTCTTTTTTTAGGATACTCACAGGAAGATGGACAACTATGGGAACAATGGGGGCCAAAGTGTATAACCAACTGTTATTACCACACCAAATATGAAACTGTGCATAGTTAGCTTTCAGATTTTCCCTCCCAAGTCCCATTTTCTGTATATTGTCTAAAAAGACTGTCTTCCAGCATCAAACTTCCTTATCAGCAACAGCAAGCATGCAGAACATATTTGGTATATACTTACTAACTCTACAATAAATAAACACTTGTAATTTTTAGAATATCTTGCTTTTCCGTATTTGTCAAATTGGAAGGAAAAGTAAGAAATATTAGACATGTGGAAAGCTCAGAGAAAGCAACAGTATTAGTGTTTCCATCACCAAGATTAATCAAATATGATTATTACGACCAGGTTTCTCACAAATATGTTAACCTTCCATAATTTTAAGTGCATGTATTGGTAAAGCAGAATCCTACCTAATAAATAGTATTCTACAAAGTTGGTTTTCTAATAAACTGTTATTTGACATAATTTTATAATTGAAACTTCATCTGAAACAAGCAGTATGTTTTCTGCTGGTTTGATCCCTGGCATTCTTTACTTACCAAAAGTTCAAGGCTCTACATTCTGTTCCATATAGTCCTTCCTGAGAATGATGTTAAAAGTAAGTCACAGTTCCCATTTCACTCCAAAACAGACACGTTAGAAGCTGCTTATATTTCATTGAATTTGTTTACCATACATTATCATAAAAATTACCCTGCTGTTTACTTGCATATTGTACATCAGAATTGCTACTTACTAGAAATACTTCTAAGGAAAACAGTGTGTATATATACACTGGAATAGTAAACCAACAAATATATCATTCAGTATACACAAAGTTATGGCAAGGCAATTGAATCTGCAGCAACTTCTAAAGATGACTGACAGATTACTGACATAAAATAGAAATAACATTACAAGCGTCTGTTCATAATCAGTTTCTAAAAGATCAAAGCTGCTATTTCCTTTATCACATCTGCAAAACACTGGTCAATTGCAGCATCCATTAGGCTGAGCAAGTGTGAGGTCAATGAGCAGTTATTCGTTGTGTGCTCTTCCTACTTTGCAGAAAAATATGTATGTATATTTATAGGAAAGGCAGAAGAGAGCATGACAGCACAAAGCAAGAGGAGGGACGAGATGTCTACCCTCCTGCCAATCTTTCCAAGAGGCAGAGTAGCAAAACTAAGCTGGTATCAACAGCTACTGGATAGCAATAATGAAGACTGCATAGATTCTGGTGATTTTCATTGCACAGCAGCTCTACAAAGAAAAGGCTGAAGATACTTAAGACAGTACTTCACATCCACAATGTTTTTGCAGCAAAAATAAAGCATAAATAGAGCAGCTAAAATGTTAATTTTGGTCAAGTGGAAGTTTAGTGCTGGAAAATACTGATAATACATACCTATAGAAGTTTTAAGTAACAGGAAGAGAAGCTGTAGATTTTTTTTCCCTTACATATGCAAATATGAAATCCAAAGTTGGGGATGCTTGCTGTATTTTGCTGAGACAAAAATATACATTATGTTCAAATATTTGAAGAGAGAAAGTAGTTTGGGTTCCTGTAGCTTTAAAATGAAAGCAACTGCACTACAGCTGTGCATCTCAAGAAGTCAATAAAGACAGAATTTTTTCTAGAAGCTGTGAGGTTAAGTGTACCTTTTATCAGGGAGAAACATGTTTGGTTTTAATTTAAATACTGCTTTGATATATGCTATCAGAAACTAGCCAGGAGATAACAAATTATTCTAGCTAAACTGTATGTAATTTCCCAATAGTAGCATTTTTTGAGAATGTCATAAGGACAGTGATAGCTCCAGTCGTTTGTTTACTTTACTTCACTTTTACTAATAATGCCCAAAACCATGTCCCCACATGGTTGAATGAAACCATCTTGCTCACTGACCTCTGCTTTGTACTGGCAGGCATGTCATTAAAACACAGCTAAGAACAGCAGCTATTTTGCATACAATTACTTAAATCAAGGATCAAGGTTTGACATATCTAGTTATTATTACGCTAGACTTGATAAAATTACTGAAAGTATAAAGCTACTTTGTGTTACCTGAGGCTTCTTAAACAATTGTAACAATCTTTTTCTAACACTGTCTTCCATGCATTTTAATTATGATTGACA
Source organism: Poecile atricapillus (assembly GCF_030490865.1). Classification (NCBI taxonomy): domain Eukaryota; kingdom Metazoa; phylum Chordata; class Aves; order Passeriformes; family Paridae; genus Poecile; species Poecile atricapillus. The sequence continues at coordinate 135,656,618 of NC_081249.1, read as the reverse complement.
CAAACAAAGCTCCAAAGTTTTAGAGATTTTTCAGCAGATTCTTGATATTCTTTCTCAGAAATGCAGCAGTAGCTACATCTGTAATTCTAAAACTCTTAATAGTGACAAAATGGGGAAGGTGGGGAAATGACAGGGGAGACACAGCTGCTGCAACAGGCAAGAACTTGTCACCCTTATCCCCTATCCCTTAAGTCACATGTTCAGTCAGGTGGAAAGATGATGGGGAATCTTCTGTGTCATGTGCCCTATTTGCCTAAAGGTCTCTACCAGGGAAGACAGGGTGTGATTCCTGTAATTCATTTCTCCCTTGGACTCCTGGATACTCCTCAACCAATTCACCTCCTTGTGGAGTTCCCTGAGGGCTTTCCATTCAGGAGACCCCCTTGAGCAGCACACTAAGAGTGCTCCACCATGGAGCATGCTGACAGTGCAGCCTCTCACCTCAGCACCTGAATTTCCTTGCTTACCCAGTTTACTCACAGTTCACTTTCTCTCATTTACAGATTCTGTACAGAATAAAGAGATAAAAGAATCATCTGCTATTCAAGAAGCAGCTACTGTCTTGTAGCCTGAAGAGAGGTGTGTCAAAAGGATATCCATCACACGGGATAAACTGCCTAGTGCATATCCTAACCATCAAAATGTCAATAAAGAGTATAGTATTGCATTATGAAGTGACACAACCAAGGCCACTTATTTCTACTTTGTCCAAAGGATTATACTTCAGGGGATGATAAAAGTCCAAGGAAAGCCATCACTAACAACCTAAATACAGAGTTATTTAACACTACGTTTAACAAAATGAACAGCTTTTAATGAGTGTATACTGAGACTTTACATATTTATATCATATGTCTAAAGTCTGTAATAAATTACAAATGCCAGGAAGGCAATGGTTATGCAACCATGGATAGATTAAGAACCCCTGTGAAGACAACACTGTACCTACAGCTTCCAGGAACTTTTTGTCTTTGTTCTTTCTCAGGACAGCCAAAAACAGGAACACTACTGATGCTCCCTCCAATGATAGCTTATGTAAATAAACTCAATTTTATTTACTCATTGTTTTCTTGACAGTAATTGGGAAACAGTGGATAAAATGGTTGCTGAACCTGGACAAAACATGCAATAATCTAGTCAGATGAAATTCAATTTACCTGCAGACAGAAAAGAGTTATTATATAAAGTCTCACTTTTTGCTTTGAGAATAGATCCCTAATATTATAAATAATTTAAGTACAGAGAAACAAAATAACCAACCCAATGCCTATGACTACAACCGAATTTCAAGGTCCATTTGCCATATTTATTTTTCTCCCCCAACATAGTTTTGCAAGTGCATATTTAGGCATAAAGGCAGCTCACTCCAGCACAGCTATCCTATTTAGAAAGAGGCTTGTGAAATCATTATAAAAACATCCACACATCTTTCCCCATTATAATTTCTGCACCACAATAAAACACTGAATTGCATATATTTAAAGCAGGAATTTAATCAAGACCAGGATTAGCAGGACCAATGGAGTTACTCACAATCAGCAATGGACAGAATATGCCTGGCTACCCACTGACCTTATAGAAATGGTACCCATAGTTTATACATGCATCAATGTCCATGCATGTTAAAAGTAGTAAAATTCTAACTTTTTGAGACATTCTGTTGAAAGACAAAGTGGAAGTCTTCACCAAACCATCTGCTTTAGCAACCACTTACACACCACTGCAGTCCTTGCACATCTCTTCAGGCATCTGCAACTGCAAGACTCCAGTCCACAAGGGAGAATTACACACACACTTCCCAAAGAACAGCTTTTGGCTCCTGCTGTTCCTTTCTCTTGTAAATCATTTACATTTGCAGGAAAATCATGCAATTCCTAGACATCAGGTGGATGAAAACTATCTCAGTCTCTGTTTTTCATCATGGGAGCTCTACATGCATTCTCTGTGATAGTAAAGCTTGCTAGAGAGATTCCTGCCTCCCAATCAGCATCCAAACACATTCCCAGCTCTTGATTACTCTTGATTATGCCAGCTCAGCTGCCTCTGGTTAATGTTGTAAAAAGCTATAAAACGTGTGGATTTAAAAAGAGTGAAGTTTTCTTTTAGTCCAGAACATTTTATAAGCAAACCAAAATCCAAAGGCACCACTGGAACCTTCAAGTTACTACAGCAAGGTTCAGTAGAGGCTCAGTCTCACTTTGTTTTTGTTGCAAAAGTTGAATTTGAGAAGTTAAACAGATGATCCAACATGTTTTCTTCCTGCATCCCACACTCGATCTCATGTGCAGTGTTGCATTTTCCAGACGGGTTTTCCCTCAGCAAACTAGTATTTTTAGCTCTTAAATGTCTCCTTTCAGATAACATTTGCAGACAGACTGCTTTGATCTTAATGCATATCAAAAGACTCTAAATTACAAATTCCTAAATAAACTGCTTACATTTGACTATGCTCTCTTTAAATTTTAATCAGGGTAGAACACAAAAGGGACAGTGTTTCAGCTCCTAACATCCCAGTTGGGTAGAATGCTACACATACAGCTCATGTCTCCTTTATCAGTCTATTGCCAGCTGCTGAACTCTGATATATTATTTGATTCTTGATGGCACTTATTTCCATGCCTTTTGCTGTATTTTTGATTAACAGGCTAAGTGATTCCAAAAACTAAAGAACATAAGATGCAAAAAGCCTACTTTCAACCATGTTGAAGTGTTAAAACCCAAAGTGAGTTTTAAGACACAAGATATTTAATACACAGTAGGAGGCATTTTTAGTTCAAGCCTTGCATCCTATAAATCAAACATTTTCAAGTACAGCTGCTATCCAAAAAGTCAAGTAAGGCAGAAAGAAAATTTCAGAATTCTGATTACTTACATCATTAAATCAAATATACTTCTAATCTTTAAAGTATACATGGACATTGTGTTTTAAGATGTTTCTGTAAGTTATGAATCTATTTCAACAACCTATTACTCAAAAACTTAAAAGTGTTTTTTCTAGTTAATGCAGTAAGAACACATACATGGAAGACACAGACAGTGGGTTATGCAAGATTATTGATTGAAAAGAATGTGATTATTGAATTCTCCTGGGCCATAAAGGTCTATGGATAAATCTCAAAAACTTTAGGAATGCATAAAGATATATCTAATTGGTTTAGAGGAATGAGACTTTATGATTCTTTTATATAAATTACAGCTGTTATTTCTCTCAGCTCTTCTACAAACAGGCCATTTAGGAACACCCATGTAAATGGGTACATAACGGGTAATCAGAATGTAAAACTTATTTCAGGTTACAAATTGCACTTTAGATAGGCATCTCTTTCCAGCTCTAATAGTGCATCCCTAAATCCCAGCTCAGAAAGGTTTCAGAACCGTGACCTCACTATTGTGTCAATATGCAGAACAGCAGGAGGCAGCGATGAACACACAAGATCAGTGTGTTGTTCAACAGAGAAATAGTCCTGAAAGATAGTTACCTTAAAAATGCGAATTCTGGTCCAGGCAAAACATGTTTAAGAACACTGCAGTTTTACAGAGGCTCCAGCATCTTGTTTAGGGATTTAGAAAAAACTGAGGGTAGAGCCCCAAATGACTTACAGAAACAAAGATCCCTCTGGGTGACCTTGGTAACATCAATAGGTATCACAATGAACAGGAATGTTGAGGTTTGTGCTATTCTCCACTTTCTCCCTACCACCAAAAGCACAAATGCACTTCAACCACAAACATCGTTTATAGCAATTACTTAAATTCTACCAGAGCATGCATTAGTATTTTAAAAAGCATCTGTGTGATGCAGTGACTGATAAGGCATTTTAGAAAAATGTTTTAAAATGTTCTCTTTTGCTTCACCTGTAATAGACTAAAATTAATAGCAACAGAAAATTACTTTTTAAAGCAACTATCAATTGGGATGAGAAGTAGGACACAAGAGGGCAGCATGAAAGATTGGAATAAATGACAGACAAGAGATAAGACATAATAATTTTGCATTATTTTTCATTTAACCAAATAGAAGAAACTCAAAGTACTTGTTAGCACCACTGAAAAGCCATGTGATGCAAAGGCATACCAGCCCACAATTTTCCAGAGAAATCTGCAAGAAATTAGAGTATTAATGATCCAGAGCCAAGCTAAAAAGCGTAGGTACTTGAGGTATAGAAAGGAATCTCCTCAAAATGCAGCTAGGCCTTCAATTAAAGGGCACTGAATGGGTAATACTTTACAAATGTCTACTTCACCAATTTACAAGGAATTTATTGTTTTCTTTTGCCAGTTTTCAACACTCTGTTTCTCTCTCTCTCTGCCTATCAAAGTTGTGTTGCCAGCCCCACACAAAAGCAGAGGATTTTTGCATTAAACTAGCTACTTCTTGCAAGGATATTAATCATGCAACAGAGGAAAAGATAAAGAAACAAGAAATACCGTCAAGTACATACTTTACAGAAAATACACTGCAATCAGATTTCAGGCAGCTATTGAAAAACAAAACTAGGTAGATATTGTTCTGGGCTTAAAGTCTTAAGATGGTAGGAAGTACCTATATTCAGGAATTAGTTTGGATGGGGTTACACTACTAACCTACAGAAGAGGTGACACTGGAGTTATAGGGCAGATGTTAACTGATCTCAGCACACAGACAACCTTTTAGTCACCTGCTACAGGATCCTTGAATCTTTTCAGCCATATGCATTCAAGTCTACACAGATAGCTGTAAGCAGAAATGCTTTATTTCCCCAACATGCTACAGGACCTCCACATAAAACTCAAGAAAAACTTGAGGTCATTGAAAAGTCCAGCCACAGAAGCAACATTTACCAGACTGCTCAGGCATTCAATTTTCTCAGCCTTTTTGGCACTTTGAAAATGAATGTACACTGAAAGATGTGACAGCCTACAAGAAATTTAGGAGGATGTGCAACACTGTCCTGAAACTGTGCTGTTAAACTGTCATAATCTGTATTGGCTGTGAGCCTATCCATACTGCTGTAAAGCCCAAGGTGAGAAAAATAAGAAATTGTCAAATTTTTCGTTAGCTGTTTACTGATTTTCCTTTGAAAAAGTACCTAACAATGCTTCTCTGTTTGACTTACATTACTGAATCTTCGTATGCAGGCATAAGGATGCTGAACAGATTAAAGAAAGAAAGGAAACTTGGAGGGGGAAAAAATAATCTTTCATTGCCAACCGTGCACTTGCAGCTGGGAAAGCCAACCACATCCTGGGCTGCACCAAGGGAAGCCAGCAGGTCAAGGGAGGGGATTCTGCCCCTCTACTTGTTCTCCTAACACCCCAGCTGGAATGTGGGGGAGAACAAGGTCCAGCATAGCATCTCTCCTTGTTGGCTCCTCTATCACATCAAAAATTAAGACGTATGTATGAGTGCATATAGTTACCAAGACTATTCAGTGCAACATCCATGGAGAAAGGACTACCAATCAAACCCAAATACCTATTTCTTCTTTTAAACTGCACAGCTTTAAACAAAGCTTTGAACTTACTGTTTATCAGACAAGAAAGTATTTCGCACCTGGAAACTAAATAGGAATACTCACCCTGCTGCAACTGCAGGAGGGATGACCAGTATGAGTTTAAGTTGTGCTTCATGGAGAGCTTCAGAAAGGTGAGTGAGCAAGTGAATCAACTCCCTGAAATATAAATATACTATTAGAGGGAAAGACAGGAAAACTGCTGCTGTATATTGACAAGAAAAAGTAACAGTAGTAATAACTGAAAAGAGATGCAACTGGCAAGAGAGACAAACACAATTTATTGCAAATGACCATAGCAGAAAAACAACAATTAGGAAAAATGATTAGGTTTATCCTCTTTAAGAACTATGAACACTGCCCTGCTTGAGACAGTCTTAGTTTTATGGGAGCTGGTGATCACCCTGAGGTTCTAAGTTTTCTTAGTTTTATTTTAATCTAACTATGCACTGTTAGCATGTAAAACAAGCCAGCATATCTTAGCAGAGCAGGTCACCTTGAGGTCATTTTTGGTGAAAATAAATAGATCAATACACTATTCTGAAGAAGCAGCTTTTGATGAGATTAAAGTTGTCACTGTGTTGCTACACACAAGAATTTGTGAAGATGCTTTCATAGCAAAACATGTACTCTTCAAGGGATATTTCCTTGAACACTGAGACCTGTGTTTAGAAACATTTCTTCTGCTGCTTTTATTCCTGTATTAATAATTCTTTTGTTTCTCCATACTTCATTGTGTACCTACAAAATACATGTTTGACAATGTCATATCTGGAAACAGTATCTTCTGTCTGCATCATTTAAATAAAGACTTCCACAAAAGCTGATTTTCATATCCGTGTTCTTAGTATTTCAATAGGAAAATAAACTTAAAAATTCTTCTGCAAACTGCTTTTAGCACTCCTGACTGGAAGGGAAATGTTAATAGAAAACTCTTCAATCAGAACAACAGCAAGCAGAAACAAAGCTTAATGTCATCTTAAGAGGAATCCAATATTTCCTTAAATTTGCACTACAAACATGGCGCTTCTGAGTGCCTTTCTGAAGTCATTTGATTTTTCAGAACAAAGTTAACTTTCCTATTTTTCAGCTGGTCAGGAGGATTCACAAATAGTCAGATGATAGTAATACAGAACTCTAGGTCTGTTTAGGACTACACTTAAATCAGAATCAAATAGAAATCAACTTCAACATCCATTCCAGGAGGCTAAAAGTGCTTAAGCAGGAAAGGCAGAATAGACAAAAGCCATGACCCAAGGTGTTTGCTCCACTTAAATCATGATTAGACCTTAACTCTCAGAAACAACATCTTGGTACTGCCATGCCTTTCAAGGCAGTATAATCCCTGCCCTGCCATAAAAAGATATTTTCCTGGAGCTATTGATTTTCCTATATAATTATCCATCACAGTGATTATGCTTGATTTCACAATGTAGACACTATCCAAAGGTAACCAAGTATTTCCAATTTCCCTGAAATGGTTTGATGCCTGATGAAAACTTCCTAGGGCCTACAAAAGCCATTACTCTCAAAATCCTGGCAAACAAACAAAGCACATTTTATCACCTTCCCAATACCAGCAATATGTTGTGCTTACAATTTGAGAGCTGGCTGTGCTGAACGGCCCTTAACAATGAACTGTCACACTGCCACCTATATTTCTCTGGGGGAAGACATGGGATTACAGAAATCAGCTTTTGGTCTGTTTGCAGCATGTACTTCTACCATTCTTGCTCTGGGAAACCAACAGCTCTCCCTCCTGTTACTTTACCATATTCATTCCGCATCTGGAGTATGCCACTATTCAGACAAAACAATTATATCATATAAGAATCCTTTTCCATAGGAATACATTAAAAAATTACAACACTAAGCTAAACAGACATTTATTGATACAAACATACACATTACAACTCCCACATGACATAATCTTATAAAAAACTATAATCAGTATTAAAACTAGGAAAGCAAGCTTTCCCACTGATTTGTGTCTTGTGCCTTTTTAACTAATTAGTCCCAAAACTGCAATATAACTCAACCTTTATTAGATGTCAGAGATGCTATACATAAGATAAATTTGACCAAAGAATCAATTCCTCTCGCCTTGAGATTATTCTACAGTGTTCATCAGCAGGGATCTCTTTTCTTTGCCTGGCTGCCTTTGTTAGTTGTAGGAGCTTTGAGATGCAGAACATTGCAAAACATTTGCTGACTTTAACTATTAAGAATATGAAGGGATAAAAAGAAGAGTAGGATAGGACCAAAGAATCTAGCATAGGTACAGAACAAGACAACATCTTTTTCATTTAGAAACAAGGTTGACACCCTCACTCCATTCTGCAGAGGCAAAAACTGATCCACAGAGGCAGTGACATAACCACAAAAACAGTGACTGCACAAAAAAGTCATATTTTGAAACATACAAGTGTAGAACCATAACCTACAACTGTAAACACAGGACAGAGGATTTGTGGTCTGAAAAAAGGGGTGGAAATGCAGTTTGGATTATTGGTGCACTGGGCACTCTAAAAACAGGCTACATCTAAACAGCTACTTTGTACACTCCCCCCTGCAAAATTCAATCACTATAGATCTGGCTAAAAAATAATTACCTTCAACTTGAAGGAGGTCAAGAAGAAAAAGGACAGCTGGACAATTGCAGATTTTTGCTCAAGAAACCCAGATTAATATCTATTCACTAACCTGTCAAGTCAGGGTTTGGAGCCCTTAAAACCTTCTGGCAAATCAGGCAGGATTAATGGCTAAAGACTTAATTCAGGCTCACTTCCATGTGCTGGCCAAGACAGATGAAGTAAATCAAATGTGCACTCCTCCCTCTCCTCCAAAGAACAATAGCAGAATGTTCATTTATTGTGCTATAAATTAAAACCTTACTGTGTCCCAACAGTGTTTTCCAGTGTTTTAAATGCAATATTCTTCAATTGGCAATTTTGAAAGAAAAGCTAGTGACATTTTAAACATTATAATGAGGTACAAGAAAGTAAGAATAGAATCAATCTTTCTAAAAAAGCTTCATTAAATATTTACCAGACACTTCACTACAGTCAAGTTCAACTTCAGAGCAGCTACTGAAATATTGGCAGCTATAAGATTCTATCTTGAGCTAAGTAAGGTCTACTTCATTCATACTGTTTCAAGCCTTCTCTTATCACTACTATTTGGAAGGCCAATTTTCCAAGCATTTATGATTTCGAAGTACCTTGTCCCCTATAAAGCATGCAGACCTCCAAATTTTCATCACCCAGAGTTTGTGGCAAGCTTATTTTTCCAAAAATCACTTTTTCCAGCATCGCTGGTCTACTGCATTTTGGATACCTTGTAGAAGAGTTTACTTCAGTGCACAAGAGTGGGATGTCAATGCATTTGAAAGGCCTTGCAGAAGATATGAAAGGTTTTCATACCATTCCCTTCAGTTACACTATCCTTCAAAGCTCTGCAGTTTTCCAACTTCAGTCCCCTTTCTGCACAAATTTGGAGTCACTGCTCCCTAAAATTTATGCCTTGTCAAGAAAATTGGACAAAATAAAGCTGTCTACTTGAAGAAGAAATTGCCCTTTTCTGCCATTTCACTGCCTAGTTAATACCAAGAAATGGGAGTGAATTATGGCAAATCTTTGATTAATAGATTAATTTTTCAGGGACTAACATGAAGGATACAACTACCAGAAGAGTTTTTCCTCCTATACTCCTACCAACATTAATAAGATGCCTGAAGGTCATCTTCTGCAAAGAGTGACAAAAAAATCACGTTTTTCAGATTGATTCTGTGTGATGGCCATCTGTCAAGTAATGCTGGACTGATCAGAATATTGTGTGCCTTTTTATGTACCCTGTGAGAGTATTATGAGTATATTATGCCTTTTTCAGAACATATCTTGGTCTCTGGAGAAAAATAAACCCACCCAGTAAACCCATAATTGAGATTAGTAAGTGAGACATGGTCTTGTCTAGCTGTTAACTAAATAAGCAGGAGAACCTTTGCTGGCTCAGGTCTCTCAATATTTCTTCCATGTACATTTCTAAACTTTAATGCCATGAGATGAAGAACTTGGAATATTTTATTGTGAAATCAGGCAAAAAAAGTTTTAGGAAAAAAAAATCAGTTATTTAAGAAGTAGGTTTAAGCTATAAGAAGCAGTAAAACAGTTCACAATTGAGGTATCATCTGCATAGGACATCTCAGCTCATTTAGATTTCTATTAGGAGACTACTTTCCTGTGTTAGGGTAAAAGGTGGGCAGCTGAACCCTTTTTTACCATACAGTAATTGCTAGAATGAAAGGAAGCAGCATTAGCTAGATGCAGTTTTTCATCTCCAGCTAAATCTGATGCCACTGTGATTTGTATATAATAATTCTATTCCCAGAAAACACAGGGAAGAAGGAAGTACCAGTGCTACAGAGGGTACTTCAAAGTATCTGTATTAGACATCTGCAAGAGCCTGAAATGGTCAGTATAAAGCCCCCAAAAGAGGTCCACGCACATGTATAATAGCAATTCAGGTTCTTCAGATGGAACAGGTGTTATTTCTAAAATTAAGAACCTAAACAGAAGACCCTAATGCCATTTTATACATGTGAAAATATACAAAGTATGCATACAGCATTGCTGTGTAAGACTTGAGGCACCAAGGCTCCTACATGAACAGCCAAAGAAGAGGCTGCTCAGGATATCTAACATAAAAGCAGACAGATATAGTCAAGAACATAATTCTCTTATAAAAATTGATAATTTTGATAAATCAACATTTAATGGTATCCAAAATAAAGCAGCACAAAGGATTTATATAATGTAATACTTTAGTCTGCTAAGCATTACAGAGGAATTCTATAACCCCAAACCAGTGTGATTGAAAAATTTTTTGCTCTTGAAGAAACCCAAACTAGTCTGACTTAGTTCTGCTTAAGAAGACACAAAACAGAAGGTAATTAGTAAGCCTGAAACCACAGAATTTCATGTTTTAGTGGATGCCAGCAACATAACTTCTTAGCAACATTTCCCCTCATCTGTGATGCCAGCTAGAGTAAACAGGAAACTGAAGACTCTTCTTAGATAACTCCTTGGGCCTCAAAGGAAAATTTTCACTAATTTCTAAAGTTATGTTGAGTACCCCAAAAAAGAAAGGTTTTCTAGAAACATGCAAAGGGCTGAGAGAAAAGCATCTAAATGTACCTAATTTTAAGAATGATCAGTGATCACAGGTTCTTAAAGAGGCTGGTCAAAGGATTTATGTGTTACTGCAGAGCTAGTACAGTTACCCTGTTGCATGAAGATTCTTATGTAATTTAATAATCACAAAGCTTTTAGGCAATTTTTAAGCCCAAACATCAAGGGAGAGCATGTGTTACAAAAACGCCCATCCAATATTCAGGTTCAGCTACTGAAAAGAGGTACCTCACGGGGACACTTGCTCATTTGAAGTCGACTGAAAAGAGACCTTCAGCTGCAACTAATCCAGCTTTCTGATATGTGAAGTAGTTTTAAAATCATAGCCCAATTTATTGGTGAGTTAGGACACTAATCTGCAGGTTTTCAGATTCATTTGCAGACTCACCTGCTCCTGGGTGCACTCTGCTAGCAAGTATCACTGCACATTCTCTTTAGAGAGTGGCTGCTGATTTTGTAGCTGAAACATCATATCAAGCACAAGCGTTCCATAAGCAAATCCTTCTGTTGTCATTTTAAGCTGGATAAAGAAACCTGTGCTGTATCAAGTGTTCCTGCACCACTAAGGCAGCGCATTAGATAGGTCAGAGATCTTTTCCATAACACAGTTAAAAACATTACAAGAAAAATTTCCATAGCTTTTCCCTCAACACAGATATATGAAATATATAGAATAATTGAGTGCCATTTATTAATTTAATAGCTAGGTATGCACTTCATTTAGTTTTTGAAAAATGAGAACCATAATGATTCTCAGTGAAATATTTTCTCTGGATCAACATCACTGCTCTAACATTGCATAAAGCAAGCTGGCAGCTGCAGTGTATACCCATACATTTTTATGCATCTGTGTTGACTTTCAATAACCTGTTGCTATCTGCTTATGTGAAATTATTCATTGTATGTTAGGAAAAGAAGGGATTTTTTAAATTTTAATTTTAAACTAAAACATGTTCACATTTAATAACATGAATAAATTGTATCAGCTAGGCAGGTCTCCTCGTATTGTCAGACTGCTCTGAAAGTAGCTTGAAGGCAAAATATTTGTTCCCAGGAGCATCATTGTGATCTTTTGCCCCCTTAACTAGAAGCAGGTTAAGCTACTTCCAGGCATTTGACCTTGAAGGATCTGAATCAGGAAAGCCTGCACTGTACCTAACAGTTACGACAGATGCTTTATTTGAAGCATGCACAAATACCGTCCTACAAACCTCTCCAAAGGATGAGGGTTCATCTCTGTGCTGACATCCTCTGCGAACTAACCCCCACCTTTCCTAGGTTAAGAACTTGCTTTACTACCGGTGTTTGCCACTTCTGAAAGACACAAGCTGAGGGAGGATCAGGCGTGACTCACGTTACAATATTGCCACGTTGTGGGCTAAAGGAGGCATTGCACTGCTCCAACTCCAGCGACAAGTGAAGCAAAAGACCACCCATGCTTACCCAGAAAAAACTCTTGCTCTGCTACTCGAAATGAACTGATCCCAAAGTAACAGCATTCAAAGTGCAATAAAAACATAGGCTTGCCAATGTAATAAATTCACTTAATTTTGCCCCTTCAGATCTGTTCTAAGACTTGTTCCCTGCAAAAAACATTATTGGGGAAAACTCTTGGGACACTGGATAGCCAAGCCACCGAGCTTCAAAGCAAGTGATAGGAAAACACAATCTCAAAATGAAGACACTGCTCCCACAACTTAGAGGCACCATGAGACAAAATTTCCATGTAATGATGTGAGTCTCCTACATTCACAAAATAGCTGTAACTACACACTAAGCCCAGCTTCAGCTTTCTGTCTCAATTGGCATCATTCAGAATGCTGCCAGCCCAACCCAAGGTACTGTGCAACATAAACATCCTAACGATTTTTAGGGACATGGCAATAAAAGGAGGAAAAACCCACCAATGAGTTTCCAATTAAGCACTTAAATCAGATCAGGTTTGAAATGGAGGAAAACCTGCAGTTCCTAACTTCTATTTCCTTTTATACTTCCGTGACAAACAATCTCACATCTAAATTTGGATAATCCTAAACTGTTCTTCACAGTGGCCACATACGATTATGTGTTACCTACTCAGAGGAAAGGATCCAGTTACCATTATATGGTGTGAGAACTCTTTCCTTTTCAGAAATTATGGAAAATACTTCCCAATCCTTTCTATCAACAACAGACAGACAGTGAATGGAAGTAGCGTTTCACCTAAATAACATTCAGGTAACTGAAAGCTACAGCAACTAAACAGCAGTATCTCCTCTAGTATGCACAGTTTTTATGACACCTGTTTCACATTTCCAAATGTCCAGCACACAGATAAACTGTGCCATGGAAAGGGACCTGGGGGTCCTGGACTATGGGAAGTTGGATCTGAGCCAAGTTGGATCTGAGCCAGAAGTGCCCTGGCAGCCAGCAGGGCCAACCCTGTCCTGGGGGGCACCAGGCCCAGCATCACCAGCCAGGCAAGGGAGGGGATTGTCCCACTCTGCTCTGAGCTGGGGCAGCCTCACCTCCAGTGCTGGGGGCAGTTTTGGGTGCCAGAATACAAAAATGACATAAAGCTATTAGAGAGTGTCCAAAGGAGGGGCACGAGGATGGAGGGGAAGCTGTATAAGGAGCAGCTGAGGTCACTTGGTCTGGTCTGTTCTGGAGGAGACTGAGGGGAGACCTCACTGCAGTTACAATTTCCTCATGAGGTGACAAGGAGGGGCAGACACTGATCTCTCTGATAACAGTTGCATCAAGGGAGGTTCAGGTTGGATATCAGAAAAAGGTTTTCCACCCAGAGAGTGCTTAGGCACTTGAACACGCTCCCCCATGGAAGAGGTAACAGCACCAGCCTGACAGAATTCAAGAACCCTTTGGACAACACACTTGGACACATGGTTTGACTCTTGGGGATGGTGCTGTGCAGGGATAGGAGCTGCACTCAATGATCCTTGTGGGTCCTTTCCAACTCAGCTTATTCTGTGATTCTGTGAAACTGTTTTAAACCAACAGAAAGCAGTATTTTTACTATGCCACAAATAAACTCACCCTGGAGCTAACAGAAAAGTATGCTTTGCTCATGTGTTCCATTTGCAATACAGCACTTTCATGCCAGTGTGTTTAAAATTATGTTCAGTGAGTCTTACAATGACAGTTACACAGCCTGTCTTATATCTGTGTTAACTAATAGGAAAACTATTGATTTTACTTAAATACAGTAAGTACAATAAATAAAATGACCACTACCACCCTGACTGGCAGTTACTAATTGCTTCAGTCACCTTCTTGGCTATCTTATTAAGACACTGCATTAGGTTCAGAGCTCAGGATACAGATAAGCTCTTAGGAACAACCTGGCAAATTAGGAACAACCTAATTATAAGCAAGAGCATCTAGCTGAAGGATTACTCATTGCAGGGCAACTGATGGAGCCCTTTACAAAGCTAAGAAGATTCTGCAGTTTCAATTTTTTGTTCCCCAGTGTTAACTTTACAGGAAAAAGGTAGGACTGCTAATAGTACGCTCATTTTGAGAAGTAACTAATATATGCCATGAGACAGAAGCATTTGCCCTAACCAGAATAACCTGAAGTAACCATTTTCTGAAAGGTGAAAGCCTTCCATAATAAACTCTGCATTCTGTGCAGCTTCCTTGAAGCTGTTTTCCCCCAGACATTTTAGGCAACAGAGATCTGTAAGAAACACTGCACTTTACAGAAATGGATGCCTGGATTTCCTGAGAAACTAACACAAAATCTTCAGATTCCTGCACCAAATCATTAATTTCACCACCTTATTCTGAATTTTCCTCATGTAGCAGAAGTTTGGTGTTTGCCTCAGGTCTTCAAAGTCTCACACTGTTCCCAGCTTCACCCAGTAACCCAAACCAAACAATGTTATGATAAAGGAAAGTGCCAACATGGGAGTGAGTATGTTATTGATGCACCCTCTACATCCTCGTAAAAGTTACATCATGCAAAACTCAAGTCTGAAAGACTAACATGGCCTGCTAAACCCACTGTGAAGATTATTATGTAATCTTTGATCTCATGTAGAGTGAGGTAAACTCTTCTACTTACAACATTGTAAGACAAGCAGAACAACCTTTAGTTGTTCTAATATGAAATGTATTTATTTATAAAGACATATTCAAATCAACATGGACAAATTAAAAGGATGTTTTAAAGGAACTGATTTTTAGGAATTGCATCCTAGAGATTTATACTCACGTTTGCTTTTGATTTCCCAGCTGACTCCAAACTTCAATTACAAAACCATCAAAATTTTCATTCTAAATAAAAAGAATTGTCATCAACACACAGTTAATGACCATGTAGCTATTTTTCTTGTACTATTACAGATTGAACATGCTTTGTATTCTTACACCAGATTCATCTTTAACACAGCATTTCTTGGAGAAGTCCAAGAGAATCAAATAATTTAACAAACACAAACGTGCAAAAGTTGAAAATCTCTATTAGTTATCCATGATATCTACTCTTACAGAATAAACCAATATTGTATTAGGAAAATTCAGACACTAATGAAAGGTGGTTCTTAAACAAATCATTTGACACACTTTTACATGTGTATCAGGGAAAAAACCCCTTATCTCTTGAGTCTAAAGACATAAATGCTAATTTAGCATAGACTTGATTCCAAATATCTCCCACAATTAGTCTCCCTTTTGATAATTTATTCTTAGCATGATCAAGGATACTGTTGTACTTTAGTTGATCTCCTTAAGAGGTCAGATGTTACTGAGGACCTAAAATTGATGTATCGGTTACAAATTTTAAGAAATTACTCAGTTTAACTCTACATCCAACTTCCTCTAGAGCACTGTAAGATTTTTTTATGTCATGCAGCAAGTGAGAACTCCTATTCTGACAATAAACAGGCTGCCATGAATCAACAACCAATACCGAATATCTTTTGGGTGCAACTTGTCTAGTCCCACACATGGGATAGCTCTAAAGCCATTAGGAAAGGGGTTGGCCAGAAACCTTAGAAAAATTCCTCTTCTCCTCTCCCTAGTTTCTGAACATTTTGAGAAAACTGGTTGATCAGACCTGAGCAAAACTGTTCAGTAAAACATATCCAGTGAATGATTCTTGGTATTAAATTGGCTCCTTAGCTTTACCACACGAACCCTGAATGTATTCCTGTGCAGAAAACAATACTCATTGCACCCATGACACTTTTTCTGCCTACCAGAAAATACCACTAAGCAGTTTAGCCACAGCTCAATAATTATACTTTTAATAGAAATATAAGAGAAATTTAAAGCAGGCAAAAATCATGAGTGCAGCTGCCAATGACAACAAGGTTATGTTGATCAGACTGATGTAGTCTCACATTAGCCTCGTAGTCACCTATACTTAAGTGTTGCTACATTTCATATTTATAGGAACTGGACACACTATTAAGAATCCTGCCTCATTATTCTTTTGAGTCAATTCTATTTTGTAGAATGCAAAATCATGAGAAAAGAGAAAACATCTATTACAAAAGGAATCAAATATCATCTCACACTATTTTATAAGCATCATAAATAGTTTTTTACCTTGGCTAGCAGAACCATGTTCTTGGAAAGTTCCTCTATCTCATCTTCACTACCAAAAACACTCTCAAAGTCTTGGTAAGTCCAGCCATCAAACAAAATTCGAGGCACTATAAGGCAAAGTAGTCAATCAGTAGGGAAAATTAAGAATTTATTATCTATACTGGAATGTTTCTGCAGTAACAGAATACAGCAGATACAAGCAGAGATGACAGTAAAAATCATATCCCATAACTGAGATAATTGCTTTTTCACTCTGACCAACTTCAGCAGCATAGATAAACTGACACCGTTGAACATTCTTCTTCATTTTAAGTTTAGTTAATGACCAGCACTGACACAAGTTTTAAGAGAAAATACCTTCATTTGACTGAACGTTCTTAATTGAACTACCACTTAGGGCCTCAAGTAGAGTCCTAAACTAGCAACAACACAAGACATCAATCTTTAAGTTGTGCATCCCTTCTACCACAGTAATGAAGTACAAAAGTTCACCTCAAATTCTAATTTACTCCATACATAGCCCAATATCACTTCACTCTTCCACTCAACTCAAGGCCCTAAGACAAATTTTTACCTTTGGAAAGCACTTGAGCCTGTGTAATTTATTTTTCCAAAAACACAAAACATTAAAAACATAGATAGGAAAAAATTACTGTTGGAAGAGTCAACAATCATGCCCAAAGGAAAAGGCAATGGATTTTATGGAGCTGTGTCTAAGCCCCTTCTAACTACCATGGTTGTAAAAGAGTGCTTTAGAAAAGTATAGAGTGATTTCAAAAGCCTTATCCTCTGGCAGCTGAAGTACGTTAAAATATCTGACTGAGCATTCAATTTTTCTAATACATTTCAAATTTCATACTCCCGTCTGAATCAAGAAACATTTCACAGTTCCATATAATTCTTGCTATAAACAAATAAAAGAAGTCTAGCACAGCAGAATCTCTACAGCAATATTTGCAATTTTCCCTAAAGACACACTGTAGCACATCCCATGAGTTCCCAGCTTTAAGGGGAGAAAAGACAAACAGGACTTTTCTACTATCAAGCAGGAAAGTCTGACTGATTCAGATGTGGATTTATTTCTTTTTTCTTTTTAACTACACAGAACCCCAAGCAACAAGTTTGAAGACTTCTTTCCCGAGGGAGGTACACAGTGTTATATACTAGTATCCCTACAGGGAGGGCACTACAACCCAGGATTTATTCAGAGACAAGAAGCTAAGGCAAAATATAAAGGCATCAAGAGGGTCAACATTTCAGTTACCTAACTATCTACAGTTAACTGCTTTAATTTTTCTTCTCAGACATCTTCTTCATACAGCTGTGCTAAGGTAATCTTCCCTCCTGCCATACTGACCTGGAAGAAAGCCTTCCTTTCTCTCCTAGCAGCTAAAGATAAAAAGAAAGTAAACAATCATAAACCAGAGGCTCACCTATTTTGATGTTTTTGGAGGTTTTTCTCACATCTTTCATCCAGCCTGTCAAACAGTATCAAGTAAGACAGCTGATAAAATATAAATGATGTTGACAATAGCAATGTATTTTCAAGCATTTTTCAAATGATGTAGCATAGTTTCATTATACATATCTTCCTGCCACAGACTAGCAGTTCATAATCCACCCAGACAGAACATCCTGTGATGCACAGAATCTGAAGCCATGAGCCCGCACCACAGCATTCACTACAGCTTTAAAATACTCCTCTCCCAGCCCCTCCCTGCTTATTGCTGGCTCATCATGGAAACTACCCTACTCCCTACTTAGAACAACACTTCTGCAGCCACCAGGCATCACCTGGGAGGAATGTTTCACTTTTTCAGATGGTACTTCAAAGTGTCCCATCCACTCCTTCTGGCAGTCATTGCACTAGGATGAATTTGTTAGTAGGCACTAACATGGTAAGAATTATAGCTATTTCAAATGAAATTTCACATTCAATTAACTTCAAAACCACGAAGTAGTACATATTAGCTGAAATTTAAACTTGTTGCCACTTTCCTCACAATGAAGGGAAAAAATTCTCTTCAAATTAAATTTATCTTCCCTTTCTAAAACAAATTTGCCTAAAGCTTTTTGCAAAGCAATAAAACAAAACCCACAACAGGCAAATAGCTGCACAGTGCAACACCAAGACTGTTTTTCCCTGTACAGGATCTTTTCCCTTTCCTCTTTTAAGAGGAGCTTTGTGGATAGCATGGTGGAAAAGCCAACCTCCCTACTTACATTTTTTGACAAATAAACTATGTACACACGTGGAAGCAGATGAGGACAGAAAGCAGTTCACTCTGAAGAAAACCCCAAAAAATGGAGTGGATGAAAGTACTTCACCATGAGGCAGAGCCAGCAAAACCCACCTAGTATGCCAAACCTACCTAGTCACAACAATACTGCAATTCATATTCAAAGAAAAAGAAAATAACACCTTGATCAGCATCATGGAGCCCAGTGAACTGGAACCTTTCCTTCCCTCTCCTTTTCACTTGTAACCAAACCGGTGAGATTAGTGTAAATTTGTTTCCAAATATTTTAGCAATGTCATAGCCATGGTTGTTCCACTTGAAAAACAAAGGAGAGAAAAAACATGAGAGACTCAGAAGCAAGATATGCAGTTCACTTCACTTTTGAGCAATATAAACTCTTTAACAGAAATATAATCATCTGCTAGATCCTTCTTCATTCATTTGAGGAAACTTCATATCTTTATAGGATATTGCTTTCATTTAAATAAGAAAGTACTCTGGAAGCTCTAATAGCTACATGAAAGGCAATCTTCAAATTGTGCTAATTCAGCTGAACTACAGGAAGTTGCTTGTAGATTCCCACACAGTTTTGAATCTACAGACTCTGAATTTATGTTCAAGAGAACTTGAGAAAGGTGAAAATTTATAGGGCACCTATTTGTCTTTTGAGCAGTATAAGACAAAAACAAGTGAAAACTATCCTCTGAAAAAAAGGATGAAATATTTATCATTTAAGAAAGAATGCTTTGAAGGAGACAGAATAGCAAAAGACATCAGTTTGACAGCAGCATACAATTGTTACTTCACTGCAACTTCACCTGACTCACCACTGACAGGAAAATACTCTCATCCCTGTTAAAACCAGTGTTAAGGAAGCTTCCCTGTCTGACCATTCGCAAGCCACTCTTGGCAGTCACACGCCCACCACTCCAAACTTTCACTGCTGAGGGCAATTCCAGTGACTCCAGGGGCATCTCTCTTGGCTCCTTGCACACCCCACACTCAGACAGGGTCTCCTTACTGGCTCAGCCCTGGGTTTCCCATGGCATAGTCCCAGATGTCTGGATCCTTACAGTAATTTATTTGTGGTGCAGTAACACAGAAATAGCACCAGCTAGTCCGCTGGGGAGGGACGCCCAACAAAGGAATGCCCAGGTTTTGTACCCTCCATGCCTGGAAGAGTCTGGGGTCTTTCTGCTGAGCCCTTGGCTCCTGCTGTGCCTGAGTGTCCGGTTCCCTGGCTGGTGCCACAGGTCCCTGTGCTCTTTGCTGTCTGAAGGGTCAGCACCAGGTCACAGCTCCCACCCAGGCACAACCTGCAGCTCTCACTGCAACTGCACACCCAGTACATGCTCTAAGTGTATTCCTCAATGCCAGGGAGAAGAAAAACAATATAACCTAAACAGCCTCCGAGAGACAGATGGGAGAACAAGGGTTTGAGACCACCTGAACCCCAAATCAAGTCTCAAATACTTGTCTGGCTATTTGACTGTATTTAACCAGCAGCCCCCATTACTATAAAAATACTTTTATAGCAGGGATGCAAAGTTGCAGTTCAGCACAGTCTGCTGCATATTCATTCAAAGCACAAATTTTATTAATTGTATCAACTTACAGGAGTTATATATCCCAGAACATCTCCTGAGAAATGTCGTTCCTTCATCTTCTTGGAGCAATAACTTTTATGTTCCAGTATAATATCCTTTGCTTTTGGATCCACAACCACCAATCCCCGGTCCTGAACATTTTTATCAGAATGCAGCTTCTGTGGAGAGAAGACAGTTATTAGAACCAGTTATATGAAACAGCCACTTTCAATGGCAACAGACTTTAAAAACATTAGCAAAACAAATCACTTCATTAAACTCTGAGCACTCCTTTTAAATGATGCAGATTACTTTGATTTAGAACTGAAACACACAAGTCCTCAGAAATGATTGGTCATCATCGGTAAACTTAGTTTATTTGGAAAGTAAAATTTAAAAACATATTAAAAATATTTAATATTATTAAATAATATATTAAAATATATTTGATTTTATCTATTACAATAAATTAGAATATTTAATTTAATATATATTCTATATAATACATAATATATAAAATAATATAATTAATTATATATTTATTATTTTATTATATATATTATTATATAAAATAGTAATATTTAATTTTAAAGCATATTAAAAAAACAAAAATCCAAGATATTATAAGAGTAAAGAACATAATTTATGACAGATGATGGTGTTCTGTTTTGTAATCAATGCTTTCTGTCATGTTACTCAGAAGCTCTTAACCAAGAATTTGAAGACAAATTTTAAACTGGATATATTTTAATCTGAGAATGCTGCATTGTGGTTACTGAAGGTCAAGATTTTAAACACTCTTCTTTAGTGAAGATGCTTCCACTGACCTAGCAGATAAAAACAGAATGAGAAGATCTAGTAAGACGTGCATGCTGGGTACGTAGAAGCCATCTATTGATTCATTGTAAGGAATGTAGGGATTTGACCTGACTTAACACCTTGTATTACCCTCACTATCTGCAGATGAGATTTGCTTCCTGGTAGATGTTAAGCAAGTAATACAAACATTGACAGATGTATATGCATAATGACAGGAAACAACAACATGCTCAGCAAGTGAAGAGACACTTCAGCATGCTGGCTCTGCTTATTGTGGGACTCTGAATCACTTCTGCCTGCAAAAGGATTACTGCTCAGAATGCTCTTCAAACTCTTTCATCAGGATACAGCCTTCCCATTGGCAAGGCTCCATTCCACCAGTAAATGATCTAGAGCTCTTGGCCCAAACTACTGTTCCCCACCCTGGTTTCCAAAGGGATGGAAGTGTGTTCCCTGAAGGGACAAAAACTTCCTGCATCTGCAACTTGCATAGAGGATATAGATGCAGAAGTCTATATCATATGTTTCAAGAAATAAACATTTGTGACACAGAGAAAAGCTGAAGGAAAGAACAGTTTCAAGTTTTATCTGTGAATATAAGCTTCAGCAGAGATGCATTAACACTGTTTTAACAGAAGTAGAGGCCACTTACCAAAGTTCAATTAATTCATTGCACATGTTAGATAAGACAAAAATTTCAGTTATTTCCTTTACCTTTTCCTCCAGTTTTTTTGTAGCACCTTTCTTTGCATCTGTTTTTGACAGGGTACCTTCAGCTAGCCAGCATATCATGGCAAGAGAAAGTGAAGCACAGAGAAGCTTCATGGTGTTTTTCCCCATGTCAAGTTCCTCTTCTCCTTAGAACATAAGGGTTTGAGTCTCTGTGAACAGAGGAATATAACAGTTTCATTCAGTTTTCATGTCTTAAAAAAGTAAAGACATTTTCTTATCTTCTCCTGTTTAGAACCAGACTTATTAAGGTAGTACTGTTTTAATAGTGCTTTTGCTCTGGCAACGAAAGCAGATCACTGAAAGAGCTTATTTCTAGACTCAAACATTTTTTTGTCCCTTGTTTTAACAGCTGTATCACATGAAGTGGATTGGACTCTTGTAGCTTCCTTTTTAAAGAATCCCCCAGAAGAAGTACAACTGTTTATAGCTGAAACTGAGATAAATGTCTGCTGCACAGAACAATTATTGTACTACCTTACCTCTTCTATAGCAAATAAGAGATAACATTTGTTTCTGGTCCTATCCAGCCTGGCCAGTGTGTCATAAATTAATTAACAGACATAAAGAATTATAGCTATATGCTCACAGCTATGCCCCTTTAATGTAATAGGTGAAAGCTCTGTTTCAATTCCTTGCCAAGTCACTGGCACAGAAATTGAAGAAAAAAAAAGAAGGGGAGGAGGAATGTCCTTTTTGTCTAGAAGAATAGCTTGGACAGTTTGCCCTAGCACCAGGTAAAGGAACTGAGAATTAGTATACAACAGTTCTATTTATCTATCACACCTTGAATCTATAGGAAGACTTTAAAAAAAAATTCAAATATAGTCAGAGTTAGTTTTCCAAACTCTCCCCATTTAAAAGTCACACTGGTTTCCCAGCCTAGCTCCCAGCAGTGAATAAGAAAACACAGAAAAAAATATATGGCATTTGGGGAACCAGGGTTCTAGATCTGTATCAAGCTGCTTCTCATAAATATGAGATCCTGATGGAGAAGAAAAAAGTTTTTTTCCAATATTCTGAATTTTTGTTGCACTTAAAAAACTATCTTGCTTTCTATATTACTCTACCACTCACTTTGAAGACCTACAAGTTCATTTCTACACATATTTACAATACTTGTTCTACTGGCACTGGTAACAAGTGCTGCTCAAAGTTTGAGTACTTTGTTTTTGTACAAAACAACAGGTGAGGGATTCCACAACACCAGACTGAGGCTCTGAATACTGTGACAGAAGGAACTTTAAAGCTTCAATGGAAATGGACTCAATGAAACCGACATAAAAACAACAAAACAACAAACTTACTAGTATTTGGATGTGACTTAGCAGTGAGATTTTTAAAACCAGAAGTATTTATTGAAGTATTTAGGGATTCTGAAGGAAAAGAGAGGATTATGTGATTAGGCAATAAAGCAGAAGGATGATGGCAGAAGTGCTGAAAAAAACCAATGCCAGTATCACCAAAAAACATCAAAAACTTCACGTACAAAATGATTTGAAGATTTTAGTCAAGTTTTTTAGAAGCTGTAAAATAAAAGGATAAAGCCTTCTAATATTTCTTGGATCCAGAGAGTGTGGCAGAAGCTAAATTGCTATACTGCTTGAAATTCACTATTATGAATAATTAAGGTCTTATGCTTCTACTTTGACTTCAAGGTCACTGGTAACCCCCTTGTTTTCCACATTTTAAAAAATAAGACAAAGCAGGTTGTTTTTGATAGTATCTCCTATGTTCCATCTAGCTTGACAAGATCTATAAACTATTGCAGAGAGGAACAGTTGAGAGCCTGAACAGTCAATACAAGTCTTAACTATTTGGACAGAATATCAATTCTCCCAGAAGCTCATATATATTGATTTGGAGGTGTTTGATTTCACTTTCAGAAACAATCAGCAACAGTGTCCACTTCCCTGAAAAGAAGATAACATCTAACAGCTGAATAACAGAAGTTTAAAAAACCATCACGGAACTCTAATGAGACATCAAAATGTGCTCATTTCCTTGACAGGATCGTACCCACCTGTCAATTATTGTTAAGTCAACATCCACTCCTAGATTTATAGGAAGCACTGAGCCTGTGGCAAATTGGTTTCTGCTACTGACAGTCCATATCAACTCTTGGTTGGACACTTATTTTAATAGCTTGTTCTTTAATAACATCAATGAAAATTTAAGTAGATGGCATCACTGTAACTCAGAAGATGAACTGGTCAAACTTTAAATAGTCTTTATGGAAAATACAAGCATGCATTTTGCAAGATTTACAAAACTAAACCCTCATCAAACTTTTCTTCTACGAACTCTCCACCATTTTTAACACTTCTCAAATTAGCTGAACTCAGTAGAACTGTCTGAGCCTGGCACTCTTTGTTTATCTCCTCCATCACTGCAAAATGCAAACAGAATTGAAGACTGTCTATGTCCTTGTCCAACTGATACTATGGAGAATTTAAAGCTTAAAATATCATTTGACAAACTGATCTGAAGCCCAGGTTTCTTTCTCTTAGCCAGGTCACAGATGTTGCTTAACCCCAGCCTCCACATGAGGTAACATAATTTTGGTCAGCTGTTTAAAATTTGTCTTCATTTTTAAAAGCAAGTAAAGCTAGCACAGAATTAGGCTGTCCATAATAAGCAAGCAAAGAAACTAAATGGATGGTACACAACACTGAGCTAATGTTTACAGTGTATTTATAAAGAAGAAACTAGATTCTAACTACACTTGCAGAAAGAGCCGGCATCACCTCGTGAAGAAAGCCCAGGGAGCATACCGCTGATGCGTTTTTAAATGAAAGCAATAAAATCTATACTGGGGAGTGAAGAGTGAGAACAAATCCGTTTCTAACCTGTGTAAACATTAAACCCTCCCCTCCTGTAACGTGCTCCACTTTGACGTTCAGAATTCCCTCCCACACTCGCCCGACTCTCGAGATACCAAAGCTCGCCAGCTGCTGTGCCATCAGCGCCAGCCCCGCCGCGGCCTCCCCCGAGCTCGGACCCGGCGGGGCGGCCCCCCGCGTCACCCCCACCGCGGCACGGCCGGGCCCCCGCCCCGCCGGAGCGCGGCCTCACCGCCGCCCTTTCCCCTCTCCCCCGTGGCTCCGCAGCCCAGGCGGGCCGCAGACAGCACGTACCGCCCGCCGCCGCCGCGGAAGTGCGGGAGGGCGGCAGCGCCCCGCCCCGCCTGCTCCGGGCAGCGCCGGCAGGGCGCCGGCTGCGCCAACATGGCGGGGCGGGAGAGGCAGCGGCCGCGGCTCCCCACTCTCCGGGCCGGCCCAGTGGCGGCACATCCCGACGGGCCCCACGGACAGCCGCCCCTGGGATGGTCCGGCCCGAGCCGGGCCGCGGTGCTCTGGGGCTCATCAGCAGCCGAAGAAGGGAAATGCTAATAATGGTGTGATTCTAAATGTCCATAAAGAGCCTCTTGTTTTAGCACAAGCTATAGCGAATTGATACAGCTTCAGGTCTAGTGTGGAGGAGGTTCAGGGCTGACCTTATCGCTCACTGCAATTGCTCGAAAATAGGCTGTAGCCAGGTTGGGACCAGCGTCTTCTCACAGGCCCCCAGCAACTCGAGATGAAATGGCCTTAAGCTATGCCGGGAATGCTCAGGTTGGATGCGAGGAGGAATTCCTTCAGAGAGGGTGATGAGACATTGGGAGGGGCTGCCCAGGTAGGTGGTGGAGTCACTGTCCCAGGTGTCTAAGAAAAAATTAGAGCCGTGGTCTAGTTGGCACAGTGATGTTTGATCACAGGTTGGACGCGATGATCCCCGAGGTCTTTTCAAAACAAATTGTTTCTGTGATTCTGAGAAATAGTGTGAGTAAATCAGGAGCTTGAGCTAAAATGCACACTCCCACCTGGAGTCAAAATGATCGTATAGGAAAGGCTGTGGAGAGTCTGCAGGCAATACTGCTGACTGGGCGTACAGAAAGGAGGAGTCAAATCTCAGACAGCTTTTAACAGGCTCTAAAATAAAAGATTACATTTTTAATGGAGTTTTATTTTCTTCTGTTTAGACCTTCTACAGTTTGTGTTTTTGCGTGCAGCATGGCTTGTGCTATTGCTATTTTTACTGCAGCAGAAGTTTTGGTATAACCCTGTTATTTCACAGGCTGCTTGCAGGGACTAAATACCCTATCAAAAGACCTGAAAAAAACCAAATGTGTTATATCATGATGTAGTGGCAAGGCCAGCATATCCTGGCAGTGCACTTCCCAACAGAAGCCTTCCTGTGACCTGCTTTCTGTCTTGGTTACAGTTTGGTGCAACCTTCTAGAAGCGGAACTGGAAGGTTGCCTTATTTTGCTGAACTGCCCTCTTCTTTAATTCCCTCTTGTGTAATGAAGATCTTCATGAGCATTCTTCTTCTTTTCTGAAAAGAAAAATGGAAATATTTTTCCTCTGAATAAAAGTCATGCCAGTGAAGCAGATGCATGGTCTTCTATGCCCAGATCCACCCCAAATTTCTGTAAATTTAGAGTTTCATGATAATAATATTATACTAACTTTGAGTTTTCTAGTGTTGAAAGCAGCACATCTCATACTCTGGCATGGCAGAAGGCATTGTGGTCTCTGTTGAGGGATAATGAATGTTAGATGTCAAGTACAGAAACATACACAACCATGTATGCATGGTGGAGCCACCAATTCTGTTTACTCCTGAGTTCTTTTTGCTTCCAGTAATGGCTAGAATGATCATGAGGAGCAGAAGAAAACAATAATTGGTGAGACAAATGTGAGAGAAGTAACAGAGGAAAAGGAACAATTCCTTTTTTGTAGTTCCCACAACTGGATCCTCACCAGCTGAAAACACTCAGATGAATAGTAATAGTTTTATGAGGGTCAGTGCAATTATTAAAGCCTTTATAACAAAGAGCACTGAAATCCTGAAAAAAAAAATTTGAAATAACTCCCATATAAAATGGGAAGGAGGGGACAAACATTGTGGACTTGTTGGCAAACAAATGTGATGCCAAACATTTTATGTAATAGAAAAATATTTCTTAGTACGATCTCCCCTTTAATGCTGATTTTACAGAAATTATAAATATCTTATATAATCATAACATCTTGTGATGGATAGAACCACTTATGTTTGTTTTTAGGCAGCCTGGTGTTTTATTTTACAGAATTACCAACTCTGTGTTTACAGAGGTTTGTGCCTGCTGCAAGCTCTGTGCTGAGTAACAGCTGAGTTCACATTACAATGTTTCTTTCAGCCAGGATGCATCTAGAGACCGTTACAGACTCTCTTTCCTCTGGGGACCTATTATTCACATAAAATTTCTACCTTGTCTACACTAAGACATCTGAACAGTGCTACTAAGTTCTAAGTTATGAGGCAGTAAGGACAGACATACAGTCCTGATTGCACAAGCCTTTGTTGAGGCAAAAAGACAGAGAACAAGGTGAATATAGTGAAGTCTCGAAAGCCAGTCAAAGGAGGTTGACATAAAGTAATCAGGGTATGTGTACTGCATACTGGACCCCTTCAAATGAAACATTTAGCTGTATAGCTACAAAACTAGAGGCATCCACATGTGTTAACCACTTGGATATTTTACCAGTTTTCAAGAAGAATTTCCAGCTCATGCTTAGCTTGGTACTGGCACAGCTATTCGGCTGGCAGTATTTAAGGCACCACTGAAAAGGCAGTTGGATACCTGCATGACTTGCAGTATTGACAAGAATACAGCCAGACAGGACTGAAAGACTGAGCCTTTAGGTGTCACTGTGCTCTTAAGAGTAGAAATTAGCTCAACATTTTGGCTAGCTAAAAATATATATTTTTTTTCTGATCATAGAAAAAGCCTCATTTGATGACATGGGGAGTTTTCATCTTCAAAGGTGTGTGGAAATTATTATTAAGCATCAAAATCTATTTGTAAAGCTGTGAAAAAGGAGAGTGTTCTTCATGAAAGCCTAAAAATAATCTGAGTTGAATAATAGACTAATTGTGCACGACTGCCTGTAGTTGCACTTGGTCTACAAAATGGATCCAGGGACAAAGGGATAATTGCGTGACTACCACATGCTGTCATCCTGCCTTTCTCATAGATACTTGCACAGTTAAAAAGCATTCATATAAAAATGTATCCTGAAAACCCCCAGAATAGACCCTTGAAAGGTGACCTAACTGAGTACAGCCACTGTCAGACAGAGGATATCAAGTATTATGTAGATCTTTATGAGAGAAAAATGTATCACAAAATTAAAAGTACTGGAGCTTGATGAATCTAAACAAGATGCAAGCTCTAAACAAGGAGAATTAACCATGGGAGTAAACTATTCAGGGCAACAGTGAATTTGATTGTCAGAGCAAGACTGAGTGCCTTTCTGGAAGAGTCTGTAGCTAAAAGCTAGATATTGGGCTCAGTTCACTGGGAGGGGAAAAAAAATTAGATTAAATGAAATGGCTTGAAGTATGTTGAAATTGAGGTGAAATGACTGATTGATCTCCAGTAACCCTAAGCCCCATGATTCTACAAGTCATTATTCTCCACTAGGCATACTAATCCCTTACAACA
The DNA here is from genome assembly GCF_030490865.1 of Poecile atricapillus. Lineage (NCBI taxonomy): Eukaryota > Metazoa > Chordata > Aves > Passeriformes > Paridae > Poecile > Poecile atricapillus. The sequence goes on along the minus strand of NC_081249.1, from coordinate 135,628,484 downwards.
TGACTGAAACCCCCAGCATACTTTTGGCTAGGGAGTCTAGGCCAGTTTTGAGACCATTTGAACCTATTTTCAGCTGAAGATATTAAATGCTCTGCACAGTCACACCTCTTTGGCATGTTTAAGACAGTTTAACCTTGAAATGTGTTCAGTCTCAGGAGTAGATGCGGTGTAGGACTATGTTACTCTGCGTGTTTACAGCCATCAGGAGGAACAAGTGGCCCTGGGTTTGCACACCTGCGTGCCCAGGGAGTCAGGGAGTGGGAATCTCTACATGAACACAGAGCAACTACGCCACTCACACAAGCGATGGCAGGCTCACAAGGGGGATGTGCCTAAGGATGCAGCTGCACACAGCAGCCTCCGGGCTTCTCAGTGCTCACAGGGACCGTGCAGGGCACGGGCAGTAGATCCCGTGCACTTTTTTGGGGTCCCTTTTGAGGAGAAGGACCAGGGCACAGCCTCCTTCAGTCCACCCTGTGGAAAGCATGTTCTTATGGACGATACTACTCTACCTTGCCCTTCATATTTTGGAAATAAGATTGCAGGTCAATAGTCTGCTCACAGTTTAGCGATGAAGTGAAATTTTCTAGTATCTTGATCAGCCGTCCCTCTCCTCCCTAAGCAGTTACATCCTCTGAGGCGCCTGCGAAGCCCGGTATTTCACCTTCAAAAATCATCAAACTTCTCGGCCATTAGAGTCACGAGGAGAGGAAGGGATTAGGCTGCTCTGGAGCAGAGACCGTGCAGTGAATTCACCCACGGACACAGCGGCTGACGCCGCCCTGCCGCCCCTCACCTCGGCCCGGGCCCGTTTGCCCCCACGGGCGCTTACTGGAAATTGCGTCCCAGCAGCGGCACGGCCGATCCCCGGAGCCCGGCCTCTAGCCAGCCAGCCCTTTTGGGCCTCAGGGTCGCACAGGGGATGTCCGGGAACAGGGGCACAAGCCAGGGCACATCCCGGGGGACAGACGGGGACCGCGCCCGCCGCTGCTGCGGCACCGGGAGGCGCAGGGGGCCCAGCGCACCCGCGGCGCTCCCGCCTCCGCACGGCAGGTGGCGCCCGAGCAGCGCCCGCCCGGCGGCTGCGGGGGCGCGGGAGCCCCGGCGGCGCCTGCGCGCTGCGGAGGCGGCGGCGGCGGAGCGGCCTGAAGCAGCCCGCGGGGAGAGCGGGCGGCGGCTGCGGGGGTTCGGCGTGTCGCGTCCCACGGCGGCCGTGATCGTGCGCCAAGATGCCTGCGGTGTCGAAGGGCGATGGCATGCGAGGCCTGGCGGTCTTCATCTCCGATATCCGCAACTGTGAGTGCCGTCGGGGCCGGGGCCTGGGCTGGGCCGCGCCGGCCGTCGCCATGGGCTGATGCCCCTTGGGGCCGGGGCTTCACTCCTCAATCCCCTCCCCGGTGCTCCCCTCTTCCCCCTGATCCCCGCAGCGGGCAGCTCGGAGCGCTCCTGTCTCACGAAATGGCGACGCGCTCGGGGGGGCGGCGCGGTGGGGAGGGGGGGGCAGCATGAAGCATTTGCCCATGGGTTTGTGCGTTTTGGGTGGGTGGGTTTGGGGTGTTTCCCTCCCCCTTCACCACCCCTGTCATCCCCCTCCCCCGTCCTTGAGTGTGGCGGTGGCCGCCCCGGCGGAGGGGGTGCCGGGGGTCGGTGCCGCCGTTGTTCGCGATGCGCCGGAGCGGTGCCGGGGCGCGGGTGGGTCTGCGGCGGGGCAGGGAGAAGCGTCCCTGGGCTCCTTCCAGATCCCTGAGCGGCTCTCGGTTCATCACGTCACTGATGGAAAACAGGCCTCTGTAGGCGCCTGAGAGCAGGGCCCTCAGTGCGTATGCCTAGGCTTGGCTTAAATTGGCTTTAAGATTCTGCTTTGACGGAAATCAGCGCTTTGGATCAGTGTAATTAAGAACGGGATGGAGGAGGGTGCGAGTAAGTGCCCCCCCAAGACAAGCGAGGGAGCGTGTCTGTGAGTGTGCAGCGGGAGAGGAGGAGTACAAATCTGCTGCTGCTTGGTCTCGGGGGAAGGGGTATGTGTGGGGGCACACCTCAGTGCTCAGTCTTCCTTTTTGTCCGAGAATTGCATACAATAGTTTAATATTAATCAGAGTTAGAGATCTAAGTGAGTGATGTGGCAGGAATTGCCTGGGGAAGGGCTAAGGTCGCTGCGGCTGGTGTGATGAAACAGCTCTATTTTGTCCACCTGTGTGTCTCTGTAGATCACTTGAGGCTATTTTAAAAGCAATGGAGGAATGGAAAGGTCTTCTCTCTAAAGATATAAATAGATTTGGATAATTTTTTATTGCAAATTATATTGTTCTAACTGGGTTTGCATTGGGATTATTTAACTACGTTGGCTTGGAAAACTTCATATTGATGACTTCTAATACAAAAAAACCTGTCAAAGAATTACACTGGTAAAATGAGACCATTTAAATACAGTGTCTTTAAAATCAGGTGATTTGGACTTCCAGACATGTGAGCAGGGGCTTTATATGTAAAATTCAAGGTTAATAATCTTCCTTAGAGCACCTTGAATGTGGTGGTTTTTCTTTCTCAAAGCAGGGTTGCAGGTCCTTAGGTTGCTTTACACTTTACTTTGGTGTGTGTTGAAGATGGCTTATAAAATGTGTAGTGTAGCAGCTCAAAATTACACAAATGCTCTTGTGCTTTGTCTTGTTGGCCTTGCTGTTTAGTGCGCATTTTCCAGTGTCCTGATGTTCTGTGCAAGATACGTGTGTAACGTAGTTCCACTTGGTGTCATAGCAGTTAAGACTTGCTGTTGTAGCTAGCCAATACAATTCACGATTATTTTTTTAATCATTGTTTTTGTTGATTTAGCTAGAAGCAGTGTGATTTGATTCGTCAGTGTCTTATGTCTTGCATTTGCTTAACTTTGTCTGCTCTTGTTTTCAGTGGAATTCACTAGAAGTAAATACAAGAAAAACATTCAGGATCTGAATTTTGTAAGCTGTGTTAAGGGATGTGGAATTACAAAATTTAAAGTTGTAGGATTTTACAATTTGGGTCTTATTTCCCTACTAGACAGTGTGGGAACGGAGTTGAAGCTACCTCGGTCCAGATGGGATAACAAACCTCTCATGCTCTCCTTATCTGCAGGAGACACAAAGTTGTAACTTACTGGTGATACAAATAAAATGTTAACACTTTGACTCTTTAAAAAAACAGTGGTATCTCTCTAATGTTTTGTCTCTGTCCTGACGGATGTTTGGGAGCTGTAATTACATGTGTATCTTTCTTGTCTTCACAATGAAAAAAGTACCAGCATCTTCTACACAGCTGCACAAGAGCTGGTGTTCCCACTAGCAGGTGATGTATGAAGCTTCCAAATAGCTGTGAATGGCATTTGAGCCTTTAGTGGAGCTCTGAGTGCTGCCAGCTAACCCCATGGGCTAGTGTACATAGAGTAAGATTCACAAAAATAATTCCTGCAGTATTCACAAAAGTACTCTCTGGAGACCCTGGGCTTTGCAAGCAGCCCTGTTCGCTAAAGCTCCCTCTTTGCCTCTTCAGTGAGGATCTAGATGTTGTCAAAAACAAAATAGCAGCTGTTGAGGTGAACAGCATCGTTTGACTCAGCAAAGAAAGCAAGTGTCCCTTTCCTGAGAAGAGAGGGAAGCTAGATACCATGTGTAGCTCTTGACCTCTATTTCTAGCCTTGCAATTGGACTAAATATCTGGTAGTTGCAGTGACATGCAAAGTTCTGCTGGCATTCTTAATTTCAGTCCAAATTTTTGCTTTGTTGGACTCTTGTATCTATTTTTAATACTGCCACAAAGGCCTGGTGCTTTTAGTTTGCCAATAGCCTTTCCAGATTATGAGTAATGGTGAAACATGGTGTGTATGGAGGGGTATTCTGAAAGACTGCACAGATAAAGATTCTACATTATAGATCCTGCTGAAAAATGAAAGTGCAGTTGTTGTGTGCTGACTGTTCAGGTGGATGCACAGCATATGATTTCAAATAATTAAAGTATCTTAAACTTCTGGGGGTACTTATGTAAATTTTGACTGTCTACCTTTGGAAATGCTTGGTCTCCTTACATCAGTATTTATTTTTTGGACATTTGTATCTACAATGTCTGCAGCACTAAATAATGCAGGTTTCTTTTGCTGGTTGGATATATTACTGGTTTGGGGGTGATGCCTGTCTTGCCTGTCTTTATACCAGTCTGTTACAGGCTTCACATAAGTCTTACTTGATAGCAGTTTTCAGTGCTTACAACTGTAGCTGATTGTGAACACGCATCTAGCTCTACCAGCCTGTCTTTAATACTTAAAAGCTTGGTTGTCACTTCTGTGTTGTTTAGACATATTTTTGGCACGTGGTTTATCTATTAAGCTTCTTGATTTTTGTCTTAAATACTTCTATGTCAGATGTAATTTTTAAAGCAGACTGTTTTAAAGTACACTGATTTCTCAAAACCCTGTGATGTTTTTCATTAAAAACAGTTGGCACACTACTTGTAGCAGCAATTGTAAAATATTTCAAGGCCAAGAGAGGCTTCTTAGCACTTTGACTTTGCTCTAGTCTTTGTGAAGCTGTCATATTGAATGTCTTCTTTCAAAATGAAGTGTTCTTTATTCATACAAAGATCAAGTGAATTTTCAAAATATGATAATGCAAGGAAATGGATTATCCTTCAGTTTCTTATAGCTCTCCAGAATTTTGTTTCAGGGCAGCATTGTAGGCTTTGCATTTTGCATATGGAGGTCCTAGTGCAGATGGCAGATAAAAGTATTTTTTAGAAAACAACCCTTTTAGACATCTGTCAATTTGCCAGTAGATGTATGGACTTTCTAGAGACTTGCTCATTTGGATTGTTTTGTAACATATATGAATTACTGCACTAAGTAGGTTTTTAGCTTATCTTTCATAGACACCAGGGAAGAGACAAGGAGGCTACAGGTTGAAAGCCAAACTGCAGTACTTGATTAGGATATCCCAATTAATTAGTGCTTGGTTGGTGTGACTGAGAAAATAGTTAGGTGTGGCTATGCTGTACAAAAAGATTGTGGTGGAGTGGAGCTGAAAGGTCTGAACCCTGTGGTCTGGTGAAGTGCTATTCAAACTTAGGAGTTCAGGTCAGGAGGAGTCCTTGTCACTGCAAGGATTATGTGCCTCATGAACTAAAACCTAACAAGATCTGCTTGTGTTATAAGCATATGGACTCCTGCAAGAAATATTTATTCTTAAATAGTATGTTGTCTTTTCATGTGTATGTACTTGTGTATGTAATGCAGAGCTGCTGAAGTTATTTTGCTTATGCATGATGGTGCTTCATAAATTCTCCAGCTGTCTTAGCTGACAGATACATCATCAGGAGTCTGTTTTCATTTTTTTGAGTACAGCTTTATGCTTATCTCACAATGAAATACTTTTAAGTCATTTGTCACTCAGCCTATTCTGCTGCAGCAGCAGTGCTATCTACTATTCACCTTGAAAACCAGGAAAGCTTGCAATTCTCCTTTCATTTGCAGGCTGTAATGTGGAAATAGTTTCTATTACAGTATTAAATGTATTACTGGTAACCCCATGCTCCACAGTAAAATTGGGAATCCAGTTCCTCTTGGGTTGATGAAGTACACAGAGGCAAAAGCTGCTTTTGTCACAGGTTTGGAGGACAAGACAGTTCTTAATTTCCCATTCTAAGTAACTGTCCTACCTTTTCAGTTTTGCTCCAGTCTCCAAATGTTTCTTTGTATGTTTTCTTCTAAAATACTATTTATTTTTCCTCAGGCCATATTTTTTCCTTAAATAAAATGCAACATATATAATAAACAAAGGTCTGTCTTTTCTCATAGAACTGAATGCATTAAATTTTCATTGTACTGGACAAAGGATGGTGTCCCAAAGTTGAACCTCTCAAAATGTATCTTTGCTTCGCTGCACTGGGACTGGTGTATCAGGTTAAAGATCAGCAAGTGGGGATTGAATAAAGATGGTTCATTAAATTCACCATATGATGATCACTCTGTTTGAATGGATGGTAGGTCATGAAGTGCCTTGCAGGTGTAGGTCGGAGGGGCATATACATGGATTAAATGACTACATGGGTATGTGCAGAGTTATTTGTTATCTGTAAGAACAGCCACCCAGTGAAACAAACTAAACATAGAGCGAGTTGAGCACATACAGCTTGGCTTAGTTAGCTGTAAGTAATTATTATATGTCAGTAACAAGCTTTCACTGTGTAGGCTAAAGCTACTGCATTGCTCCTCTGAGATGTGAGTTCTTGTTTGCATTGTGTGTAGTGCTAAAGTAGGACTTGAAATACTACTCTGGACAGTCAGAGACTTTTTTTATGTGTATTCTTAGATTACTTACCTTTTTGAAGAAGTTGGAAGACAAGGCATCTTGTTTTGCTCTCCTATTGCTTTTGCAAGGCTGTGGCAGCACATCTAATATGGTCAGTTTCTGTCCTAAAAAGCCCGGCCTACAAACATGCTGCTTAGAGCTATAATAAGCACTAAGTCTTGCATCACTGGCTACTATTTGCAGGAGAGTGATTTAAGGAAAACACAATTAGCATGAGATTAGTCTGAGGAGGATCTCTAGAACAAAACTGCTCTTCTTCCAATGGCTTCTCTGTCCTGGCTTGCTCTATCATCCCTTAGCTCTGAGGGGCTGGGATTTTTCTGTTGTTTTTTTTCGTTTGGTTGCGGTTTTTTTACGCTTGTTTAGTTTGTGCATGTTTGTCTTAGGGGAGAGTAATTGGAGGAGAGATAGTAAAGAGCTAGAATCTTTCATGTGACATCCAACCTCTCCATTAGATACCCTGGACTGCTTAATTTGAAATCCTTTGGATAAAAACTGCTCATCAGAACTGATAAGAGGAAATTAAGGATTATTGCACAGGCTATTACATATTTGCATTAGTTAATGAGCTCAAAAGAACTTTAAGGTCCCTGAAACGGTAGTTTAGAAGTGATGGCTAAACTAGGATAGGCCTCAAACTGTTCTTCTGTTTGAACATGAACAAAGGTAGAAGAGAGTCCACAGTGACTTGTAGTAAATCAGTGCAAATACTGCCTTATCTTGTTGAAGGGAGTGTAGTTCTACAGTGTGAGAAGACTGGTCAAGGAAATGACTACGTGGGTGCTGCTCAGTTGAGGAAGGAGGAAGAGCTGCTTTATGTACAAGCCTAACCCTGCACTTACTGTTTACATATCTTCTTGGGTTAAAGCTTCTCTTTTCATAGGAGTCAATGTCGTTTTGCCACTTAAACTGCCAGATATATGTTCTGTATGTCACAACGTCACTTGGATATGAGCTTCCAGTACGCTTTCAGTTATTTTGGGGAAAAATCTGGTCTAGACGCTATTACCGGGTTACTTCCCAAATTTTCTCTTAACTTGTGGTGCTTAGTTAGAAAGAAATAGCCACGGTAAGCATCTAAAATCATTAAACTTGTATTAAATTGTTGCCATTTATTACATCTGGGTTTGAAAGCTGCTTTTGTGCTCTTATTTCTCTGCTCTTGTGAGGACAAGGAGTTAATGGATTAGTGGATTACAGTAAAGCCTGTGACTCCCTGCTGTTTCCTGAGAAGTGTTGTTACAGGTGCAAATCTGTAGTGGCATAGCAGAGGAAGAAGTCAGTTCTATGGATCACTTACTGTGCAGAATATTAGAAAATGTACTCTACAAAGTTTTAAAATATCAGTAGGTCACTGGTCTCTGCCTTTAGATATCTAATCACAGCAGGATGTCCCAAGACACAACACTCCTAAACTGCCTTTGTGTCATTCATGATCTTCAGCATGACAGACAGGCACTTCTTTCTTCCGGTCAAACAGATCTTGTGGAAGCACACACTCCTGTTTTTCTTCATAACAGCATGTTAGCACATCAGTAGACAAAAAGTTCCTTGTTCTGCAGCCTTGAACAGGTTGATTTGTGAACAAAAGTGAAGCCATACTAACATTTTGTAAAGGAGTTCAGTATTTTATTGTAGTCTCTTTGGATTAGTTATGCAGTGAGTTTGGAAACAAAATCACCAACAAGCTCCTTCAGATTACTTGGGTGGAGCTGGAGCTTTCAGCTCTATTGTAGCACCCTAAATAGTTTAACCAAATGAAGGGATTTATATAGACAGATCAACAGCGTGAGGATGGGAAAACAGACCACTGTAATGTACTGCTGTGCAACCTGTCTGCCTTTCTTTTGCCCTCTTCCCTGATGTGCTTAAGAGCCAGCTGAGGGATTAGGGAGAGCTGGAGGATGGATTTGGTGTTTTTCTTCATGAAGATCATGATCTGCATGGCAAATGGCTAATCTATCCTGTAGAAGTGTAACATGAGTATCTGTCCTGCTGGGAGGTAAAAGTAGTGGTTTAATTTACTGATATGAGTAAGTATTATAAGTACTGTAAAAGCTCTTTCACAAAGGCAAGAATGGAGGCACTGATTGCCTTTACATGCATATTTTCCTCTATCTCTACCATTTTTACAGTAGAGACACTAGTATTTGTTTTGATTTTCCCTATCTTTCAACCAGTTTCTTTCTGTTTCCTGACAGCAGGGTTCAAGAATGTAGTGTAGTCTTTGCATCATGCTTGCATGCTGTTTTAGCAATAGAAAAGGCAAGTGGGTCATTTGATTGCTTTATGCCAACTAAAGTGTGTTTAGACAGTGAATGGGTGAACTTGCTCTATACCTGGTCATGTCTTCTGCTGGTACTATCGCTTGTAGTAAAGCTGGCATGACCTAGCCTTTGGATAAACCCATCTTGCTTTTGGCTGTTTGGCTCCCAGCTGACTTGCAGCAATACAAGGTAGTAGCAGGAATGTGTATGCCAGGGTGAGAGCAGTGTTCAGGAACTATCTGTAGCTGTCTCTCAAGAAGCATAGCCTTGACTCAAGCTGACTTTCAAACTATCAGTGTTTCGCTGAAGTGTAGCAGTTTGACTGTGCTGTCTCTCCCATCGAAGAGGCCAGTCAGCTTGGATGCTCCTAATGCAGAGGATGAGGAAAACATAACCAGAAACGTTCTTACATTGGGAAAACAATGACTCACAGCTCTCAGGGAAGATGTCTAACATCACGTTTAAAATGGAGAATTTGTCTTTTGTGTAAGAACTGTGTTCTTCCCAAGTGTTCCTAGCTATTAAGGAATTTGGAGAAGTTCCTGCTTCTAACCTTGGTAGTATTTGTATTCTCTCTCCTAAACAGAAAAGTAGACTTCTCCTCTCTCTTCAAGGCCTGTTTCATAATTGAATGTGAACAGAGTTCATGTTATACTAGAATTACAATAGTGCCACAAAAAGTCATTACACTACTAACTGACCTTCAGGAAGCATGACAGAATTGTGGCAGATTTTTTCCTTGTGCTAACAGAGCCTCCTACCCACTGTTTTATGGCTGCTCATACCAGCAGTGGTGCATCTGTAATCATAAATTCTCAGATGGCCATAGGGCAGGTAAGGCTGAGAGATAACACAGCGTAGCAGTTCTCACCTGTACATGAATTCAAAACAAATGAATTATTGGCTGGGTTCAATTACACCGGCTGGTGGCCGTAAGAAGATAGGACACAGATGAGTACTGGGAACATCTAAACTTTTCTGAAGTGATTTATTTATTTACTGCTTTAAATGTTGACAATATGCCTGTGTCTCAAGGCCTTGCCTCTAGAAGTCTGCTCTGCTCAGTATTTGTATAGCTGCTGATAGAAAAAAAATGCTTCTCTGTTCCTTTGGGAAATAAATGTGTAGGCTTGGTCAGAAGTATATCAAATGGTTTGTATGAAATTTAAGAACTAATAGCAGTTCTAGTTAGCACAGGTGGGTTGTGTGCCTCAAACTTGCCTTAAACAGTCTGCAGTTAGTATAGCAACAAGTTAATCCTGATGGAGCAGATGACTGGCTGAGTGAGCCAAAGCAACCCACTAATTCTAACCTTGAAGCACTTACTTAACCTTGCATCCCTGCTTCCAGGTTTCTATTAAGATATGTCAGGTGTTCTTTTCAAATGAATGGACTTAACAAGCCCCTTTCCTGTAACCTCTGTTTCCTCATTCTTTAGGTTGTAATGCAGAACTTCGAACAGAGGAATGGAGGTGTATTTATGCAGTACTGAAGTGCTGACTATAGCCTGGATTACTGGGAAATACAAGAATAGTAGTTGGTTCTTTGATGAGCTGCGTGACTTACGATGTTCCCTACTCTATCTTTGTTAAACAAGATGGTAATTAAAGATAATACTGCTCTGAAGACTAAATTTACCTTGTCTAATGAAGGCAGTAGGCAGCATGATGGAGTCTGAAGCCTGACAAACTGCCAAATATGAAGTAATCACTCATGAGCACCTTGGACTGTGTTGTGGCTGGGTACCTGTGTGCTCAGTACTCATCTTGGAGAAGATGAGTGGCGCTTGTACGCTAGGGCTGTAAGGCTACAAACGCTACACATCTTTGCAGAAAAACAGCAACCCAAAGCTTGCACTCACACACTGACTTGCACTCATCTCTTTTAATAACTTAGTATGGATATTTGATGACAGTTTGTTAAAATGGTAAAAGTCTGAATAAGTGAAAGTGAGCAGGATAAAGCCTGAACTCATATGGAACATAATCTTCTTGTGCTCTGGCTTAACTATTGTCCTACCCAGCAGTCTGTATACATGACATGACCTTTATTAAAGCCTCTCCAAGCTGAATAGTGTGGTTACAGAACATTTTGTTGGTATATACCTCTGGTAATTTCACGAGACTGGGAGCTGGGTAACAGCCTGAAAGTGTGGCAGAACAATTGCCTTTGTTAACTCTGAAATGTAAACCTCTATTGCTGCAGCACAGCACTCCTTCAGCTATCATCATCATACTTTTTACTGTCCTCAAGACTACTTGTGTGTTTCTAGTGATGGTAAAAATAAAATATGCATATAGAAATTATTCAGTGAGTGTTGGCAAGTCAGAGTAATGTGATTAAAACTTCTCAGTTAATCCAATGCATTTTAACCATGCCCTTCCTTCCACATTTAGTGGGACAGAAGATCTAGCTAGAAATTGGCCCTTGGTTTATGATACTTCTATTTTCTTTTGTCCTTTACAATGGACGTTGCCTTCCACTGTGAGATTTTGTTTTGCTTTGTCATCCTCCAATATAAGCAGTTAATCATGTTTGAATAAGTTACCATACAATATAACTGCTGGAGCTGAGGAAATTTGGGGTTAGATACTTCAGCCTGGTTTTAACATGTGAGTTGTCCTCAGCATTGTGATTGCCCTCAGTGACACTTAACACTTGTGTGCTGGTGCTGTTCTTTAAAACTACAATTGCAGGCTTGCATCAATTGTAATTAGTTATAAGATGAAAACTTAGTTGTTCAATGTGATCTCCAATATGGAGTTAAACTTTTTATCTATCGCCTGCTAATTGCTATGTTGATTATGTTTGGTCACAGTGTGGATGAGATCATATACTGCCTTCAAAATAGAATAGCCTGAAGGAATTATTAGAAAAAGGCTTTTGTTCATACGCTAAGCAAGATGTAAAATTTGAGAGAGTAAACCTTCAGATGTGACTCTGGGTGTTACTGTCATCTTGCTGTTACAGCTGTGTGCATGGGGTGGGATTTCCACGTTTGTGTTGCTGAGCCTGCAGACTATTTCTACCAAAGGTGCTGACTTCACAAATTCCTGAAGTATTTTAGTCAGGCTTTGCTTAACGCTCTGTTGCTTGCTTAGGACACAAAGAACCCAATTTCTAGCAGTAACTGGTAATCTGTGAGTGTAGCAGGTAAATAATGCTGCTTGAAAGGTTTGCCAGGAGGTTTTGGTGGTTTTAAAAAAGTAAAAGATAGCCTTGATTTCATCTTGGGATAAGAAAAGCTGGCTGGTACGTATTACTGTTTCCCTTTCCTCACCCCATTTTTAACATTTTAAAATTGTGATTATTGCCACACTTGCTAAGATTAGAGAAACAATTTCTAATAAATCAAACTGAAGCAGTTCACTTTCCTTACAAACATAAGTTAACAATACAGAGCAAAGACCTAGTTTCTAGATTTAAATAACTAAATATCCTACTCAGGCTAGCAGTGTCCCAGACTGAGGTCTATATTCTCTGCCCTGTTAATGTAACTGAAGTACAAAATCTCCAGATTCTGTGGTTATGTCTTAATGAGATGTGCTCTTCCCATGGTAAAAGGAAAGATAAGCTAATAGCTTTAGGAGATTAAATTATTCATCAGAAGCAGATGCATAGCTGAAAATAAGGGAAGTGTTTTCATGTCTTTAAAAAGAAATGGATTACAAAATTGGAGTGTTGTTTATTTACATAAATATTTGCACCCTTTTGGGGTATGTTACTGTGGCTCCTGTTCTCAGAGGGTGGACCCCGAAGAAAACTACTTGCTTCAGTCTAATAATGAACTCCTAATGCTGGCAAGTGCCCTAGAAGCAAACACTTGAGTGCCTCTGCTGTGTGCACAGGACAAATAATCCAATTATGACAAATCTAAAATCTATAAAGGAAGACGCTGCAGGTCTTAGATTGTACATCTTGCTGCTCATTTACTCAATAGTGTTACTACTTTAAAACCAGCTTTCTTTAGGTTGACAGATTAAATCAGACCAATATTCATTATGTGTTGCATGATATATTAGTGAAAACTGATTCAGCTTTGTGATTCCAATAGATGCATCTTTATAAACTAAGGGAACTATACTGTGTTCTCTAGTTTGTCATTCTAGAAGTGAATTGGAAGTTCTAGGTCAAATTTAAACTGTGGACATTATCTTCTGCTTTATCTGGAAATCAAGGTGCATACAGATAGCAACTACCATTTGTTTCTGAAAAGGTATTGTAAATTATTGAGCTCTGAAGTTATGAATTGTTTTTTGCCCTGTGGAGTGCCTGCTAAGGCACTCTGCATTTCAGTCTTTTGGGCAGTGGCCCTTACGAAACACTATGGAATGGAAAAATTCCGTTTTAAGCGAATATGTGGGGTCTGAAGGTATTTTGTTAAAAGGACAAGGCAAACTGAAGTAGTTGCTTCTATTTTGAGCCTAACATTTCCATTTGTACAGTGTGCTGTGGCTGTTCTGTGTCTGTTCTCTTGTGGCCATTGTTAGAGTCAGATTAATACAAACCCATTCTCTGCAGCTTATGCAAGAGTTGGTTTCAGAAGCGCTTAACTTCAGTTTATTTGAGTCTAAGTCAAGAAATTACAAAATCTAGATTCATTTTGGCAAGAGATTCCTTTATACTTTGCTCTTCAACTATCCTGAGGCACTTGTTTTCTTAAGTTACTTAGTCACCTTTCATAGGGCCTGCTGTAAGATCCCCAAAGGAATTGTAAAGGGCGGATTAACAGTCATAGGGTGACGGGCTTTTGGACATGCAAATGTAGTGGGATATTTAAATACTGTGAGATGTTTCTATTGAAAGGATTGGAGGTGCTTTGGAATGCTGGTCATGATCTGCTCTTCAAGCCTTGTCACATCCCCTGCTTGCACATTCATGGATGTAGCTGTGATCCCAGTGGTGTGGGGAAATGTGTGGTGTGAACACAGGGCATGTGATCCCCACTACTCATACGGTTGGACCATTTTGAACCAAGGGTAGGAGACTTTTACTCATAACCTTGTAGAAAATATATGTGATGAAGAGGGAAAGAGGCTGTCATTTTCTGCTGCTAGTTGATGTTTATAACCCTTGAAACTGCTTGAAGCTTTTGGAAAATGGACAACAGTTTTAGACTTGTTGAAAGCTTGAGTAGGTACAGGTCTGAGTTAACAACAGAACTAAATGGCCAGTTCTGCATTGCTGAAATGTACTCTGCTTGCTTTCCTCAAATGAAAGGCAGCTGATCACAATGCCCGAGCTGGCTGTTTTACCCTTCTGTGCTCCTACTCGTATAGGAGACAATGGACCCAGATGTCTGTAGAATCTCAGTCACAAAAAACTAAAATACTAAAGAGTAATAAGCCATTTTGGTTTGGACAATGCAAATATTATTTGAATAAGTTTGCATTATCAGAATTTAAACTGCAGCTGTTTCTCTATGTAACTTGAATTGGTACTAGAAATTCCAATACCTATTGATGGAATCAAAAGTTGATATGAAATGCTGATGGTGCTGAGAAGCATAAGGTTGCCAAGTCATCTATAAAGTATGAATTTTAAATATTTCGGGTTTTCAAGTGACTTCCATGAGGTACATAGGAAGTCTGCACTTGTATCCTAACTGTGTGAGGTCTTGAGTCTTGGGACTCCTTGTGAGTTTACTGTGTTTCCTCTTCAGTCTGTTAAGAGTGTTTTTAAAGCTGTTGAACTGAATAAGCATTCAAGAGAGAAACAATGAATTGGCTTGTCCTTAAGGTGAGGAATAACATGAGCTGCTTGTTTATAAGATTGTGCTTAGGAGATTCGCTCCTTCAAAGCACTGTCAACTTAGTAATCACATAGGAAGTAAAATTTACTTTTCTCTGGGCAGTTTCAGGAACAGAAAAACTGGAGCATTTGTAAAAGTCAGTAACAGTGGCATCTCAGGTTATGTGCAAGTGACACCGTCTAAAGTCTGTAAAGCTTCTTGAAACAGGGAGGTCCTTAGAGCTTCTCAAATTCCTGTATAAAGTGATGCTTAAGTTACCTCTGTTTGCCTTTAGTTCCAGTGATGGAAATGGAGAGTAATAACTCCTCCTGATGTTTGTATGTTCACAAATGTATATTTCTGTTTGTGTGAAAAGATGCTTCGGGTGGTAGAGGGATGTCCAAATCACTGTGTCCTGATAGATGTTCTTTTCATTTCAGGCAAAAGTAAAGAGGCAGAGATAAAGAGGATAAATAAAGAACTAGCAAATATTCGGTCAAAATTTAAAGGTAAGTGACTTGGTCATACTACACTATATATATTTCCATATGACATTCTTTAATGGGGTTTTGTTTTTACATGCTTGGACTTCTTTTGTCAACTGCTGACTCAAGCAAAATGCTAGAGCAATCTGTTGGAATAATGGTTGAAAATGTTCTCTTAACTACAGAACCTTCTGACAGTCCTGTGATTCTTGGCCATAACAGAAGCAAACTCCCTTTTCTACCAAAGAATTGGGCTACTGGTCACAAACTGTTTCTAACACTTGGCCTCCTAGCCATGTGACTACTCAGACTGTTTGCTTCCAGAAGGCTGCGAGACTGTGAATAGATTGAAGGAATATGGGTGGACATGATTATTTCTAGTAAAACAGCACCTGTTTGAACTTTTCTTCCTTCCCTGCTCTTCAGCCCTGAGCCCTTTATGGAAGTAATGAGTTAGGGTGTCTTCTAGCAGAATTAAGATTAAAATGTGTAGTTGCTGAAGCTATACATCTTGACCACAAACAACAGCACAGCAGTACAAATTATTAATATGAAACAAAGGATATGCAGTAACTAATTCCAAGAGGCAGCAATTAATATTAAATAACACAAGGTAAAACTCATGCTGTTAGCTGTTTCAAGTTGTGTACATGGTTTCAAAGTTTAAAGATTCTGAGGGGCAGTTGGGATGTTTTTAAATGGAGTTAGTAGTGGCTGTGGCAAGTTCCGTTTAAATAGTTATGGGGCAGTGTGTGTAGTTAGGTAAGGCATTGCAATGTGGAGATCATGTATGTGCCTTCAGAATCTGCTGGATTTGTAGTAAATTTGTTTACCTTAGTTGGCTATCCTGGCTTAGAATAGCATATCTGTTTGGCATACATGATGCTTTAACAAATAACTTTCCTGGACTTTGTATGATCTGTGGCTACATTTTAAGTGGTATCTCTCTTAAAGGTGTATGAAGACCTTTAGAAACCTGAGTGTCATCAACAGCTTAGAAGGGAAAAGTTAACCACAGTGCAAGACACTCAAGACATTCTTCTAAATTAAAACCCATCACATGCCTCTGTGATGCCTCCTCTTTATACTTTTCTCTTAGAAAAATAGGCAAAAGTACATAAACGGTTAATTCTTCTCTGCTTACTCGTGAAGCAGGGGAGAAATTATAGGACTCTCTGGATATATAGAACCATAAATCAGGTGACAATCAGAGAATAGAGGTGCTTTCAGCAGTGTCATTCATAACTTTAGCCTGCATACCTTGTGTAGCATCCTTTAAGCACTATTTAAATACCTTTGAATAAAGGTCAGTATATGCTCATTCAATTGCTTGAGTGGAAGATGGCTAAACCTTCTTGTAGCTGATCTTCATTATAGTTTATTACTAAATCTATATGGATTTTGGGTGGAAAATTTCAATTGCCTGAAGACAATAGTTTGATGAAGCCTAAGCAAAAACATAAATGTCACCATTTGGAAAAAATTGTGTTTAGACAACTCGTGTAACTGCTTGAGGCCTTGAGAGTGTGAGGAGCTGATAGCTGTGTTATCTTTCTGCTGCAGGAGTCTCACATGGACTTCAGGCAGTGTGGTTCTTCCTTGCAGAAGGGCTATATAAAAATTAAGAGACCTTCATATGCATTTTATTCTTGATTAAAGTGGCAATTACTCAGTTTAGCCCAGTTTCTTTTCACATAGCCCTGACCTTAAAATGTTTTTAAATAGTTTGGATTAAGACAAATGTGTGATTGTGAATTTAAGATGAAGTCTCTTACTAAATAAGTGTGGTGAATACTGGTGCCGTGAGTTACTGGCCCTGCCTGGCCAAAGATGCAGCTTTTGGACTGCCTGCATGGCTGTAATTAGGGAAAGCTCCAAGAAACAAGACCTCTTGTCAGAAGTTCTTGCTTGACACTAGTGTAGGAGTCTGGTCTACCTCTGGGCCATGGTGTGCTTCAGCACATGTTGTTGCAGTATGTAGACACCTATCCCATGTAGCTTGCAAGGTGTATTCTTACACTGCTGCAGACAGAACCTCCTGCAAGTACCTGTCAAGCCTGATACCTGTTTTATGTTTGGGTAACTTGGTGTTTAAAATACCCTTGTATTTAACAAGGCTGGGATAAGGTTTCACATCTCTGGACAAGCAATACTTTCTGTGAACTGATGGAACTTGTGCTATGGCTTTGGGTTCTGATCCAGCTTTTGTGCAGCAAGCTCAGCAGGAATTTAGAATCTCTGTACTTAAGGTGACCGTGTCTCTTGTATAAGCATGAGGAAGCTTCATTGCTGAGGTCACTGTGTCCTTGACAGTTGCTTTAAATGCTTCTGCATTAACTGAGATAAGAAGAATGTAGTAGAGAGAAACGACACCAGTATGATAAAGGAGAAGTTGTAGGAGTAACGTGTGCAGAGATGCTATAGCTTTTGTTTTACATGTTCAGACTGTAAGCTGATTTTGCTCCTATGCTTGAACCAAATTGGAAGTCTCAGTGTCAGAGCAGTAACTGTTCTGGGAGTGAAAAAAAGAACAGGTTTATTAAATTGTTGTATCACTTTGATCTCTCAAACCAGAATTTGTGTATTCCTGAAGCTGCCCACAAATCTGTATGCTGTTTACATGCTCAGAGGAGCTGTATTCTCTGCTTGATTCAGGCTTATTTTTTTTTTCCTGCTCTGGCCTTAGAATTTAGTTTTGTTCTGATTGTTTAGTAGGGTTTGTGTTACAAGAGTGGCTGCTAGATTTCAGACATGCTTGTGTATCTTCTTTTCAGCCCGTGCAGAAGTGCCGCAATGTCAGTTGTAAATGGCTGTGGTTTCTTTTTTTCTTTTTTTTTATTTTTTCTCCTTCTGCTGACTTGGTTTTCCATAGTTGAGCAAATCTCTTTTTTCCTGAAATACAGGGTAACCCTTTGGAGGAAGTTAAGATAAGGCTCTAAATACCTCTTTTAAACTGAAACTGTGTAACAGTAAGTTACTTTCCTGGCAGGCTGTGAAAGCTTTGGCTTTATATTTAAGAAGGGCCTGCTTAGTCACACTGTCTTCTGATCACATGTGAAGGCAATCACACATTAAAATCATAATGTGTCCTCAGTGACAGAGTGAATTGTTGGAAGTAAAATCTGGCTTCAAATGTAACCCAAGTTGTAGGGTTGCTCTTTGTTTTGGTGCTAGTACTATGGTAAATAAATACTAGTGTATGGATTTGTATGGGCTGTTTGTCACAGGTACTCAGTGTTTGATGTAGAGGTCTTGGACTGTCACTCCTACAGAAATACAGATCTTGTCTCAAAGTGTATAAAATGTGCATAAAAATCAATTTTTTTTTTCTTGGCCAATAATGTAGTAGTGGCCTTCTGATCCAGTATATCCCTGGATTGCTGCCAACTGCATGAACAGAGGTCAGTGTAGGAAGGAAGCAAAGAAACAGTGTTGTCCCTTCTGTTTTGCAAAAGCCATTACTGTGGGTTTAAAAGCTAAGATACTAAGGTAGCAGTCAGCCATGTGAAAGCTAGTGAGATTAGATTTATCAGACTTCCTTATCTACCCCCAGTGAACATCCCAAGGACTAAACTGCTTTCCTGACCCTCTCACTGGTAAGCAGGCTCAGTAACAGTGCAGCACACTGGCTTTTAGGTACACTGAGTTAGATTGAAAAGCAGGTACTACTTTTTAACTTATGTTCCAAAATACAGCTGGAAGCTGCTGCCTGAGAACCAAAGGGTCTTAGAATACTTTCTTGCCTTATTTCTTTCTTTTCAGAGGGCTGTGTGAAAAACATGTATGAGCAATGAAAACCAATTTCTGTGTTGAAATGCTAGGGAGGTGATACACAGAAATTTTGGCAGTAGTAATTATTTCTTAATAATACTCATGGTTAATCAACTGTAAATAATTTCTTTCTTAGCAAAATAACTCATAAATTTTTCAGGGAAAGCAAGTAGACTTTGAAATGTCCACTCGGCTCAAAACCTGCTGACATGTGTTGTGAATCCTTCCTGTTTCTGCTGACTTGATTTGCAGCACTTGCAAATGTTCCTGAAAGCATTTGTAAATGAGCTGAGTTAAAAGAAGTGATTGTGTATTGCAATAAAGATAACAGAACATGTGACATTTCCTTCTGCTCTTGTTCGGATGTTTGCTTGGGTCTGGGGGAAGCTGTGCTATTTTGGCACGTACTTAAGCAATGAGACTTGTTATTAATGTTTAAAATAGAACCTTCAGAACTCCTGGTAAATGCAACATGGAAGGGAGAGGAATAGTTAAAATTTCAATAAAAATCTGAGTCACAGACTTCTTCAAAACACAGCTGGAGTTAAACAACTATTGTGAGACCTTTGACTGAAGTGCTCTTTTTTCAAATTGCTCAGATAATTAAATAACAAAAATTTTTAAAATCCTTAATATTCTGTTTTTGCTGGAAACTACTAAGACTTTAAAGAAGAACTGTAGTAACTTCAACTTGGCCTAGTTTATAAGCTTGCCTGAGAATGGTCACACAGCCTTCAGTTCTGTCTACAAGGAACAGAAGCTTTTGAAAGCACTCAGTGTAGCATTTTTTCTGTCTTCGGAAAAGGTGTTTCAGGTACCGATTTTACAGTATTTTTCTTTGATACCACATGGTGTTGAAGGAAGTTGCTTCTTAGGATGGTGATACATTTTGTGCTTGATTGCGTGGCATAGCTTCTATGAAAAATTCTTCAAATACCCTGAGATCCAAGGAACTTGCTAATCTGAGCTCTTAAAATACTGGTATCTTGGAAGTATATAATGTTTTAAATAGCTGGGTCCTAAACCTAAAAAAAGAATTGCCAAACTGACAAATAGCTTGTTGTGAAAGCTGATGTTGTTCAAAGTATACATATTTTCATCCACTTACGTTCTTCTTTAAGCAGTTTGGTTGCAGCATTCTGTACTCCCTCTTCCCTTCGGGTATCACAAAGCCAACACCAGTCATTTGAGAATATAAGAGATTAGATTTAATGCTTCTGACTTTTCTATATTGCTGATGGGTTGTATACTAGCAGACAGCTGCAGATCAGCCTCTTAACCTGCTGGGAATTCCGTCTTGGAGACTGGTTGGGGTGTCTTCACTTGTGGTAAAGTTCATGTGAAAATTACTTTCTGATGTCTTTTGGTGTATCTGAATCTCAGAGAAGCAACTAGTGATATTAATGATATCCAATACCATAGTAAGTCCACAATTATGTAGAGCTTGGCCACTAGAGCTAGACTGACTAAAATGGATTCAGTTTATTTAGTGAATCATAATAGTATCTATTAATGGTATTGATTGATGGTAATATATCACAATTCCTTTCGTCAGTCCCCTGGAATAGCTGGCTTGTCAGGAGTTGGAATGGTTTGTGTTGCTAGGTTATGTAAAGCCCCACTGGTTTATTCACTCTTTTTTTTTTTCCTTCTGGATCTCACGTAGATGACCAATTAAAATCAAATCTTAAGAGTTAGTAGAAATACTTCCTAAGCAGCTGAAAAAAATACTAGAAAACTAAAGCTATCACTGCCTTTTCCTGTGTTTTGTTTCTGTGGTTTTTTCCTTACCTTTGCTAAGGAAGGGTATCTTTGATCTGCATCTCCCTGCCATGGTGGGATAGGAAGAAGCTTCTGCTCTTGAGTGCCATTTTATTGGGAAAATAGTATAGCTGAAAATATTTATGCAGAATATTCCATTGCTACTTATGCCATAGTTTGAAGGTCACAGCAGCTGGGCAGACATGGTTGAGTATCTTCTCTTTCCTCTGGCCATATTGCTTCCAGAGAAGGGAAAAAAACAATACTTGCCACTGGATGTTTCACTCTGGTTCTTCTGATAGTAGTTCTAATGTCTAGGAGAGTGAAATTCCCTACATTTGTTTGCTGACTCTGCAGGAAAAGAGCCTTATGACAGCAAACTGTAAAAGTGGCTTGAAGAAAATACATCTTCAGGCAGCTTTCTGCAGAGCTGGCTGTTGTCAGAGGACGTTGACAGGATCCAGTATAGCAGGATTTCACTGCCATTGGTATCTTCAGTAATGCTGCTTCCTGTATTGAAGTAAAATGTGACATATATTGGCTTCTGTAGTATGGACCTGAAGACGACTCCTCTTTGCACAACATAAAGATAGCTTTAAGGTGAAGCTTTTTGTTGGCAACTGATGCACTGTCTGTGCCAGTGGAAAAAAAAAAATCAACAGGCACCTAAAAACCCAAATTAGAAGGGTATCATTGTCTGCATTAAAATAGCAGTGGTTTGCTTAAATTTATTTCAGCTGAAATAAGATTAAATAGAAGAATATTTTAGGGTCAAAATAGAAGGCGACCCCCAAAATGCATAGTTGCAGCCTGTAGACATAACCTTTCGGCATTGTGTACTTCAGTGGGCCAGTATGCTTTCTGTTGTTACATGTTACACTGTTACTTGTCTTCACACAGAGATGGCAGTCCTCATTCCTTCACTAACTGTAAGTTTAGTAGTGGTAAGGTTTCCTTGGTTTTTATCTGGTCTGTGTGAATGTAGTGTGAAATCCATGAGAGCTGTAGATTCATGTGACCTGGCAAATCTAATATGCCTCTGTATCAGTTCATGAGAAGGAAGAAGGAGCAACCTCTCTACTATTAAGATTCTTTTTCAACTTCAGATTTATGTAATAGGCAGCTAAATATAAAATAAAAAGGCAACTTAGAATTTTTTAGGGCAGTGAGTAAGGGATATCTTACTGAAGCTTTAGTGTATGCTGTTCTGAATGCTGTTCTAGATGAACTTGCCCATATTAAGGAATACACACTTCATGTGACAGATAAGTTTTGGGCCCAGAATGCTGAGGGGAAGTAGCTTATAGCCTTTTAGTCAGTAGTATATATTAGAATTTTGCTACCCTGACTAAGTAGCCAGCAGTCAGTCGTGCCTGATTTACTGGATACCCTTTTATTTCTTGATTTGAGGTAGGGAGAGAATGTAACACAGAAAGTGTAATGTTGATATGTAGCTCTTCCCTTCAGGAAAAGCAATGGTCTCGCAATGAACTGGAAGCTGCACTGCTCCATGTTGTTTTTGCAAAATTCTAAAATCAGTACTGCAACATATGGCCAAACCTATTTATGGTGCATTTTTCTTCTAAAACTGGAACACTTGTGAATGCTTTCATTTTATAAAAATTTCAAAGATCTCACGGTAATCTCATTTCATGTGTTTCTTTGAGTCTTTGGGATACACCATTGTCACCTGATCTTTCTAAAACAACTTGCTGGGGGGGTATTTTTATTGCTGCTGAGTTCTCCACAGTGGTGCACTTGGAAAAGTATGTTAACACTTTTACTGAGATAAAGGTTTGATAATTGGTTTAAGAGGAGAATGTGCATGGAAGACATAAACACTCTTAACTGAAGTGGGAAAATCAAAATGGAATGAACATGGATGTGCTGCCTCTTAGTAAGAAAGTTCTCTAAGGACACTGCAGGATACTTCAAGGACTAGATGGTAGCATTATTTCCTAACCACCCTTTCATCACCATCCTTTAGGATATAGATAATGGTAGATGGAATTACCACTAGGTAGCCAGGTAAAAGTTTAACACAGACTTAATTGTTGTTTGTTTCCTTGCTTTTCAGGTGACAAGGCTCTGGATGGTTACAGTAAGAAAAAATATGTCTGCAAACTGCTCTTCATCTTTCTGCTGGGGCATGACATTGACTTTGGTCACATGGAAGCTGTAAACCTGCTCAGTTCCAATAGATATACAGAGAAACAAATAGTGAGTAACTTGGGCTCTATAAAAGATAGGCTGGTCTGTCTAATACCCTGCCTGAGCTGTGGAGTCTGTAAAGAATTTTGCTTCGTTCCCCCTGCCTTGGCTTAAAGCCTTATTTTGGCTCTCTGAAATCTTGAACTAGTCTTGAACTAGTTGTAAAAAAGGTGTGTTCTGCATAAAATTATTACTCATGTTAAGCAACTGCCTTGGGTCTTGCATTAGACAGTAAGTAACCTTTTAATTTTCCAAACATATCTTTCTATCTCCCTAGGTAAGGTTGAGTTTATGAGGTGCATGTAACTTACTAGTGTTTGAATAATAAGCCAAAATCTTGATTGGTCCCCATTAATCTAAAACTTATCTTTTTAGTATATTCCAGAATAGGCTGAGGAAATACTTAAAACCAGATAATTAGGGTAACACTGAACTTCTCATTTTTGTTTAATTCACTTAATCTTTCTAGCCTTTGCTCTGTTTAAATACCCATTTCTGCCCATATGGTATTGGAGAAAAGTGTATGTGTCAAAGAAGTCATGTTTCGTGTTAATACCACAATGAATGAAGTCAGGTAAAATAGATTTTCCATGTTGTGACTCACAGGGCTATCTGTTCATCTCCGTTCTGGTGAACTCCAACAGCGAGCTCATTCGCCTGATAAACAACGCCATCAAGAACGACCTGGCCAGCCGGAACCCCACCTTCATGGGCCTTGCTCTGCACTGCATTGCCAACGTAGGCAGCCGGGAGATGGCAGAAGCATTTGCTGGAGAAATTCCCAAAATTCTTGTGGCTGGGTAGGTATGACATGCCTCTTTCAAATACACCATCAATAAACTTTTCAGCAACTTGGTTCCATTGCAGCACTTTGATCTGTGCATGGGCTATACAACCCTAGGCTTGCAGTGTAGTGACAGTTCCAATAGCTGCAGGTGCTTTCATTTGCCTGAGTGTGGAGATGCTTGTAGGAGTGTAAGACTCCATGGAAATAAAGACTTTCAGTATCTTGAATAGGTTTTTACAGCCTTGTTGTGATCTGATTTTTGTTTTGGATTAATCTGTGGCACTGATTACTCCTGAAATGCGTTTGTTTTACTTTCCTTACCTCTCCTGATGAAAAAATAAATAAATGAATCTCAATAGATGTTTATACTACAAATTTTGTTGTAAACTGAAGTTCTTATGTAAATGTAAATGTACTGACTTCATAAGGAACACGATAATACTGATTTGTGATTTGTGAGTTTTCTTACTTACTCTACTAGCCATGTACACAGCAATTTGTGTAAATGGTAAATAGTCACCACAAACTTCCTCACTTCGGTATAGCTGAAAGTTTCTAAACAGACCTGGCAAATGTCTGAAACTATACTTAAGTCAGTGTAAAGTTTGACCTCTGATTGTAGGGCTAATTTATTTTGAGACTTAAAATGTCTGAGTGCAAACAGTGCATTTAAACTCTTATGGATATGAAATGTTTCAGAATATGCATGAGTCTTTTTATATCAAGTAACTGTCTTGCATTAATATAAAATTGACATGTGGTGTAAAAACTCTATTAATACTCTAAATGTCAGGCCACTGCCCTTGCCAGGTGCTGTTCTCCATGTAGCATAGTGGAGACAATACTTCAGTGATGAGTCATGGGGTTTTAATAAGATAACCTTAAAAAATTCCAAAAATCTCACTCGGTGTCACTAACCACAGACAGAGCACAGCACCTTCAGGTCAGACTTGCTTAAATTTCAAGGTGTGTTTATGTTTTCTGAGATCACTCTTTAGGGTCTCATTCTTTCTGCATTTCTAAGATAATATATATAAAATACATTGGTGTGCCTGTCCTGTCTAAGTGTCCTGGGCAGAACTGAGCATTGTCAGGTACATTTGCAAATTCAGTGTAGCTCTCTTGGCTTAAACTTAAATGAGAGATGGGGAGGAATAGGTTCATGGTTTTGTTTTGTGGTTTTTAACTGAGGTACAACTTGATCTCATGGAAAACCAATAAAGTAATTGGGAATAGCTGGGCTGAACTTCTACTGGGGGTATAGAGGTTTCAGAACATTTAACCAAGATTGCACATTATAAGCTGCCTCTTAAAACTTTTACTGGTAGTGCTCTGTACATTTTATAGCTGTTGTCTATGCATCCCACAAAATGCTTAATCAACTACTTTTTGAAAAGTTCACTGAACTAGAATAGTTGCATGCCACTCTTAAAATAGTCCATTTCTTTGCCAGCAGCAGGGATCACAAGGTGAATGGATTTGTGAGTTGTGTGCTTGGTGACAGCCAGCTTACATTCTAGTGGTAGGTGTTGAAGCTGTTGAGCAGTTCCTGATTTCTTATCTGACATGCAGGGCCTATCAGGAGATTGAGCTTTGGTCACATTGATAAGGTTAATGTATCTGAACTGTCTGATTTCAGTCAGCCTGGAAGAACCTTGTTCTTGTGATTGGATGAGATGAACTTTCAGTTCTCAGAAAAAGATGTGTAATGTTGTAAAGAATCATTACATATGTCTAGTAGCCTCTATAATAGTTGAAAACTTGACTAATTGAACTTACTGGAAAAATTAAGAAGAACAAGTACTTCAGCGTAAGAAGATTTCAGTGAACTGTTGAAAAGATAAAGCCTGGCCAAGGATGCTGAGTCAGTGTGAAATCTGGCATAAAGCTGTTCTGCACATATTGCTGCGCCTTAACCTCTGTATTTAAATCAGTATGTATGTCTTGCAGGGACACTATGGATAGTGTGAAGCAAAGTGCTGCTTTATGCTTGCTGCGTTTATACAGAACTTCTCCTGACCTTGTTCCCATGGGAGACTGGACATCTCGAGTGGTTCATCTCCTCAATGACCAGCACTTGGTAAATCAGCTTCATTATGCTTCTTGGGTCTAGTGTGTATAGGGAA